>NC_079390.1:11941354-12254816 GCF_029220125.1 Pseudoliparis swirei | reverse complement strand
AAGAGCTATTGGGTAAAGACCACTTAAATGCTATCAGCCCAGTTTGACCAAACAAACCTGAACAAACAAATGCAGTGACGGGGAACATTTCATAACTCCAGTTTGGTCACAGTTTTAAAGTAACATTATGTAACAATTGTACCTTAAAATAACAGCTTGAAAATAATGGTGCCGCTACAATGACTTTTAATATGGCGATTTGCGTCTCCGCCATTGCCATCAGGGGTCTGTGGGGAAATAACTCCGCTATGTAGGATTCTGGAACCGCCCGATCCGGGGCGGATGTACTTCCACCTGCTTTCTGGCAGTGATTACGCAATGTCATAAAGTGCCACTCCACGCTGGCAGCTCCAGTATAAGGGTAGCTTTTTTGTGTTGTCAACAATATTGTATTCGATCACACGTACTCCACATTCAAACATTTAGAAAACAACGTATATAGGCTGAAAACGTGATCGGTATTTCATCTAAACTAAATGTTGTCATTCTTTTGGTTATGTTGTAACACCGCCTTAGCAACTCAATCAAAGGGGAAAAGGTACAATACGCTAAAAAAGGGAATGGGCGGATCTGCGAATTCTGGTGTTAACTCTCTCTGCTCAAATGGTCGTAAAAGAAAAACACAGTCGATATGCGGAAACCCAAATGTTATTATATTAAATCAAATTCAATGCATCTGCAAGCCCCCAAAATGAACACATACACTACAAACAATCAAACCCACTCAAAACGAAGTATAATCCCCGGATCCCGACAGTCCCCAAAGTCTTTGCAGTCCCCCAAAACAAAAGTAAATGACTGCACGGCACCACCCCCCCCCCCAAAAGCCGGCAAACAGCTGACCGACCAGGCGGAAACGTGGCGAGGCGCCGCGTTCAATCCCCGCGCTACTTCACCCTAGTCCGGTAGATGCTGGCCCAGTTCAGTGTTCCTGCGCAGTCTTCGTATTAGTGATCCCGCCCGTTGGTATAAATCCAAAATAGAAACAGTCGCCGGATTGCTGCCGTTCTGAGTCCGCTCACAAGACCGCCGCCTGTCCGCGCGCTCCAAACAAAAAAAAACTTGCGTCACCTCCCCCTCGTCACCTTTTATAACCCGTGACACGTACAAATAATAACAATAATTATAATTATAATACAGGACAACACATGATCCCAACTCAATACAAGTGTATGCGAGGCTGCATCTATCGTAACTGGGTATTTACGACACTGAAGTAAACGTTAAATACCTCAAAAACTGAAGGGGGGCGCTAAAAGGGAAAAACTACATAATGGGGCTTTAAGCAAACGATCCAAATGCCCAGAAATGTACCGCAGACAGTTTTCTGTGAAAGTAAGCTTCTAAGAAGGACGCCATCCAAAATGGCCAACAAACATGATCCAATATTCACAACAGTCAAATGAATACAAAACTGGAATGTGAGCTGCAATTCAATATTAAACTAACGGCATAATAGGGATTGATTAGGGCCTACAATTTAAATTGATAAACTTTTGTTTTGTTTAATAATTTAAAGTTGTATACATGACAGAATTGTGCCAATATTATCTCGTGAAAAGAGTGTCAGTTTAAATATGAATACAGCTAGAATTAATAAACTAGGTACAATTTTGAAAATCAGCAAGGTTTCACTAGCCGGTTGTCGATGGAGTGAAAATGCTCTTGCAGCTGCAGCTGGGTTTGGGCAAACTCGAGACCTGAGACTGACAACACTTCAAACCTGGCGAGCTGCGCTGAGCCAGCCCCACAGACTCTGTGTGTAGCTGCAAATGAGCCATGAGGAGGTCAGCGGACACACGTTACCCGTTCAGATTAACCGCCGATGCGGATTCACGATGTAGCCCAAAAGCCTTGTTCGACAAATAGCTCTCAGCTTCTGCCGTGACTGAGCTACGATTTCCATATATTCAATTCATAATAAACTGCTTGATCCGAAGAGCCATACATTTCACTTGTACGTTTGTTAGTGCACTTCTACCAAGCAACTATCAGTATTGCTCCTGAGCGGACCTGGATTTTAAGTATGAGCCCAACAAGGTCAACACTGTTCCTGAGTCCACATAAAATAAAATAAAACGGTGCAATAGTACTGCACTCAATAGCAGTAAAATATGAAGCTGTTGGTCAATACTCACTGGAAAACACGTTGCTTCAAAAAATTATTTACTTTCTCTTAGTATTACTTGCAGAAGAGAGTTTCCAATGCCGCAGAGGAAAGTCAACACGCAAAAGCCTGCAGTTTCAAGAGTGTCCCTTTTAAAGACAAAAACAAACACCGTAAGCTCAAATACAACATCGGAGTGGGAAGGTTTTACCTGTTGGTGGCGCGAGCCGGAGAAGGTGTACTGGACAGAATGGGGTGGGTAGCGGTTCTGCTCGCTGCTGAAGCTCCCCTGGCTGGGGGGGTAGCCCGAGCTACTGGACATCCTGACTCAGTGCTGGCGGGCTGCTGTTGCTTCGGGGACTTTAGCTAGACCATGTTTGGAGACACAAACCACCTGCACCAAGACAGAAAACAAAAAACTTATTTTTGTAAGTCAGTCACATTTCAAGACATAAAAATTAATATATCGAAACCTCTTCAATATACATTTCCACATTAGGAAGAATTTTATTTAAAGTAGACAACTTACAGAAATCATACTTTGTTAAAAGAAAGACAGCGTGTTTGAGAGATGCTACCACAGCATCAGTCGAAGTGTAGAAGACATCTATCGACCACCCAGTATGCTATCAAATTAATATGCACTACATGAGCGCCAGTAATCGTATTGATATTATGTTTTTTAAAACACGAAACCTAATAGACAAATAAAGTCAGTGAAGTCCAGCATCACTTTTCCCTAAATAGTTTTGCTTCCATGCAGGTGAGTGTTGGCAAATCACAGCCTTCCTGATGTCAATTTAAAATCAAATCTAAAAAAACACCACTCTTAGCTCTTACTTTGCCTGCAGCGGTGGCAATCTAAATCAAGGCTATTAAACCAAAAGTGCAAGGATGATCTTGCAACAACTTGTTCGTATAAAAAATGTTGGGCTGTGCAGCTGCAGCTCAAGAAACAGTACCTCTACGGGTGGAAGGAACAGGGGCCTAAACAACCTGGATTTTTTTCCTTCTTTAAAGTGGTCTAAAATATAATAATCCAAAAACATGCAGGATTCAAAATCTCTCCATTCGTCAAAACATTCAGATGTTTACCAACCTTGACTGAGTAGTTTAAGTTGTATGAACCTTATAGTATTGTTGAAAAGAACAGATCTCAGTCTGAACAGACTGGTTCAGTAAAAACAGATCAGCACATTGCCATGAGACATTTTGCAGATAGTGATAATCAATTAATGCTAATAACACACAATGTAAGCAGAACTATGTACTTACTCCAAATATTTGAAATGAATGCAATCTTGTGAAAAAAAAGACTATGCTTTGTATTGTAAAATAGTCTGTAGGCTGTGACTGAGTCACCAATCAATAGTTTTTGAAAGATACCAGTTAAGTTTCATAGTTCACATTGTTTTGTTAAAGGCCTTAGTGAGATTAAAAAACACAATCCAAAGAAACCAAAACAAAAAACTCATATGTAACCTACAGATAACTAATTCCATGCTCAAAATCCATTCAAATAAAGTACTTTAAAATCGTGATGATGAATAAAACATATACACCTGTGTAAATAACATATAAATGTATTTGTTTTTGTTTCTCAAACCCATTTTATACATGAAATATGATCGCAAATTAGTTAAAACAGACGTATATTATCACCATCAATTGTTCAGGTAATTGCATCTCTTGTTCAAGCAATATGTTGTTAATGAAAGGGTTTGGCCGGTGTGTTGCAGCTAAACATTTTTTCATTGGAAAGTTCCTGAGATTCTAATTAACTCTGGCTATGCAGCGGAGGAGAAGAAAGTGCAGGCGCACTGCACACATCACGCCATGCCAAGAACAGGACAGAGCCGCGAAGCATGGTCCCACAGAACTTTTTCAATTGAACACACACACTTTTTTTGTCACAGGGAACCAAAATATTACTCTGCATCTCACTGGCTCAAGCATTTGTATTCTGGGTCTGCAAGATTTCCAGCATGGCCACAATGCCAAGACATTATGATGCTAACTTCCGGGATGGAAAAGCACCAACTGTTGTCACCATAACCAGGGTGGGAAGCTGTTGTATTATTTCAGTCCGCAGGCCACATAGTTTAGTTGGGCCCATAGTTTGAGATCCACTTTCACAATTTCAGGAGTGACACTAAAAATATCATCAGACAAGGGGAAAAAAGGGAAAAAAAGAAACTACATCAACTGTGACTGATGTGTGTTTTTTAACCATAAATTAAAGAGCCTTAACCCATTTAGAATGACACTGATTTGCGTCTTACATGTGTATGCCATAAAGGCAGTAAAGCAAGAGGATGTTAGGTCCCATGTTCACTACACAAACACCAAACAGGTCATGGATCTGGGTCTTCAGTGGATGTGAGTCTCATTTTCAGCAGCACCGTTTGGTTCTGAGCGAAACTAAGAGAGAACAAATCCTCTTAAAGCAAATTGTCTAAAATTGAGAGGCAGACATGCATGTCAAAATGTTAGGGATCATTTGAAAGTATAAAAAAGGCTAAGAGAAAGCACGTTGGATCATTACAGCTGCCTGAAAATATTGCAACCGCCAGCCCCACTTTAGTTTAACTGTTCAGTTTTATATTATTTACTTTTATTGACTTAATTTAATTTACTCCTACATAATGTTTGGGGGCTTTGTTTAAGATGATTTACAAACAGGATAATTGACAAATCAACTTAAATTGAAAACACTACTAAATTAAAACAAATGAATGGTTAAAAATAAGGAACTCTAGCATACTCTACAAAGTACAGCAGACAATTAATGAGACAGGAAACAGAACGTGTTGCACTGGTGCTGTTTTGGGAGGATGTTGTCACATATCAAGGGAGGTCTACATAATTTGATCCTGAGCTCCCAATGGAGAAAATTGATGAAAAAAACAGACCCCCTGGGTTTGCCCATCTCCCTGTTTTGCTTTACATCAAGTCACAGATTTCAATTTGTTATTATACAAAGCAACTGATTGAGCAGAATAATATTAATATACTTACCATCAGCTCTGGTTGGTGACCCGACTATTCTCAACCTATCACTCAGTTGCTTCCCTTGCATTTGCAATAACTTGCAAATAAATACATGAATGGAATTAAATAAAAAACTTTTTCAGTGTGCCGTTTATATTAAAAGGCATATATATATATATATATAGTGACTACATTACATTAGCTTTTGCCCCCCTCCTCCTCCCTCTACATGTCATTTAAATGTGATTTTTCTTTTTTCTTTTTCCAAAGTGGTTCAGAGAATTTTGAAAGTAGAAGCATGCAGTTTTAGACATAGAACAAAAAGACTCATGGCTAGTTAGCTTCCGTTACACGGTGAAGTTCTTAGTACAGTGAATTTTAGAAAGCATTAAACATTTGCAATGGTGATTTCCATGCAAACCCAGCAGCCGTGGTGAACTGCCTGGCCTCGCACACGGCCTAACAGGGAGGAATACTGCTCCTGTGGGTTGTTATTGTTATCTTTTAACACCATCCTGTCATATAAACGCAATTGGATTTGTAGCTTATCTTGGGGGATGGGTCTCTTTCCACAACAGAGCTGTTCCGGAAATGCACCAAAAAAACGCACAATCACAAACGTCAGTTTAAAAGATGACGCTACTTTAACATTTCAGGGGAGCAAGACAACGTCTAAGATGTTGTCGTTGTCGCTCGCTAGCTAACTTAGCCCGTATTTCACCTTTGAATTCTCAACCACGTCGCCATCTTGCAAGGGAGATTTCCATCGTAGACCGGAGCGCTTAAATTGCGTGCTAATTAGACATGTTGCTTGGCTGCTTGTTAGAGATATGTACTCACCTCATATTCAGAAAATAAACCTATGGGAGATAAATGTTTCCCTGGACAGAAATATGTGTCAATTGTTGATTGTAAATCCGCGGGTTGTGAGCTGTGGACGACTGAGCAGACTGAAGGCTGCGCCGCATTTGTCGGTCGATGTCCTGGCAGGGTAAAATAAATTGTCCCTACTCAGTTCAAACCACGGCATTCTGGCGTTCGTCAACAAATATGTATGGACAATAAAACTATATAATATATCTTAAGAGAATTAATGTACTGTTATGCCAACCTTTTCTAAAATACTTAACACCTTCATTGTTTTACCCTTTATATGCCTGTAAGGATAAGGCAGTGTGCCCGCTAAATCTTCCCCTAAAACACAGCAACGCTCCTGGAGTTTGTTATTTTCACTTTTCTAAAACATAGAACTACATTTCGTTTGATTGATAGGCATTTCTCTAAATTTTCCCAGCTCTCTTTATTCAAATACAGCATAAAAACATGATGTGCCACGTTCATGTATTCATTCTCCTGAGAAGTTTATTTAAATGCAAATGAACTGAGAAACAGACAGTGACTTCAATTCATGAAGAAACACTTTTGTGAGCCAAAGAAATGGCAGCTATCGCTTTTGTTTGACTTAAGTGTCATACTTTATTGGTGCATTCTTTAAAGACGGGGTAACGCAAGGTACCTAAAGACAGACTGTAGATGTGTTTTTACAAGTGGAACCATTGACATGTGAGGCTTTTGTCTCTCCACGGATTGTTTACGGTAACGGTCAAAATAATGAGTGTTTACCTCGTTGTCTTCATAGTTTTAACCTATCTGATTTGGATAAAATGCATTTACAATCGACATCGGCCAACTCTGGTGAAGTCGTTGAAACGTGTCGTGAATGTGTTATCAAGCCGAGAAATAAACGGCGACGACGTCAGCGCGCTTATTGTAACTGCGCATCCGGATGATGAATGTATGTTCTTCGCGCCAACGATCATACGACTCGTTGAATTAAACGCCAACGTTCATTTGCTGTGTTTATCTGAAGGTATGGTGGGTCAGCACATTCTGGTTTGCACACGTGTGGCTAGCTGGCAGACTTTCATAGACGTTATACTTTAATTTATAGAAGATAGTTTGTCAACAATACAAGTGAGATTGCCTTCAAGGGAAAGTGAAAGTGTCGCTCACATATAGTCACAATGTTTGCATTTGCACAATCAGTCTCAGATTTAAGGTTGATTGAAATGGTGATGGTTGTGAAAAGATGGCTATATTTAACTTGTTTATATATTTATATTTTCAGATTGTTCTGCACTATCTGAAAATCCCACATATATTTCCAGAGCTACTAGCTTCAGTAGGAAATGCTTAAAATATGTGTGGCCATTTTGTCATAAAAAAAACAATACAAACAAATTCTGAGCAACGTAGAACCATATCTACAGAGAAGTACAAGTGTAACATTTAGCAAGTAAAGGCATTTGCAGGGCAATTCAAACCTATTAAACATAAATCCCTTCTGTCCAGCACTGTATTTCATTTAGATCCAACTAAACTGATGTCAGAGGACCATTTTACATGGTTAAAGAGCATATGATGTTTTAAAAAAGCATTGAAATTGTTTCACCCAAACACAAATGAGACTTACATTTAGACATCATTTTGTCATTACAGCATCTCTATAGCCTAACTTGTCCTCCAAATATGTACAGGAAACTACTACAAGCAAGGGGCTCAGCGAAAACAAGAACTTCTCAACAGCTGTGCCGTGTTGGGGATACCAGACTCCAGAATCACCGTAGTAGACCATAAGTAAGCCGCCTTCTGCACTAAATACACAACATACATATTACAACGTTGCTGTTGTGTGCCTTTAATGTTGAAAACCTCAGTTTATCAGTCACGTCTCAGCATGGCTACATGTCTGCTCCATCTATCTACAATATATATATATTTGTTTATCCACCTCCTGAAGAGTATAGTAATTAAATCAATCTTAAACTATGTTTTCTTTGTTTACTTATTTATTACACAATTTTGTTTAAAAAAAAAAAATTTGTACTTTTTGAACTATGACATTTGATTGATTTAGCCTGTAATGTTTGCTGGTTTGAGCAGTCACGGTGGATTATTCAGGGTCAATGATCTCTACAGGGGATATTGGGTGCATCTGGGTGACTATAGGGCTGGCTAACATACTATTTTTGAAAGGTTATTGCCTATTAAGTGCATGACATTTGTTTCCCATCTTCACGATCTTATTGAATATGCGTGTGCTTCCCGAATACATTCCCTCATTCATTTGTAGCCGCTAAACTAGGTAGCTCAGATTTGCTGAAAGCAGGCCTCTGACTTCTATGGTAATTTTTTAAGGGTCACATACCAAAGTGTTTCTTGTATTGGTTAACGTTTGAGCATATCGAGTTTGTGGCAAACTTTTAGAAATCTTTTGCACATTCCAGCTATGTTGAATGAACATTGTAGAGTATTCCGAAACTGGGCACTTCGCAGATGATGGAAAACAGGCTTCCGGACGCGCGTGGATTAAGTTATCAACATTTAATGACAGGAAGTGTAAAACAAACATTCAAGGCGCTCTTCCTCGTATCCCGGCTCCTCCCGGGAGCTCAGCCTTGCGGCCTCGCCCCTGTAGAAAGAGGGCAGTCCCTCTAAAACACGGAGATTCATCTCCTCATGGCCCCGGTCGAAAACGTCACTTCCGGTCCAGTCGCTTTCACAATAAGAGTCCCGTCTTGTTATTGTCCGCATTAAAGTCACCTTCACAATAAAAGTCTGTTATAATAATAATACATTAATAATACATTAATTTTATAAGGCGCCTTTCAAGGCACTCAAGGTCGCCGTACAACATATTTAAAAATGGACACAATTAAAAAGCAGAACAGTTAAAAAGCAAAACAGTTAAAAAGCAGAACAGTCTGCAGCAGAGCAACCAAGAGGGGAACAGGTCAGCCATAGGCCTGCCTGAAAAGGTGAGTTTTGAGGTGAGTTTTGAATAAAGTGATAGAGTCAATGTTTCTGATGTCAGGGGGGAGAGAGTTCCATAGGCGAGGGGCAGAGCGGCTGAAGGCTCGTGACCCCATGGTGGACAAACGAGCTGGGGGGACAGTCAGGTTGATGGAGGAGGCAGACCTGAGGGACCGGGTGGGGATGTTGATTTGGAGGAGGTGAGACAGGTATGGAGGCGAGGTCGTGGATGGCCTTGAATGCATGGAGCAGGATCTTAAAGTCAATGCGGTGTTTGATGGGAAGCCAGTGGAGTTGTTGTAGAACAGGGTGATGTGACAGATCGAAGGGTTTTGGTGATGATGTGGCAGCAGCGTTCTGGACCAGTTGGAGCTTATGGAGGAGTTTCTGGGGGAGACCAAAGAGGAGGGAATTGCAATAATCCAAGCGGGAGGTGACAAGAGAGTGGACCAGGATTGCGGTGCTGTTGGGTGTGAGTGAAGGGCGGAGGCGGTTGATATTTCGGAGGTGGAAGTAGGCAGACCGGATGGTGGTGTTGATGTGAGTGTGGAATGACAGTGTGCTGTCGAGGACGACACCCAGACTCTTCGCCTGAGGGGAGAGACCGAGGAGTTGTCTATTGTAAGGGTGAAACTGGGATGCTTGGTGAGAGTGGACTTGGAGCCAATGAGGACAACCTCGGTTTTATTGCTGTTCAATTTGAGGAAGTTTGAGGTGAACCAGTCTTTGATTTCCTGTAAACAGGCACAGATGGAGGGGCGGGAACGTGGAAGAGGGTTTGGAGGAAACATAGAGTTGGGTGTCGTCCCGTAACAGTGGAATTGAATGTTATGTTTGCGGAAAATGAGTCCAAGTGGGAGGAGGTAGATGATAAACAGGATAGGACCAAGGACAGAGCCCTGGGGAACACCGGAGGAGAGGGGGAGGGGTGTGATGTGAATGATTTTAACTGAATGAACTGAGTACGGCCAGAGAGATATGAGTGAAACCATGAAATGGGTGTGTCTGCAATTCCAATGGAGGCTAGTCGCTCAAGGTGGATGGAGTGGAGATGGTGTCAAGGCGCGCTCAGATCGAGGAGGATGAGGATTGATAATAGTCCAGAGTCCGCTGCCATGAGGAGGTCATTTGAGACTTTGATGAGGGCTGTTTCTGTGCTGTGACGCCAGACTGGAACTGTTCATAGAGGTTATTGTTGGAGAGGTGAGTCTGAATCTCAGATGCCACTGTTTTTTCTAGGATTTTAGAGAGAAATGGTAGGTTGGAAATGAGACGGAGGTTATTGAAAATGTTGGGGTCTAAACCAGGTTTCTTGAGTATTGGAGTAACAGCAGCAGATTTGAGAGGTGATGGGACAGAACCAGAGGTGAGGGAGGAGTGGATGATGGCTGTTATCAGGGGTAGCAGAGAGGGGAGGGAGGTTATGACCAGGGAGGATGGGAGGGGGTCGAGTTGGCAGGTGGATGGCTTGGAAGTCTGGAGGGAGTTGGAATGGAAGCAGGATAGAGGTACAGAGAGGGGGGGGGGAATAAAAGTAGAAGGACAACAGGACGTATGAGGGGTCAGTTGCTGATGGATGGCAGCTATTTTAGTGTTAAAAAATGACATTAGGGAGTTACAGTGTTCAGTGGAGTAGAAGTGAGGGGGAAGGGAATCAGGGGGGCGGAATGAATTATTGACCACAGAGAAAAGGGTCCTGGTGTTCCCAGCATCAGCAGTGATTTTGTTTGTAAGGTATTGTGATTTGGCTGAGGAGAGGGCATCTTTGTAGAGGAGGATGTGGGCATGGTGCATCTGTTTATGAATAGTGAGTCCGGTTTTGGTGGAAAGCCTCTCCAACTGACGTCCTTTGGCTTTCAACTGGCGGAGGTGAGGGGAGAACCAGGGGGCCGAGTGGGGGAACGAGACAGTCCGGGTTCTGAGGGGAGCAAGTGAGTTCAGCAGAGTATGGAGACTATCATTGTAAAGATTAACCAGATGGTCCGAGGTGTGTGAGGGGGTGATGATGGGGAAACTGTCAATGCCTGTTGTGAGGTCAGCGAGATTAATGTTTGAGATGTTGCGAAAGGATATGACACGTAACTGTTTGAATTTGGATAATGTTAATCTTAAATTAAATTAAATAAGCATGTGGTCGGAGATAGGGAGATCGACAGCAGAACAGTTGAGGGGAGTGAGACCAGAGCAACAGACCAAGTCCAAAATGTGACCTTTAGAGTGGGTGGGGAAGTGAATATGTTGTAGGAGACCAAAACTATCCAAGCAAAAAGTGAAGTCCTTAGTGAGGGGATGATTAGTGTTGTCCATGTGAATATTCAGATCGCCCAACAGAATTATGTTGGGAGACAGTGAACAGATGTGTGTGAGAAGTGTGGTGAATTCATTGATGAAGTCCTTATTTGGTTTGGGTGGGCGGTAAATGTTGACTAAAACGGTTGGAGTAGGACCATTCAGTTGTAGAGCCACAGATTCGAATGTCTGGGATACTGGCAATGATACTGGTGAGACCTTCCAAGTCTCGCGGTGAAGTATCGCGAGACCTCCTCCTCTTCCGGTGAGACGGGGGTGTGCGGTGTAAACAAACCCAGGTGGAACAGACTCGTTCAGCTGAGAGAAGTCGTCAGGGGTTTGCCACGTCTCAGTCAGGCAGAGAAAGTCCAACTTGTGGTCAAGGAGGAGGTCTTGGAGTAGTTGTCCCTTGCCTGAGAGGGAACGGATGTTGAACAATCCAAAGTTGACGTCGGAGTGTTGGTTGGTAAAGCTAACGTTAGCCGACCTGGCTAGGCTGGCTAACGTGCTGTGGTCCACCTTCCTGCGGGTGTTTCTCGGAGGGTGGCGGCGGGTTGAGGACCAGAATGAGTTAATGGCAGTGGAGTTATCGATGCGGTGGTATCGTCCGCTCCGCGGTGAATGTACCTCCGGCGGGGGTGGCGAGCGGTGTCCGGGAAGTGGTATAGTATAGGCGGAGGAGCAGATCGGTGGAATCTGAATTGGAGGAGCTCCGCGCTCAAGTAGTGGATCAGGGGTGAGACTGGGAGTATTACGAAGGACAGGACAGTCCACAGGAGCACAAAGCTCACAGCAAGCTTGTAGATCCACATGATCCACGGACAGATGTTCACCGAGCAGCGTAGCTGTCAGCGTTCGGGTAGGTAGGACGACAAACTCGCTGTAAACACAATTCTAACTAAACTAAACGGCTTGACAGTAAGCCCAGGATAGAGACTAGTTCGCCAGAAGTAGGTGGTCTGCTGCAAACTGTGCAAAAAATCGTAGAAACTTTAAAAATATAAAACAACCGGAGAGTGTTATTGTAAGTCACTTCACGGAATTCAACCGGCCTCGTCAATCTATAATACTAACATACAGTCACTCTCATGCAACATACATTAATTCTTGCCATTTGCATAGAGTAAACATTACCCCTATGCTTCATAATACATTAATAACAATATCAATATTCTCCCTAATATTTTCTATTATAATATCTTTCTATATGTATTAATTTAAAACATAAGACCTCTGCAGATGTTATCAAAATAAACTATTACAACTTAACAACATCATGGTTAAAATATAACATCTTTTTCTCTCACTTCACTGAACACCGTCGAGTGCAGTAAAATATGTACAGCTGTAGTTCTTTTGGCGTGGCTGTAAATGCCTCTGAGTTAAAACAGTCTTCAGTCTTGACTATTGTCATTTCACAGTCAACGCCGTGAGCAGAACTGTGAACAGTATTGTCGGCCCAATTCTCGAGGAACTTGCTCTTATTCTGTGTTTTGCTGTTGATGCAGCTGTAGGACTTTCTGTCTCCTGGCTCTGGCTATTGGCAAGGTCAAGTTACAGAGAGCACAGTGGTAAAAGGTGATGTTGAAAATGGGGGGGTTCTTTCTTTTCCCCCAAGTGGATCAAGTCTGCAGCTTCACTTAAATGTTTTGCGCTTCTAAGAACTTTGTGGCTGCCTACATGTGAGTCTCTATATGTTGGCTCACCAGGAGAGCTGCATGAACTCTGGGACCAACCTGGAGCTCAAAGTAATAAGCTGGCAGCATGCCCAGGTTGTCTGCCCTTGAGAACATTGTTGGTGTGTGTGTGTTTTTTTCAAACACATGCACAGATGTTACAGTTTCATCATCTTGTGCACACAGAATATAGCTGAACTTTGATCTCAGTGCTGTCTGCACTTCTACTGAACTGGAGTGTAGCCCATTTTCCCTTTCTGTGTATTCGGTTGTTTGCCCAAAACACACACCAAATCAGCACTTTGAGAGCCCCGCTCATTTCCAACCAATTATTTCCTCCTCTCTCACACTCATTGCTCTCCCTCTCTGGTCAACTCCTCCTCTTCTTCCTTATACTTTTCCTCTTGCCCATGTCTGCTGAAGCCAACTGCCAAGGCCTGTGGGATACATTTTGGCAATGCTAGTGTAGGTCATTCGAAACATCTTTTCCTCCTTGTGTGTCTGTACATGGCGAGCCACACTTTGGCTTTGCTCCTCACCTTTTTCTGCCAAAGTATGTGCAGATGTGCACCCAATGTCTCAACCTCGGCCTGTTTTTCTCACTGGCCATTTTATCGTGCACGAAGAGAGATGCAGGGCCAATGTTGGGAGGCGGTCCATTTCTTGTGTTTACACCTCAAACGGAAAGCCCCGAGCATTTTGACGACGATCACTAGTGCTGCGCAGCGAAGTCATCAAAGATAACGTCAAGCCTAAAACAAGCTAGGAATATGAGCATTTTTAGCTCAAGACCGGATATTTTTATGTGACTAAACCTGGACCAGATACTCAGTTTGTGGGCTCAAAACTTGGCAACAGTTTTTATGCCACGCTGGGTATTTATATTTCTCTGTAATGTCAACATAAACCAGGAAGGGTGCTATACCTTAGGAAGTCAGCCTTGACACATGTCACTGTTCTCTACGTTGGACTTTGCTCACTTGTTCACTTTGTTGCAACAGTTTTGCATAAAACCCATCGTGATGAGTCATTTGTTCTCGCAGTGATGTTTCAATTTCTTTCTTGGAGGATTTTCTTTTAAATCTTGTGCATGAGGTGATGTGAAACGATACACACCCTGCGAATGGTTTCGCACCATTCTAATGAGCCACAGGTGGCGGTAACACGGCAAGATGCAAAAATAAAGCAGTCAGTGCCAGACTAGATGAATGCCAACGTGTATTTGTTTGCGATATGGGCTGTGTCATTATCTCATTGCTCAGGGTTGTGTGATGGAGCCACTGGACTTTGGTTTTTCCTCAACTCCCAGCAGGCCCTGTGGGTTACGTTTCATGATGACAGAGCCATGTGAGACTTGCCCACTCGCAACCGTATCCTGCGGAAACAACCGCTAGCCACACGGGAATTCTGTTCTAAAACAGGATTTTTCCCTTTTAATGCTCACTGAACAGAACAGCTGTGTAGACAGTATCTGGGGCCCCAGTGCATGTTGGGGCCTTTGTGATCAAGCTCGATCTGGGCACGCTCTGCTGCCTCTCCACTTGCCCTGGCTTGACCTCTGTCTCCCTGGACTCCATTATAGCTGCTCACTGCAAAAATCCGACGGCTTCTTCATGCATTATCAGTCTGAAGTGACACAACTCTCCAGCTCCTGCACCTCCTCTCTTTTCGGACTTGAATCTGACTCCGTTCTTGCTGACACACTTCAGATTTTCAAAGTAAACGGTAAATCACGAACTCAAGGCTTTAGTTTTTTTCCCCTGTTGGATTAGTTTAATTCTCTGCACGGACGTAAACCAAGAGCTCAGAACTAGTTTTCTGCAGGGCAGCTGTGCTCGCTGCAGTAACACTGTATCCCCGCACAGGGTTTAAATATACATTGATCCAGGGGAAGAAGAAAACAATTGCCCGAGCCAATTTATAAACGCATGGCAGGGTGGAGTAAATAATGGTGGGATGTTCCAGCCTCACCGCTGACCTCCGGCTGTGCTTTTATCCTCGATACATTTGTCACACACTGGCCTTGCATAGTCAAACAGTTGCCTTTCCATTATGCCGAGTCCTGCAACACACTGTCACTTTGGCACATTAGATCGCTTTCTCACATTAATTAAATGCATTATTTCCAGGGTTAACAGCAATATGTCCATAGTTTTTTTCATGACACTTGATTACCTCAACGTAAGTGAATATTTTAAACAATAAATACTCATTAATAAAGCTGCGATCATTGTGAAACTTCATGCGTGGATATTGGTATAGTTACAGTTGTAACTGCCTTATTACTTGTTATTATTTGGGCCATTGTGGGCGTACTGTCAGTGCAGTGGCATGTCTGTCGTTCCAGGCTGGACATCTTTCTGACCATGTGGACAGAAGTCTGGCAGTTTCACAAGCCTGTGTTCCATGTGACCAGACTAAACAAGCCCTTTTTAACACACACACACACACACACACACACTGAATCCCCTCACTGGGCCAAAGTTCAACAACTGCATACAGATGCCTGCAAGCAATTAAACATCCACATGCAAAGCTACAAAGGGAGGAGTTGGGGAGGTTACTTTAGGACATTTCACACTGTTGCCATGGCGAAGCTGACACATCCTGCTTAAGAAAAGTCAGGTGTCTTTTGTTCATTTTCCTTTACTTTTTTCCCCCCTCGCCCCCTTCGTGCAGGCTTGTGCTGAGCTGCGGTTGTCAAACTACAAGGCAAAAAGTCTAAAATAAAACATGAATAAAAACAAACAGTAAGGGGAAACAAGCTTGAGTGTTCATATATCTGCGCTTTTGATCCTCTTCTTGTTTTTTTAGCCCTCAGTCGAAAGCAGACACATTAGAACAATGTGTTTTGTTAATGGAGGCCACAGTTTAGATTCCATTTGACTGCCACCTCACTAACACACACACACAACTTTCTTACGACATGTCACTGGTGTCACAGTAGTCCATTCACTCTATGAAAGACCGTTTTAAACTATCTCTGAACCACGACCCCCCCCTCCATGTCCCCACCCTTCCTCCCTCTGACATAGCCGCCCCTCACACTGAAGCCTGACCCTCACATCACCGGCAGCCCAATAGATTTGTAGCCTAATCCATCACTTCCCTCTCCCAGCTCAACTGTCCTGGCTCATTGTTAGCAATGAAGGGGAGGGAACAACTGTTGACACACACACCCCCACACACACCTACCCCCAAGTTATTTATATATATATATATATATATATATATGCACTGTCACACCACCATGTGCTCCCCCGAGTGCACAACAACGCATCACGTCATTGTCGGACCACATTTAGTGTTTCAAACTGTTGTGCAACGAGTCAGTTTCCTTTGTTGGTTGTGTTTCTGATCAACATAAATGTGAGTGGTCATAGCTGGTGGGCAAACTGGATCCACTCCACTTCCAATGCAACCTGCAGGACCTTATTTTTCATGTGAACTGTATTGGCTCAACTCACATCCGAGTAAGTTTGGTTAGGTTTTTGAACACTTTTTACAGCTGGTTTCTCGTGAGTGCAAGGAGGACGTTGAACTACAGTACAAAGCATTGCCTTTGATAAAAAAATAAACAGTTATTATTTGTGCCAAAAAAGTAAAGGGAGCCCATGCATGTTTAGCAGGCCAATAACTCAAGCTGGCCGAGTGGGATGTTTGATGTGTACGCTCCGCGTTGTCTCCAGGCTGTAGTTTCAGATGAAGACGATGCTAAGGGCCGTCCGACCCTTCACCCCCCACGGGCTTCCCGGCACTCCCTCGTGGTTGCGTTTTATAACCATCCTTGTTCAGACGCGGGGTTAAATCTGCACTGCAGAAATCTGGTGCTCGGGAAGGAATCTGGTACTACTCGGCTTAAGAAACACCCGGCGCGTTGCTTACGCTGTGTAGACTTTCAGATACAGTGAGGTTACAACGCAAACACAATGCCCTGTTGTTTCCCAGTAAAACACTGGTGCAACACTTAGTAGATAACCGGCCCCTTTGTTTTTATTCCCCTTCAGAAAGCTTCCAGACGACCCCAAAGCAGAATGGAGCGTCTCACTGGTCTCCTCTATAATCGCGCAGCACATGAGAGCTCGCTCCTTCAACGTGGTAAGTCGAGCTCCGTGCTGCATTTGTACCTTTACAAACAGTCGTCTTTTCCTCTAATTTCCTGTTTGATGTTAACGAACAATTTCCCACAATAACACACACTGTATTGTTTTGTTCAGTGTTTTACGTCGTGCCACTGCAGCTCTCTTGCTCTTTATCCAAGTTTCTCTGTGGCCTGTGCAATAATCCTGTCAGCCAGTGTTTTCTTTGTCCAACTCTTTAAAACCTCCCTTCAAAAGGAGGGGACATGCATGGGCTCTGCCGCAGCGGAAAGTTTGTACAAATTGTTGAGGATTACACAGAGATTGCTATCTGCCCCGGTGCAGTTCCACACTGTTAGCTAAAGGGAATTTGGTTCATTTAGATTCAAATCATTTGTATTCGCTCATTCTCAACAACCGCTCAAACAGTCAAGCGCTCTGACAAACATACAGTACAGAAGCTCGGGGGCAACAAAAACAAAAAAAACAGCAACCCACAGTTCTGGAAGATGATTTCACACAGCTGGGTTCTTCTGTGCTGTTGTTGCGGATCTCTTCTTGCTATCAAAGACGACAAACAAACACAGCATCTCCTCCCTTCCTGTCAGGCTGAGCAGCAAAAGAAATGCCTTAAGACCAAAAAGTAAGACAAGGGAGCATGTGTTATCTCACCAATACATTCAGCCAAAGCACACAGAGATAAACATGTAGGTGTAAAAAATAAAATGTAATATACTCTTCCTGCTCTTAAACTGAATAACTTGTTTCCTTGGCCTGACGCCAGGCCATTCCTTTTGCTTTTCCATATTCAAGCCAGCAAGAATGAGGAGAAAGTTCACTAGTTAATCATAATGTGTGGTTGGGAGCTCAAACGTAGGCTTGATTGCAACGACATAGTCATGGTAGAATACGCCAAAACAAAACGAATGCCAAGTCTTTAGTCAAGCACTCGTTCTTTCCCTTTGACCTGATTTGTATTTTATTTTTCACTGACTTCCTCTGCTGTGCAAGCATGCGCACATGGGGAAGAAGGGAAAAAAGGCCTTTAAATATCAGTTGTCAGCTGCCAAGCAGCTCCACAGTAAGGCACAGAAAAAAACATTCCACTAACCCAAGAAAAATCTTCTGCCTCCATTTATTTAAATTCACTTTTAGATACCCAGGTTCTGGCTTTTCACCCACACAGTGAGATATTTTGTTGTTTCAGGTGCTGACCTTCGATGGGAGCGGAGTGAGCAGCCATGCCAATCATACAGCCATCCATAAAGCTGTCAGGTACTGACGGAACTTCTAGCTGTTCTTTTTTAGATTTGTTTTATTTGATCTTTTTAATCACTCAATTTAAGTAAGTAAGTAAGTAATTTATTTTCCGTAGGTACCTACATAACGTGTACATACTGACAGACATTAACAACACAAATGTACGAATGGAGGACCGTCCAAAGACCGAGGTCTGTAGGCTCCTCTGAGATGAGGAGTTGGACGGCCCCGCCCCGAACCCTTTAACCCCCCCTCCCAACTACTACAGGCACACAGACAGTACACACACACATGGATCAAAACATAAAATGTCGTACAAGCAACAACAACAACAAAAACCCAGAAAAGATGCTCTCCTCTGGGTTATTATGTGGTTTACACATGCACACAGAAACCAGCCCACTCCACACTCGTAAAACAGAGTCCAGGAAAACATTTGGACTTGCAGCCATCTTTCCAAATGTTTCCCCACAAAGACACAGACACACACACACACACAAGACACACCGTATTTTTTAGAAATGGCCTGTTACATAGCATAGAGGTCGTCCAAACAGAGTCTTCAGAGGCACTCGGCTCTGCTCCCAAAGAGCAGCAGTAAATCCTGTCCCTGAAGTGGTGAGGTGGGAGGGCAGCTCTGGTTCGGAGAGGCCAATTGAGCGAGATGCATCAGGCCGTTGGTTTTGCACCACAAAGGGTAAGTCTTGGTCCGCATGTTGCACCAATGCCTCAATTGCCAGCTGCATTAGTCACAGTGGTTTCCCCTGGCTGAGCCTGCACGGCCCTCTGTAAGTCCCTGGGCCTCATCTGTCGATAAGATATGAGCTCTGCGAATCACATCTCATGATTCCCATCAGGCTGCGGTCCCAGAGGGGTCGTGCGCTAGTTTGGCTGAGCTCAATGGGTTGTTGTTGTTGTTGTTGTTGTTGTTAGGGTTGTTGGGTTTAGTTTTTTTGACATCAGCTATTGGATTTGGAAAGGCAAGCTTAGAGGAAAAACTTGACTCTCACCAAGATTTGAAGACAGGAGGCTTATTATTTCAAGTGGGCTTTCAGTCACTGACTTCTCACCCCATTGTGTTGTAATCAGCTTAACCAAAACTCTAATCTCCATTTCACATTGGCAGGTAGAAACATCACACCATAGTCATTTCTGTTGTAGGGGTCACCAACCCCAAAACCCTGTCGGTATGATGTTGCATCTCTTTGTCATGTTCTGCTCTTCTCCCCTTACAGCCGTCTCGCTTTCACCGGACAAGTACCCAATGGTAGGTGTGTCACAAAAAGAAAACTTTGAATAGCGTTCATATTTTCGAAACGTTTGTGACCAAAGTGTCACAGGGTTGGTTTTACCGGTCACTCTCACAAAAATCGTCAGTAAAAGTAAAATAAATCTTACACCTGACTCTAGTTGAAAGTGATTTTCACTGGATATGTGAATATCTAGATATGGCCGTTTAAAAAAAAAAAAGGCACAGACAATGACTTCCTCACATGAGTAGCACCACCCCTCCAGTCTGCTTCGGGGAATACTGGAATATGCTGTGAGACTAACTTTCTTTTGGTTAATGTACAGCGCCCTCTGCTGTTCAAACAGGTTGCATGAGTCTTCTCTCAACATGTTGGTCTGCTGGTGGCAGCACGAGACTGGTTGTACCTTTCCCCTCAAACTACATCGAGTGGTTTCATTCCTGATGTTAAAATCCACGTGGCTTATTCCACGTCTTCTGTCGAGGCAATATGAAAACGTACGCCAATTTGTCTTTTTAGTTTGAGCTCATGACGACGTCCTCCAGGTGTGAAAGTAAAAGCAGAACAGAGAGGAGGCGACATGCTACAACAGACTCAGAGCTCATCACTTTGCCGGTTCAGAGCACTCCCACATCAAAGCTTGAGCAGACAAACGGGCCCAGCGGGCCGGAGCAGTGAATCATACATGAGGCGTCAGCAGCTGTACTGTGGAGATATTATATAATCCGAGTCCAGAGGCCACAGGAAACACACACTTTGTTCTCGAACTGCCGGGCCCTCTTTAGTCCTGGCAGTGGGCAAACGATTAATCATGCTCGCTGGTTATTTATTACCACGCAATTACATGTCCCCTGTTTGTTCAACTGATCTCGCTGTGCTCTCCGCTCCTTTCCGACAGCTTTAAGCCTCCCGCGCCCCGCAAACTCTTACTGCACGACAAAGGTCATAGTTGAGGGCCGTACAACTACAAATACTGCACCGAAGAAAGAATCCTTGTATTACATTGTAATAGTATCGTGAGACTGACAGGAGTTTGCTTCATGATAAAAACATCTGAGATGGAACACACTGATACAACGGCCTAATATGTAACATATTAACAGGTGACTGGGTCTCTTGTGTGTCCTCCCAGACTGCCGTTTGCTCTCCCTGGTGACCGTTGGCCTCCTCAGGAAGTACATCTCCTTCCTGGAGCTCCCCTTCAGCTGGCTGCTGCCCTCAAGCCTCCGCTGCATTGTCGGCCCACAGGGCTACAGGCGAGCCAAAGTAAGCCCCGAAAAGGAGAGTTTGTTGGCACGACAAGGTCAGCGTCTACTTTTAGAAGGCGCGCAGGTGTGTTTTAAGCACATTTTAACAAGTAACTGAATGCAGTGCTTGTGCTGGGGAAGCAGGAGAGGAGATACCATTTGTAACTCTTGAGTTGTGGATATGTCTTATCGAGCCAATAGTTTTACATAAAAGTTATAAATACATTTACACTAAGCAGCAGATAGGTTTTGACCGCTGTTGGCTGTTTAGGATCTGACAGTAACAGGGTTTAACTCACATCGGACGACCCCTTCTTTTCTTTTCAGGATGCCATGTTTTGCCACCGCTCTCAACTCCTGTGGTTTCGTTACCTCTACATCATCTTCTCGCGCTACATGTTCGTCAACACGTTCCAAATGATCCCACAAGGACCGACCAACCTGAAGATGTATTGAGTTGTTAGTCCTGCTGCCCAACTCCTCGATTTCCGTGGTAGGAGTGCCTTTAGTTTACAAATCTGATGAGCCGTTTTGCTCACTGTGAATAAAAGACTCTGCAGTACTGTATTGGCTAAAGTAGCCGGAATATTGTTTTTGTAGAAACTTTCCACGAACAAAGCCGACACTAATTTTGAAACAAGAAAACGTCTTATTCATTTTGTTGGTCCAGAAACGTCTTTATTGTCTTTACACTGTATAAACACAACACTAGGGTTTGGATGGGTTGAGTTGATTGTCTTCTTTCTTTATATGTTGACAATACTGTTACATCAATAATAATAATAATAAAGTCCCATCACAGTGTTGTTATTTAGTGTTTGGACATGCCTCTGATCTTCTTGTGAGCCTGCATGCTTTCTTCCCACTTCTCACCACCGAACGGCTCCACCGTGACACTGCGGACGGTACCTGGATCCAGACAGTGCGGAGCAACGCCTGGGAAGAAAACACCAGCAACAAAGGACAGCTCCATCATTTGTACATTTCACGGACAGCGTATCACTCAATAATGCTAGATATGAGGTTTTTAAGGGTGGTTTCCTGATAACACTGTGATCCATTATAAAACCTTTTCTCTCTGTGAAAATAAGAACTAGCACCAATACAGCAGAAGAGAGGCGGTTAGTTTTGGAGTTAACACAGCAGCATGTTTACAACATAGGAGAACGGTGGTGTGTTTGCGGTCATACCGTATCCATCAGGGTTGGAGCGCGGCGTGTAGAAACTTTGGACTCCACAGGTTTGACAGAAGGTGTGCCTGGCAACTTGAGTGTTAAAGGTGTATGTGGTCAGATTATCGGAGCCCTGGGAGGATCAGACAAATTATTATTATTATTGTATCAAAGGTTGTATCCCCAAAAATATGTAGGCTTGAGTGAACAACCTTTAAGAGTGTGAAGAGATTTTTTGGCACAATGAAATGATGGTTTTGTTTCTTTGTGCAAATGCTGCAGCTGGAGAGACAAATCAGTTTGTATTGATGACCCACAACATGTACAAGTGACAAAGTATTGTTTAATGTCTCCAATGTGATGGGATAAACCCAAACTTAAAAACATAGTACCAACTGATCTTATTTTAAATGATATTCGTACTTGCACTGGAAAACATGGAGGTCCGGAGAACTTAAGACTTCAAATCTAACAGCCCCACAGTGGCAGCCGCCCGCGTGTTTCACAAGAGCCATCCTTACAAAGAGAACAACAAGGACATCTGATGAAGACATCTGTTCATATTCAACTCTTCTGGGATGATAGGCCTTACTTCATTCACGTCGGCGTCTCATGTGATTAAACTTGTGACACGTTTGTTGTGAAACCTGTTGACGTGGAACTGAATATCCTGCCCAGAGCGGCTCCAATGACCCTGCTGAAGAAAACAAAACCCAATCAGATAGTCTGCCACTCAGGAGGGTGACATTTGCATTAGAGGCCTCCCAGCTTTTGACTCATTCACAGCTGTTGACGTGGTCATTGAATATGCTAAATAAATTCAAAGGTGGGCACCTCAACTTTGTTGCCAAGAGCCACCACATCAGCTTCCACAGTAATCAGCGAGGACAATGCCCTGCTTGATAGATTGCTTTTGCTGGAACACTCTGACGCTGTCCATAATCACTCCAAGCAACGGGGCAGGGCAAAGTACAGTCGACTTGCACAAACACATTCCTTAGAGGTTGAACTAGTTCAGTCTGCAGACGCCCAGTTTTGTGTTGGAAAGAACAGGCATCACGGGTTGGGAGTCATATGACACGGGTGCTGGAGGGGTGAGGCACGGGAATACTGTGACCCAAATACATAGATTAGGACTCTCCCAGCTGTATCATATCTATGACCCCAAAAATGTCCCAGTAGGCTGCAGACCCCCGAGCTGAGCTTTTGCTCTTTGATTTTCCAGAGCAGCAGTTGTCTGTAATAATTTCTAAAAGCAGAGAGACAAATCACTGGCCAGTATAATATTTTACAATATCTCGCCCGGGTTCTTTGCTGGTTCCCAAAACCAACTTTTAAGGGATCATGAACCGGAATCTCAGATGCTAAGTGTGTTTAATGAGCTGGCTCTCACGCCTGCTAGTATTACAAAACTTACTGTAGCCTACCACTGTTTTACCAGTTTCACCTGGGCGTGGACGTCATACCTGGCATTTAGACTAATGCTCACCAAGACAAGATCAAGCTCTTTCTTGTGAACTTTACAAGGAAATAAATAATATCTTGCCATTATGCCGTCGGAATAAGTACAAAACATAACAAGGAAAATGGAGAAAAAAGTCTATAACAACCATTACATTCCTTCCAATGAACTGATGTAGTAATTCAGCTTGAGCCACGGGAATAATAAATGTGCCTCCTAGGCTAGAAACATAAAGTTGAGAGAGGCCATAGGACTGTGTGAGAACTGTGTTAGGCCTACTACTTTTACACAATGTGCATGTTTTCTTGACTCCTGCAAGACATATATTTATATTCTTCATAGGACTGGTGACTTGACTATTTAATTTCTGTACAGCATGTACATTCTGATAAGCAGAAAGCGTGTTGCTATAATTTGAACATATTATCAGACTGACTAATGTGGACACATGTCCAATCTGATTACTATGACAGAACACTTGAGCTTGTCTTAAAATATATATATATATATATATATATATATATATGGTTACTCTGGGTCTCAAACATCAACAATTTATTGTGCCTGCCAAATAACCAGTAACCGCAAATTATACTGATCAACATATTTTGCATATGTGTTAAGGTTGGATATAAATCCTGAATGTATCCTTTCTTAAGATGGTCTGTGTAGCATGACACCGGATGTGGATATGACTTAGTGAAGGAAGTTAGGTGGCTAAAGGAGGTCACTTCGTAGTGTTATCGTCGTCTTCATTTTAAAGACAGCTGGTAGCACGTTTACCAAATACGTATCCACGTATCCTGTTAATGGCGACGTTTTATGCACACGTCCCTCTGTCGTGTCACATAAATACATTGTCACATGAGTTCCTTATATAACGTTATTGGTACGATATTCTGTTTAACAGAAAGAGTGGAGACAAGGCATGCGTAAGGCTACACTATCAACATCAGCTTATGTATTTGGGTCGAAATCCTCTATTCTATAACCCCACGATGATGGCTGTACTTTAATCGTCAAACCTTACTTACTGTAACGCATCAACCAATCGTTGATCAAACAAACAATCCTGCAGTCCAATCAGAAGCACGGGGACGGTTTCTGTTGCTACGGTCCTTCCAGCACATTCTAGAGCCGGATTCGTATGAGATATTATTCCGCCGCATAAAATATGTTACAACATCGTTTTAAATCTGACTATTTTTTACAACATATTTACCTTTATGAGTATATGTATGATTATCAAATAGCCAAACAAGAATGCGTTTCGAGGAAGTGGGAACTACTTTTAAACGCGGACGGATATTGACGAATGACGTAAGCAGACTCCGGTATATAAGACAGTGTTGTCGCAACTGCTTTTTAGTACTACTGCGGAAGACGAGAAGGAGCAACAGTACGCAAGCACAAGACAACATTTTAACTGCGTTTCCTAAAAGTAAGTACTTTTTTCTCTTATTTTCGGGCTATATCAATTTAGCAGTTTATATTATCGATACGGTAGATATTTTTAGTCTTTGTTTGGTGACCAGCACCAAGATAATTTAACCCAATGTTAGCAATACGTCGGTCTGCCTCAATTTAACGGTAAAGCTCTACCGCACAATCAAGCCGTTTGGCTTAATTATTTTTTTAACTAGGTTTTCATTATAATTGTATCGGTTTTGATGTCGACTTTTTCCTCGTCGAGTTCATTTTAAGCTACTGTTAGCTGTAGCGGTGACTCAACATTTCCAGCTTCGTCCATTAGAGAGTAACGTCAGCTGAACAAAAGGGAGGTCTGTGTGATCTCAAAATGGCGCTAGCAGCGGAATGGCTGCTGACTGTTTAGAGCGTCACATAAACATTATTTTCTCGGATTACAATGTGATCCTCATTTAAACATTAACTAATTACAGCGAAGCTTACAATTACTTGAATTAATTATAAATTAGAAAATTAATGATTTGCCATTTTAAATTATTTTTTTATTTGAGTTTTTTTAATAAGTTTTGTACTAAATCCTGACTTTATTTCTTTATTTTACATGGAAAAATAGGAAAAATCATGCAGATCTTTGTCAAAACTCTCACTGGCAAGACCATCACCCTCGAGGTCGAGCCCAGCGACACCATCGAGAATGTTAAAGCTAAGATCCAGGATAAGGAAGGCATCCCCCCAGATCAGCAGAGGCTGATCTTCGCCGGCAAGCAACTGGAAGATGGCCGCACCCTGTCTGACTACAACATCCAGAAGGAGTCCACCCTCCATCTTGTCCTGCGTCTGAGAGGAGGCATGCAGATCTTCGTCAAGACCCTCACCGGCAAGACCATCACCCTGGAGGTCGAGCCCAGCGACACCATCGAGAACGTCAAGGCCAAGATCCAGGATAAGGAAGGCATCCCCCCAGATCAGCAGAGGCTGATCTTCGCTGGCAAGCAGCTGGAAGATGGCCGCACCCTGTCTGACTACAACATCCAGAAGGAGTCCACCCTCCATCTTGTCCTCCGTCTGAGAGGAGGCATGCAGATCTTCGTCAAGACCCTCACCGGCAAGACCATCACTCTGGAGGTCGAGCCCAGCGACACCATCGAGAATGTTAAAGCTAAGATCCAGGATAAGGAAGGCATCCCCCCAGATCAGCAGAGGCTGATCTTCGCTGGCAAGCAGCTGGAAGATGGCCGCACCCTGTCTGACTACAACATCCAGAAGGAGTCCACCCTTCATCTTGTCCTCCGTCTGAGAGGAGGCATGCAGATCTTCGTCAAGACGCTCACCGGAAAGACCATCACTCTGGAGGTCGAGCCCAGCGACACCATCGAGAATGTGAAGGCCAAAATCCAGGATAAGGAAGGCATCCCCCCAGATCAGCAGAGGCTGATCTTCGCTGGTAAGCAGCTGGAAGATGGCCGCACCCTGTCTGACTACAACATCCAGAAGGAGTCCACCCTCCATCTTGTCCTGCGTCTGAGAGGAGGCATGCAGATCTTCGTCAAGACCCTCACCGGCAAGACCATCACCCTGGAGGTCGAGCCCAGCGACACCATCGAGAATGTGAAGGCCAAAATCCAGGATAAGGAAGGCATCCCCCCAGATCAGCAGAGGCTGATCTTCGCTGGCAAGCAGCTGGAAGATGGCCGCACCCTGTCTGACTACAACATCCAGAAGGAGTCCACCCTCCATCTTGTCCTCCGTCTGAGAGGAGGCATGCAGATCTTCGTCAAGACCCTCACCGGCAAGACCATCACCCTGGAGGTCGAGCCCAGCGACACCATCGAGAATGTTAAAGCTAAGATCCAGGATAAGGAAGGCATCCCCCCAGATCAGCAGAGGCTGATCTTCGCTGGCAAGCAGCTGGAAGATGGCCGCACCCTGTCTGACTACAACATCCAGAAGGAGTCCACCCTTCATCTTGTCCTCCGTCTGAGAGGAGGCATGCAGATCTTCGTCAAGACGCTCACCGGCAAGACCATCACCCTGGAGGTCGAGCCCAGCGACACCATTGAGAACGTCAAGGCCAAAATCCAGGATAAGGAAGGCATCCCCCCAGATCAGCAGAGGCTGATCTTCGCTGGCAAGCAGCTGGAAGATGGCCGCACCCTGTCTGACTACAACATCCAGAAGGAGTCCACCCTCCATCTTGTGCTGCGTCTGAGGGGTGGGCAGTAAAGTCATTCATGATTCCATGTTCTTAAATGTAATTGATGTGCATGCATCATATGCTATACATGCCGTATTACAAAGTTGTTACACATGAAACGGTGTTCACAGTTACATGACCAAACGTTTGCTGCACAGCACTTAATAAAGAATTAAACTCGATTTCCTTGTTTGTGTTCATTCATGGTCCATATTGGCAGAACTGAAGTTATTTGGGTAAAACGTCTTCATCCATATGGAGGACTTAAAATGACGAGAGTATAAATATAGGAATAAATGTTTAAATACAGGAATGAATAAATATAAGTTATAACTCAACAGGACATCATTAAATGTATTTCTTTTATGTCTACGTACTTCTTTTATATATGCGTGACATTTACGTGTCCTTATATTCAAATGAGCTGGGGCGGTCCCAACCTGTCTAAAGCATGATTGGTCACAGGAGTGTAATGCACCTGGTGTGTTATGCTCTACTACTTCTGCCTGGTATGTTTTGACTTCAGCCGGTTATCTATTCCAAGTACACAGAGTACAGACTCGTGTTTTCTTGGTTAGTCTGGTCTTGGGAGTCCGGACTCGAGGACGCAGGACTGTCTTTCTGGTCTTGTGACGTCACCACATCGACTGTTCTTGCGCATGAATTTACTCCAATTATTCACTGTAAAATACTTTACAGTGGAGTAGAATGTGTTGCGGTGTTCACTGTTTGGCGTAGGCTACGAATAAACGTTAATAAATATACGTCTCGTAGCTTTCCTGACCCAGGTCGCTACAATATGAAGTTATGAATATTAACCCTTAGTCAACTTGATGTAACGTTACCTTTTGATAAATAAACTCTTTGTGCTCTTTAGATCCTCCAAAACCTAATTATATCATGTTTTGCCGCTACGGAGACGTCAGAGCCAGCGGAGCATTTCAAAAAGTCCTGCCGAGATCAGGCTTCTCTCGGCGGCCACACAGCGCGCTGACCGCCCGGCGCTGTGGAGCTCAGTGGTCCCGCAAGCAGGACCTCAAATCTCCGTCTCAAATCTTTATTTGGCTGAATCTCGATAAACTGACTACAGATTTGATGCTTAAACTAATAACTTACCGGCTGAAAACATCCTTAAATTACATTCCGTGACTCAACAACAGTAGTATTTAGAATGTACAGACAAGAATGCATAATAAACGCTGTTCGTCTACAGATCCAAGTGCTAGGGATCGATTGCTTCTGTCTTGCTCCCTGACTTGACCAATCCTGTTTAACAATGAGGTTCGGACCGCCCAGCTCATTTGAATATACGGACACATAAATGTCACACATAAATAAATGAAGAAATACGTGTGGACACATAAATAGAGATATAAATAAATGAAGAAATACAGAAATGTAGAAATACATGTATTTAATGATGTCCTGTTGAGTTATAACTTAAATGTATTCATTTATGTATTTATTTATTTATACATGTATTCTTGTATTTATTGATTTATACATTTATTTAAGCATTTATTTATTTATTCCTGTGTTTATTTATTTATTTATTTAAGCATTTATTTATTTATTCCTGTATTTATTCATGCATTTATTTATTTATTTATTTATACTTAAGTCACTTTAAGTCCTCCATACTCAATGAATGAACTGCAGTATCTATAGACTTGGAGGTCAGCTTCTGAATAATAAACACTTTGGAGAGATAGAATACATTACTGTTCATGAGGATGGGGCGCCATCTACTGTCCAGAGGTTGATATGATAGAGAGGAAATGCAAAACAAAAACAAGAGGCATGATGGGTCCAAAAAGGGGTTAAAGAACCAAAATGTAGGAGAAAATGTACTAAAATCAACTAAAGAAAAAACTTGCTCTTTTGCTGGTACAAGAACGTTGGCAGCCAGGTGAAAGTAAACATGCTTTTAATAGCGAGACGGGAAGTGAAGAGACAATATCAAATATTTGGACTTGGCACATGCACATTGAATAGAACAAACAAAGACTCTTACCAAAACAGAAATTATTTTCAGCATAAGGAAACATTGACTTTGCATTAATTGTGTCCCGCCTGGAACCGATGATCGCTTGTGCTTGTGTGTTCCAAGAAAGAAAGGTGGTGGCGGGGGCTTTCTGCATTACATAAAATATGCAACATATTAATAGCAGATGTCAGTATGAATATGTACATTGTACAATGTCCTTGGTGTTGGCAGACAGAAAGTAGCCCAGTGTGCTGAGGTTGGGTGTGGACATAGCCTACATGGCCCACAAAAAAAGTTAAAGGTCAAGAAAAAATCAAGGCATGAGCAATAATCAGTGGCAGTAACATACATGTAATGCTTGTTTTCACTGTGCAGCCTAACATATACATGAGATGAATATGTCATGACCGTTGTGCATATCGAGTATAGTGGCATTGGCCCTCAGACATTAAGAATGGTTCCTACACATGGACCCACGAGAAAGGACACTATCGTCTCCAGTGATGTGGATTATGGACAGCACGAGGATTGTTCTGTGGTATTTATTTTCTAATCCCAAACGAGACTGGCTCAACACTTATCTGGATAATCTTGTGTCAACTGTTTATCCTGCCGAAGTCATTTATTGTAACTGATTTTTTCTGCTTCAGATCGCGCATCAAGATCATGAGCTCAAGATGAGGAGGAGGACGTGTGGCAAATAATTCACGAGCCACGCTCCGTGAAATGTTGACAACCACCTGCTGCTGCATCACATACCGTGTATTTCACGGAACAGCTGTATTCAGAAAACAGCAATGGGACATATATTGTGTCGTCCAAGCCTCTCGTATAATCTGTGGATAATTGACAGTGCCAGAGTTGGTCAAGTAAGTAAAATGGATAAACCCATAGAGTATGCTAGAAATGGGGACTATTTTCATGTGCGGATGAATATCACGAGATGACGTGTCTCCCGTATAAATACTCCTGTTCCCCTGGCAACTGCTCAGTCAGAAGGAAGTGTAACGAGGGACAGCTGGACAGAAAATACTGAAACTAATTGTAAGTACGATTCTTCGTGTAAGAAAAATGTAACATTTAAAGTTATGTACTGTAGTTCTTTCCATTTACATCCTCCGTAAATTTGTTGTAACCCATAATTGTGTTCGCTTTTATTTCGTAGCTATAGCGTTAACGTTAACTGACTCACTGCTTCGTAAACAGCGACGAGGCTCGCGACCTCAACAGCGCTTTTTAAAGAATAATATAGCTAATTAGCTAACGTTAATTTAGATGACGTTCATTACGAATAACGTACCGGGTGTTTTACTCTAACTATCCATCGTCGAGTATAATAATTACGCGACACACCGCTGCAAATGTGACCCAACGTTCGTAACAATGGCGCGACATTTCTAGCTGCATCTTCCATCAGCGGGGAGCGTTGGCCGAACAGAAAGAAGGCGAACAATGGCTACCTTATTTTTAAAATGGCGCTGCTGCTCGAATCAACGGCCTTCTACTAGTATGTTCATGTGATGCTCGAGAATTCAGCCCAATTGTATAGCTCGTGGTAAGCTAAAGTAATACGTGATGAGGACCCGAATGATGGCGTCTGTATACTGTATGCGACACTTAATGTATAGCTGTGACTGGAAAGAGTCTAAAACTAGATGTCAGACGGTGTCTATATAATGAGGACGCCATCATTTAATTGTAATGTAAACTGCTCAAATTGAATGTATCTGTAGAGTATATTTTCTTTTTAGCTCCAGTTCTTTAAAAAAATGTTATTTATTAAAGGTTATTGGTAATGTTGAATCTTAATATTTCATAGGAGCAAACATGCAGATCTTTGTCAAGACCCTCACCGGCAAGACCATCACCCTCGAGGTCGAGCCTAGCGACACCATCGAGAATGTGAAGGCCAAGATCCAGGATAAGGAAGGCATCCCCCCAGATCAGCAGAGGCTGATCTTCGCCGGCAAGCAGCTGGAAGATGGCCGCACCCTGTCTGACTACAACATCCAGAAGGAGTCCACCCTCCATCTTGTCCTGCGTCTGAGAGGAGGCATGCAGATCTTCGTCAAGACCCTCACCGGCAAGACCATCACCCTGGAGGTCGAGCCCAGCGACACCATCGAGAACGTCAAGGCCAAGATCCAGGATAAGGAAGGCATCCCCCCAGATCAGCAGAGGCTGATCTTCGCCGGCAAGCAACTGGAAGATGGCCGCACCCTGTCTGACTACAACATCCAGAAGGAGTCCACCCTCCATCTTGTCCTGCGTCTGAGAGGAGGCATGCAGATCTTCGTCAAGACCCTCACCGGCAAGACCATCACCCTGGAGGTCGAGCCTAGCGACACCATCGAGAACGTCAAGGCCAAGATCCAGGATAAGGAAGGCATCCCCCCAGATCAGCAGAGGCTGATCTTCGCCGGCAAGCAGCTGGAAGATGGCCGCACCCTGTCTGACTACAACATCCAGAAGGAGTCCACCCTCCATCTTGTCCTGCGTCTGAGGGGAGGTCAATAAATGATTCCATGTTGTAACTTACATTGCATGACAACTTGATCCAATAAAAGCTGAGATAAATTTATATGCTGTATTTGCCCCTTTTTTATTGCCTCATTTGTCTTTAATGGGAACACGAGAAGTCGGTGGGTTTTAAATCTCATTTACCATAACACCTTAAGGATCATTCTCTATTTCTATAACTTACTGAGAACCGGGGTAAAATAGTCTCTTCAAACTTTATTGTTTCTGATTTCCTACCTATTTAGAGTTAAATCTACATCTTACAATTTAAACATTATTTTGTTTTTTAAATTTTACAGCATACCTCAGGATAATTTTCATGTGAAAAAATATAGAAGATAAACTAACAAGCTATGGCTGTAGAGTGATATTAAACTAAAAATACATTAAACTAAATCATCTGTTTTGCTTGTTGGTTGAAGGATGGTAGAACCTTTTTATTAAAACTCGACGACTTATGTACAGAACTTGGAAATTATATTTTGATTATACCTAAACTAATCTTTTGTTCATTCTTTACTGTTTTATTGTTTTGCATGTTTTATTTTTAGCTGTGATATTCCTGGAAATGTAGAGGAATATCATGCATTTGGTTCACAATTTTGAGTCATTAAATACATTTTGGCCCGGTGTCCACTATAATTGATATTCATAGGAGGACTTAATTTTATAAACAAATAACTGAAATGCTTTCAAAACTAAATATATCATTCCTGAACATATATGAATACCATGGTAAAAAAGACAATAATTAAGCAATATTTGACTTAACCTTTGACTTTCCCAAAAATGTGCCAGCTGATCTCGTGTCAAATGTTTCAGGAAGTTATCATCCCACCCCATGCACCCCTACACATGTATCACTGGAAAGCCCCGGATGTCCTCTTGACAGTACAATAGGACTTGATTGGAGAACTCAAATGAGTCAAAGAAGAGATGCAAAACCCAAATGTCCGCCACAGAGGACACAGACGAATGGGCTGGGTCTCAGGAGGATAAATTCACTGTTTGAAAATTGGTGTTTTGTGATTTCAATTATTTTGATGGTATTCATTCAAATTGGTTCAATGAACTAGAATTGCAAATATCTATTTATAATCCATAGTTATAATACATTTAATATAATTCCAAGATGACTGATCAAATGCTCTTTATTTCCTTCACAATCTACAAGCAATTCATAAAGGTTGCGCACTCTCTCCCTCATATATTTTTATCATATATAAAATAATTCCTAATTATGGATGTAATTTGGCAAATGAATTATGTTCAACCCCCATGCATAACTCAAGTTGCCTGCACTCTGAATCTGGATTAAAAAAAAAGCTGGATACACATTTAATCAAAAGAGTTCCAGAGGACTTTTAGTCTGACTCTGTTTCAAAGGCTATTGAATGAAGCATGCAATGTCACACAGAACCACAAGATGCCACTGGCTTACTGGTAGTCCTTCAACCCTCAAGTTCCATGTCATTGCAGTGACAGGTTTCCTCTACCACTATAAAGAACTGTGGCTAAAAGTCCAGCAGGGACCCAATAAAACTAGTTGTTTTAACATAACACATAGAGGTCATGGTCCAAAGCAGCTGCTACGCTGGTGTCCAGAGTTGGGTTAGTGAATTTGCATGTGAAATGAGACAGTCTTGTGATATACTATCATAAAGAATCACACATTTCTATTACTGATTTACAAAATAATCAGGCCCGATACCAGTTGATATAAAGTCATGTTTTACCCTGGCTTTTCTTGTTCTTTATTTATCTGGTAGTTATCATTCAGTTGCTTTTGTTCTCTCCCTTCTCAAAAAAATTAAAATACAAAAACGGAAGATGCAAAAAGTTCAGTTGCATAAATGATCATTCATATACCTAACATCCATCTTTATTTCCCTGAGATACGTGTCCAGTTGATAATAACTGTCCCAGTAATCCCAGTGCACTGCAAATACTCAAACTTCACTTCAAACTCCAGTAGCATACTTTAAGGAGACATAAACGGCATCATATAGTTATAGAATAAAAGGTCCTTTAAAACAGAGGTTCTCAACCTTTTGTAATTCAAGGCTCCCTTCTGATTGTGGAAAAGAAATCTATAATCCAAGAACCACCAGAATCACCTGGGGAAATAATATGACAAACCACTTTTTTATTTTAATTTACAATAACCCATATTAGCAATATTTCCCTAAGTAATTGATATAAGGAGACACAAAAGTCAATGTGGATTCACGGGAGTGATTATTGAGATTATTAATCTTTTATTACATTTTGTGAAGCTTTCAAATTGTTGGTCGGGGTGTGTGCGTGTGTGTGTGGGGGGGGACGGGGGGACGACACACACACAACAACCCTGAAATAGTCGTCTCACGTTGGTGTTTCAGAGGAAGCAGTGTTGGTGTTTTACAGCCCTCTCAGTGGGTGAGCCCGCTGCATGCCCCGCGGGTCACTTGTCGTAACGCGTCTGCATATCAGCTGGGAGCCGCCGTCCCTCTCGGGTCCAGCGCGCGGGCGGAATGGCCGGCTGGGGAGTCTTCTTCCTGTCACTCCTCAACTACAAGACAGCGAAATTTGTCATCGCCGAAAACCGGAAAATCGGAATATTGTTCAGACTCTACCAGCTGGCCGTGCTGGGATACATCATTGGGTGAGGCGCGCACGCACACATCTCAAAAGCCCCCTTCTAGGCATGGAATAAAGTCACCTTTTAGAATGTGATTCACAGAGTTAAAAATAGTTGAGCTCTGCGAAAGCGTTGACATTGCTTTTTCTTTTTTTACTGCTAAAGTGAGAGCGCCATAGAGTTTTAAAGTAAAACAATAAATATATATAATTGATATATAATAAAATCATATTTCGATCTGTGGCTGTGGCATGGACTGCAGCTGGGAGAGCGTCCCGTGTGTGTGTGTGTGTGTGTGTGTGTGTGTGTGTGTGTGTGTGTGTGTGTGTGTGGAGGGGGGCATTATTTAACCCCCACATGCACGCGGATGTGCGAAATAGTTCCGCACCGTTTCGATGGAGATGCAGAAAATATTCCTCACATCAGCATTACTGCTTTCCATCTGTCTGAGGGTGGTGCTGTCAGACCCAGGGCATGAGGTCACAGACAGGCTGCTCAACGGGGGCGGCTCTGCTGATGCATAGGCAATAGGCATCCTTGTTTAACATAAGGCTCTGAAACATAATGAATCCCGATGTCTCAGGTGGGTATTTGTGATGAAGAAGGGCTACCAGGAGCGAGAAGAGGCCGTCCAGGCCTCAGTCGTCACCAAGCTTAAAGGTGTTGCACTGACCAACAGCTCCGAGACCGGGCTTCACCTGTGGGGTGCTGAGGATTATGTCATACCCCCGAATGTGAGTGAGTCCGTCCGTCCGTCTATCTCTACAGATTGCAATATTGATGTTGAGATCATGAGGCTATTGAGCGTCTGCTTTAGCGGATATCATTAGCTCTGCATTCGTCGCCACAGATTTAACAAGATTGAACTTCTCAGGAGTTTAATTTGTTTAACCTTTGGCTTCTCAATCTGACCGTCTGGTCCTAATTGAATTTTGCAGGGTGAGCAGGTGTTCTTCGTAATAACAAATTACATAGAGACCCCCAACCAGAGGCTGGGGTTCTGCGCTGAGGTGAGTATACAGAGGAGCGCACATCTCATTATTTGCTTTTTAATTGTGTGAGTGTGTGTGTGTTTGTGTGTGTGTGTGTTTTCCTCCATCCTAATATTTGAAATAACCGTTGATGAATCTGTGACAGATTGCCATGTCCACACAAATATATTTTCACATCACACAGAGCTTCAAGGTGCCAGATGGACGATGTCAAAGTGACGACGACTGTGTCGAGGGTGAGCCGGTCACAGCTGGCCACGGTGAGAATCCCAACTCAGACTCTCGTTTCCAGGTTTAGCCTCACAGGTTGAGATCAGTCATACTGGTCACTGACAATCTGAAAACTATATTTCTTCTCACGTACAGTCAGTTTCAACATTATTCTCTATGATGTGAATATTATATATAGTACACACAGTTCCAGCAGTACTCCAACTCGTCTTACTGAGGCATAAACTCTCTTTAGGCTCCACCCAGCGAAGAATGTGTGCTCTCTCTCTCTCCGTCAGGAATAATGACTGGGTTGTGTTTAAACAGCACTGGGACCTGTGAGATTCACTCCTGGTGTCCTGTTGAGTACGGCAAGAGACCCACGTGAGCCCCCCTCCCCCCCTTGCAGAACTCTTCAAATGTGCCATTTTGTGCTACCACATTGACACTCACTCTGATCCCTCACAGGGGCCGAGATATTTCACAAGTTCTATTTATTACGAATGCAGCCTGTCAGCTCCACTCGTTTTGTTTTTATTTCACACAGCTGCCTCTCTGTCTGTCTCCCCCCCCCCCCTCTTCCTCTCCAGAGAGCCCTTACTGAGCGAAGCGGAAAACTTCACCATCTACATCAAGAACTTCATCAGGTTCCCAAAGTTTGAATTCTCCAAGTGAGTGTCCCGTAAGTGGTGCCTCTTGCCGGTGGTGTCTGTGGTTTTCGGGGCATCGTGATACAGATCTCTGCGTGAGACCCAACGGCTGCTTTGAATAGCTTTAGGGTGCAGAGAGCCTTCTATTTATACCAGCCTGTGTATTGCACTCAGCGAGACAGTGAAACAGTCATCCGAGACGTCCTTGACAGCAGGCCTGGCCCTGGACAGGTGTCCGATCCGTCGGGGCTAACCCTGCGGCCATCCCCGCTGCCTCTTAAAGGCCTGCAAGAAAAGCAAAGAGATGCCACGAGGCTGCACTAATGCATCTGTCAGCATCTGGTCCTGATTACACAACCACCTCTCTTATGTTTCCTCATTTATCTTGATACGCTTGATGGGAATTGGCCGGTAATAATAATTCCTTTCAATGTGTGGTACTTCAAATGGCTGGCAGCAGTGGGGCCATCCAGTTTGTGCTTAGAGGGCATAATGGTGGGGCTTGATTGACATACGCATACGGGCTTTCAATGGCAAAACCTTCCTAGCTGAAAAATTCACTTTTTTAAGAATACTCAAATACCTATTTTTCTTGATCATTTTTCAGATAGGAGGTTTTGTACTTTGGCCTTCAATATGCTGCTGGTGTGTGTGTGTGTGTGTGTGTGTGTGTATGTGTTTGTAGTTCAGTCATAATGCATCCAAGTAATATCTGAGAATTCTGAGAGTCTGAGTTGGCAGAACCAAGTCTCTCGTGAAATGTATTTATTTATTTTCATACTTCAGAGGACGGTTTGATACAGACTGTTTTCAGCAATAGAGACTGTTTTCCATAGTTGAAGATCTGACATAGGAAAGTTGCGCTTCATGTCGGCTGTTTTGACTTCTTAGGTCCAACGTCCTTGAAGCCTGTAACGACAGCTACCTGAAAACGTGCTCCTACGACAGTGAGGACCACCTGTACTGCCCTATCTTCCGCCTCGGAGACCTGGTGAGCTGGACTGGAAACGACTTCCAGGACATGGCTGCTAAGGTACAAAGTGTAACAGTGTGCCAGTGGAGACTGCGTGTAGGAGCAACTTCAGTTCCTGGCTTCCTCACGGCCATTTCATGATACCATAACACACGTACTAGCCATTGAACTAAAAAAACCAAACAATTATTCATGTTATTCAATTCAATTCAATTCAGTTTATTTGTATAGCCCAATTTCACAAATTACAAATTTGTCTCGGAGTGCTTTACAATCTGTACACATAGACATCCCTGCCCCAAAACCTCGCATCGGATCAGGAAAAACTCCCAAATAACCCTTCAGGGGGAAAAAAGGGAAGAAACCTTCAGGAGAGCAACAGAGGAGGATCCCTCTCCAGGATGGACAGATGCAATAGATGTAATGTGTACAGAAGGACAGATTTAGAGTTTAAATACATTCAATGAATGTGACAGAGTGTATGAATAGTTCGTAGTAGGCATATTCCACGATGGAGACCTCCACGATCCATCAGGCAGATGGCGGTGGGGAGGAGGAGTGGAAGGAGTCTCAACAGTGGGCGGAGTCTCAACAGGGCAGTGGCGTAGTCGGTAGCAGGAATTCCACGACCCAGACCTCGATGATCCATCAGGCAGATAGGATCTATGCCGTCTCATAGGGTCCGATGACCCCATGAGACGTGAAGTCAAAAGGACTCCGGGGAGAAAGCAGAGTTAGTAACGTGTGATTGAGAGATGAAAATTCATCCCTAAGGAGAGAAAAAAGAGGAGATAGGTGCTCAGTGCATCCTAAACGTCCCCCGGCAGCTATAAGCCTATAGCAGCATATCAAGGGTCTGGACCAGGGCAAACCTGATTCAGCCCTAACTATAAGCTCTGTCAAAGAGGAAGGTCTTAAGTCTACTCTTAAATGAGGTGACTGTGTCTGTCTCCCGGACTGAAATTGGAAGCTGGTTCCATAAAAGAGGAGCTTGATAACTAAAGGCTCTGGCTCCCATTCTACTTTTTAAGACTCTAGGAACTACAAGTAGTCCCGCATTTAGTGAGCGTAGCTCTCTAGTGGGGCAATATGGTACTACAAGCTCCTTAAGATATGATGGTGCATCACCAATCAAGGCTTTGTACGCTAAGAGAAGAATTTTAAAAGTGATTGTTGATTTTACTGGGAGCCAGTGCAGAGCAGCTAGTGCAGGAGTGATGTGATCTCTTTTCTTAGTTTTAGTGAGAACACGAGCTGCAGCATTCTGGATCAACTGGAGGGACCTAAGAGATTTATTAGAGCAGCCTGATAATAAGGAGTTGCAGTAATCCAGTCTCGAAGTAACGAACGCGTGAACCAATTTTTCTGCATCTTTTTGAAACAAGATGTGCCTGATTTTTGAAATATTACGTAGATGAAAGAATGCAGTCCTTGAGATTTGCTTTACGTGGGAGTTAAAGGACAAGTCCCGATCAAAGATAACGCCAAGATTCTTTACAGTGGTGTTGGATGCTAGGGCAATGCCGTCTACAGAAACCACATCACCAGATAATTGATCTCTGAGGTGCTCAGGGCCGAGTAAAATTACTTCGGTTTTGTCTGAGTTTAATATAAAGAAGTTGCAGGTCATCCATGTTTTTATGTCTTTAAGACATGCTTGAATTTTACTTAGTTGGTTGCTCTCCTCTGGTTTTATCGATAGATATAGTTGAGTATCATCTGCATAGCAATGAAAGTTTATGGAGTGTTTCCTGATAATATTGCCCAAAGGAAGCATGTATAAGGTAAATAAAATTGGTCCAAGCACAGAACCTTGTGGAACTCCGTGACTAACGTTGGTGGTTATCGAGGCGTCATCGTTTACAAATACAAACTGAGATCGATCTGATAAATAGGATTTAAACCAACTTAGTGCCGTGCCTGAAATGCCAATCGACTGCTCCAGTCTCTGTAATAGGATGTCATGGTCAATGGTGTCGAATGCAGCACTAAGGTCTAACAAGACCAGTACAGAGAGGAGTCCTTTATCTGCTGCCATTAAGAGGTCATTTGTAATTTTCACCAGTGCTTTCTCGGTGCTGTGGTGTTTTCTAAATCCTGACTGAAACTCCTCAAATAAACTATTATGATGTAGAAAGTCACACAACTGATTTGCGACCACTTTCTCAAGGATCTTGGAGAGGAAGGGGAGGTTAGAGATCGGTCTGTAGTTAGCCAACACCTCTGGATCCAGAGTGGGCTTCTTCAGGAGAGGTTTAATAACAGCCACTTTGAAGGAGTGTGGTACGTGGCCTGTTAGCAGAGACACATTGATAATATCTAATAGAGAGCCGCCAATTAAAGGCAAAACGTCTTTAAGCAGCCTCGTCGGGATGGGGTCCAAGAGACAGGTAGACGTGTTCGAAGTAGAAACCGTTGAAGATAATTGGTCACGGTTGATGGGAGAAAAGCCCTCCAAATATACGGTTTCCAAGGCCATTCCACTTGAGGACAGATTGGCACTGGTTAAGGGCAAGAGATTATTAATCTTGTCCCTAATAGTTAAAATCTTTTCATTAAAGAAGTTCATGAAGTCATTACCACTGAGGTCTATAGGAATGCTCGGCTCCACAGAGCTGTGACTCTCTGTCAGCCTGGCTACAGTGCTGAAGAGAAACCTGGGGTTGTTCTTATTTTTTCTATTACTGATGAGTAATAGGCTGCTCTGGCATTACGGAGGGCCTTCTTATAAGTTTTAAGACTATCTCGCCAAACTAAGCGGGATTCTTCCAGATTAGTTGAACGCCATATGCTTTCAAGCTTTCCTGACGTTTGCTTCAGTTTGCGGGTCTGAGGGTTATACCAGGGAGCAAACCTCCTCTTCCTCACTGTCTTCTTCTTCAGAGGGGCTATCGAGTCCAGTGTCATTCTCAGTGAGCCTGTGGCACTATCAACAAGATGATCAATCTGGGACGGACTAAAGTTAGACCAGGAGTCCTCTGTTATATTGAGACGTGGTATCGAATCAAATGCAGAAGGAATCGCTTCTTTAAATTTAGCTACAGCACTATCAGTTAGACATCTGGTGTAGAAACTTTTGACTAACGGTGTACACTCCGGTAGTATAAATTCAAAAGTTATGAGGTTGTGGTCTGACAGAAGAGGATTCTGTGGGAAGACCTTCAAATGCTCAATGTCAACGCCATAAGTAAGAACAAGATCAAGCGTGTGGCCAAAGCTGTGAGTGGGTTTCTGTACTCTCTGACAGAAGCCAATCGAGTCCAACAATGAGATGAATGCAGCACCTAGGCAATCATTATCAACATCCATATGAATATTAAAATCTCCTACAAAAATAACTTTATCAGTTTTAAGAACCAAACTTGATATAAATTCTGAGAATTCAGATATAAACTCTGAATATGGACCTGGTGGCCGGTACAGAATCACAAATAGAATTGGCTGTAGTGTTTTCCAGGTTGGATGTGAAAGACAAAGAACAAGGCTTTCAAATGAGGTGTAGTGTAATTTTGGTTTAGGATTAATTAATAGGCTCGAGTCAAAGATGGCTGCTACTCCACCTCCTCGACCGGTGCCTCGAGGAATGTGAGTATTAATATGACTTGGAGGAGTCGATTCATTTAGGCAGACATATTCTTCATGGCTCAGCCAGGTTTCAGTGAGACAACATAAATCAATGTGATTATCTGATATTAAATCATTTAGTAACACAGCTTTAGATGACAGAGATCTAATATTTAGGAGACCACATTTAATAGTCCTGTTTTGTTGCACTGCTGAAATAATGGTGTTAACTTGTATAAGGCAGGGCTCTCAAGTCTCACGCATTGAGCGTGAGACTCACGCATTTCGGTCTTATCTCACGCACTCCCGCCACACATCGAATTCCTCACGCTGAAAAAACCTCTCGGCTATTTAATGCTTGAATGCAGGGGTGCTCAATACGCCGATCGATTGTTCCGCTGCAGAGCTCCGACGCCGGTCTGCGCGCATTGGGATGGAGCAAAAATAGTCACTAGCACCCCCGTCAACAACTCTTTTCGGCTCGATGCCGGCGCGCGCAACGGTCAGCTGTATCGGGTGCTGATGGAAATCTCACGCTTGCCTGTCTTCAAAACTTGAGAGCCCTGATAAGGTTATTGTGTACGACTCCTCTTCTGCTTTCTTTTGATATAATTAATTTAAGTTTAAGTGGCCGTGGGACAGACACAGTCTCTATGGAGCTCTGGGAGGGACTGGGTGAGAGGGAGCAGATGCCCCGGGGGGGGGATGTGCTATGGGGGACACTGGGTGACAGGGATGACAGGGGCGTGGGGCTACTCTGTTTCTGCTTTATGACATGAACCCCTGCGTTGTCACAGATATGGCTGTCCGTTGATCAACTTGGTCATGTTTGCAGAAATGAGACGCACTCCGTCCAACGTGGGATGGATGCCGTCTCTCCTCATCAGATCAGGCTTTCCCCAGAAAGTCTTCCAGTTGTCTACGTAGCCCACATTATTCGCTGGGCACCACCTCGACAGCCAGCGGTTGAAAGACGACATTCGGCTAAACAATTCGTCTATCTGCAAATTTGGGAGAGGGCCAGAGAAAACGACGGTGTCCGACAACGTCTTGGCATAAGCACACACGGATTCCACATTAATTTTAGTGACTTCCGACCGGCGGGCTCGGGCGTCATTACCACCGGCGTGTATTACAATCTGACTGTATCTCCGCTTGTCCTTAGCCAGCAGTTTCAAACAAGACTCCACGTCGCCCGCTCTGGCCCCCGGGAGGCACACGACTGTGGTCCGCGGTTTCGCTATTTTCACGTTCCTGACTATCGAGCTCCCGATAACCAGGTTGTGTTCCTCAGCGGGTGTGTCGCTGAGCAGGGAAAACTGGTTGGAAACGTGAATCATATAACGTGTTATCATATTGCTGTTATTGACATTGATTGACATGGTATGGAATCAGAACCAAAGCAGTCTCTCTACGTCTCTCTCTCTCTCTCGTTCTGTCCACTTCCTGTTTGTAATAATAATAACAGACACTTAGATCCTGTTTTGCCCATGAACTGCAGGCCAATATCAAAACTACCATTTCTGTAACAAATCCTAGAAAAGGTTGTGGCCGGTCAACTAACTGCTGCACTTGAGAGGCACAATATGGTTGATACATTCTAGTTAGGGTTTCCCAAACAGCACTCAACTGAAACTGATCTCCTGAGGGTTTCAAACGACTTATTAATGTCATCTTATGCAGGTGACTGCTCGGTTTTGGTGCTCCTTGACCTCAGTTCAGCATTTGACACCGTAGACCATAACATCTTGATTGAGAGGCATATCAGGCACAGCGTTGGCGTGGTGTTCATCATACCTCAGAAACAGAAGTTTTACTGTCTCGGTGGGAGAATTTGTGTTAAACATCTCTCCAATGTCCTGTGGGGTACTGCAGGGCTCGGTCCTGGGTCCTCTATTTTTTCTTTATTACCCCTGGGACAAATCATAAAAAACTATAATGTTGCTTATCATCCATATGCAGATGATATCCAACTGCATGTCTCCTTAAAAACCCAGTGAGGCTTTCAGGTTAACTAGCCTCCTTGACTGTGTCAATGCTATTATGGACTGGACAGCAGTCAATTGCTTACAACTAAATGATAATAAGTTAGAGGTTCTGTTAGTGCACCTGATGATGCTGTCACGATGATAAAGCAGAGCATTGGTCATCTGCCTTCTGCTGTCCACCTAAAACGTCGTAATCTCTGGGTAATTTTTGATAAATCCTTGTTGTTTGAACACCATGTCAAGCAGCTGTCTAGAGATCATGCTTCTTCCACTTAAGAAACATCAGGAAATTGAGATCTGTTTTATCTGTAGCTGAATTAGAGATGATTACACATGCTTTTATCTCCTCTCATATTGATTGCTTACCTTTCCCCTCTCTTAATAAATCTGTGATAAACCGGTTGCAGGTTATACAGAATGCTGCTGCAAGAATACTGAAAAAGAAAAATAGAGGTCTCATATCATCCCGATACTCAAGTCCCTTCACTAGCTGTAGAGCATAGGAACAACTTTTAAATCCTCACTCTAACATACGGATCACTGCACGGCCAGACTCCTTCATATTAGGCTGAATTACTGCTCGTTATTACCAAACTGTTTTAATTGACTACTGTACTGCACTTTGTGACACTTTGCCTGTGATAAGTGCAATATAAATACACTTTACTTACTGACTTACTTACACATTCTGTGAAATCAAGGCCTAACTGCAGAGCATCAGGCTATGAAGTGCAGTACAGTTGTATGTAAACAAACACCAACAGTCTCTGGATTGAACTTGAAGTTTGACTCCAGCAGAGGAGTGTCGTATTACTCGAAAGGAAAGGGAGAGTCACCGCCTAAAATAGAATTTAAAAAATAATCATTTATTGGACAGATTAATTTTCAAGATACAAAAAGACAAGTGGCGATATGAAGCCACCTTGGAGCCGTGGTCGGCGGTTTGAACATGTTTCTGTATTGTGATCGGATCGAATCGCGGACTGAAATATTTCATCAAGGCAAAAGCTGAGCAGATGGGATCTAACTTATGCATATTCTAAGAATAACAATAAAATGCAGGTGGATCATGGGCCTCTGCTTTATTGTAAATCACACTGGTTGGGTAGAAAAAGTAAAATAACGTATCTTTTTGACAGAAACAACCTTATCAAGAGGTCCAGATTTGGGCACATGTTGTGGTCGTCCTCGTCTTCATGTGTTTCGCTCAAGTGACATGGACTCTTATGCATGAGAAATACTTGAAACACCTGAAATGATTTTCAAACCTGGTCAACTTGATCTTCATGGAAATGCCAGTCCCTCTGCTGGTGGACTGCTCCAGTTACAGGGTCCTGGTGTTGTGCATGCTGCCACACTGTCATGGTTTACCGGGACACTTGAATAGAATGGAGCCATCATTAATGTCGTCGGTAATCGTTGCAGTGAAAAGGCATTTTGTTTTTTCTGTCTGTGAAAAGGTCATATTCTTAATGGTTTTTATTCCCGGTGCAGCTCCACCGACCTCCAATCTGATTTAAAATTTAAGCAGCCAGATGGATGGAATTGACACGACATGAACCATAGTCACACGGGTCACTGTTTTTGTCCGTCAGGGTGGGTCCGTTGGTATTCTCATCGAGTGGGACTGTGACCTGGATCAGGACTTCTCAAAGTGTAACCCACAGTACAGCTTTACCCGCTTGGACATAAACTTGAACAACTCGGTCACATCGGGATACAACTTCAGGTATGTCCCTTCGGGAATTCGGCAGGAAGTAAATCCTCCCACTGCTAAAAAAAAAAAAAACTTGTATTATATTCATCTTTTATCCACTGATCTTTGCCCCTACAGATTTGGCAGGTATTACAAGGATCAAAATGGTGAAAGCTTTCGCACTTTGTATAAAGTGTATGGGATCCGCTTCGATATAATGATCAATGGAAAGGTACAGCAGTGATGCAATACGTCCTTCTTTCTGAGGGAGGTACATGATTGCGGTAGTAGACTCGCAGTGAATGCCAGTTTATTGTTTTGCAGGCCGGGAGATTCAATATTGTTCCCACAATAATTGCCATAGGCTCGGGTGTTGCCCTGCTGGGTATAGTGAGTAATTTACAAAAATATTATGTTGAAGTGTCAGTGGATGATTGGTGATGCCTGACATTTGAAAAAAACATCCGATTAGCGTGATGCCAGAGTGGACGATGACTGCAACAACAATGAAGCTTCTCTGCAGGGCTGTGAAAGAATCCACTTAAGATTGTTATTTTTCTTTCAGGGAGCCTTCGCATGCGATGTGATACTCCTGTACTTGATGAACACAAGCTCCTTTTACCGAGAGAGGAAGTTTGAGATCGTCAACTTCAAGTAGGACTAAACTGCAGTCACACAAACTTCAATGGTGGGCCTTCTTAAATCAGCCGTACTACAAACCTTTTTAACATAACACTTCTCGGCACATCTCCCTCCGTAATGTATGTCCCAGGAAAGAACGGGCTAAAATCAAGGATGGGAAGACGGGTCAGCGGGAAAAGAGATCCAGGAAACCACCTGCGGAGAAGCAGAACGCCAACTCCACCAAAGAGCCAGAGGACCTCGAGGCCACTGCAGAGAGCCAGCTGCCTGTGGACAGACGGGGTCCCACCGTTCCACGCAATGCAGGACAGCGATACTCTGCCATGATCCCTCCGCAGAGGGCAGAGCCGAAGCATCACATCACCTTCTCTTCAGACAATTAAGTTGGGCAGGCAGATCAAGACCAATCACCTGTCGAGGCCCGCGAGAGGCGGAACCAAAAGACGAAAGGACGTGGACTTCTCACCCAACTGGTACGCCACTAGCTTGAGTGATGCTTCTCCCGACTACACACACGTTGGTCCACAGAAATGTAAATGTTGCCTTCTGTGCAAGTGGGCCAGGAAGCAGATGTAGAAACACACAGCAAGGTGGTTGTCAGGGGCGGGGTCAGGGTTCAAAGATGGGATGTGGGAGATTACAACAGGTCCTTTGATAATGATATGTAAGAGCGACAGAAGGGATTCATCTGAGACTTTAAGTCAAATGCCAAATATTTGCAGATTACTGCTTTATAAATGCACATTATTAACTTGGTTTCATGTCATAAAATCAGTGCTTCTGGCTTATTTGGCTGTTGATCAGACAAATTAAGATTCATTATCAGACCAATTCATATGATTATTGACGTTTCATTTTGCCATTTATGGAATTATTTGCAATTTCTTTTTAATCAAAATGGCTTGCAGTGATAGATTCATGAACCTCAATGGATTAGATTAAGTAAAATACAGATTGCAGACTAATAAATGAACTGTAAAGTGATTTTGGCTCAATCAGTTCTTAAAACAACTCCGTAATGATTTTATGAGCATGGATTCAAAATGAAAACCTTTAAATACAACTGCACTAAGAAGCATTGTGTATGAAAGTGTGTGAACGGTCTTAATGGTTAGTTGTGAAGGGAATTTGGGTGCATCGTTAAAACACGGCCGATGTGTCTCCTGTGTCGACGTTGATCTCAGGCATGCGATGGCTGCAACACAATCTTATTCACGATGTTATTCACACGTGAAGTTGTGATGCGCTCAAGTCTACGGAGAATGGACAAGTTCACTGCTGATTGTTCATAAACGGTGAGACATTGAAGTGCAAGGACTCTTTTGTTCTTCACGTTATTATTTATTAAATGGTCTTTATTGTTGGAAACATGCATTTGTCGTGTTTATTTCACAGCATCAACCAATGAACTGCCTGATGACAAACTAATAAATAATGTATACACACCCACAAGTTGCAGTTATTTATTCCAATCAGAAATGTTATAATTTAACTGATATTGTACATGAAATGTAAAGAATAGTGCTTACATCTTGAATGTAATCAGTTTTAATCTATTTTACACTAATCTACATTATTATAACCAGGCTTTTATTCTGGTATGGATGACACAGAACACAGAGCAGGAGTTACAGGTTGAAACAAGTCATAGTCACTGCTAAGTGTGGCACAGGAAAGATAAGAACAGTTCATTTTGAATTCTATAATTATAGACACATCCTCTGATTAATTTAACAGTTACAAATGGATGTAGTCTTTTACTAATGTAGTCTCTACAAACAGCAGGGTAGACAATATTGTTAGGGCTGATTTAAGGTTATTCTTCGTAAATCATTCTAGTACACATGCACCATTCCGTAGAGGAAAGTCCAGAACAGGACGTAAGTGAAAAGACCTCCGACAAGGCCCCCGGTGAAGAGCAGCCGCCGCGATTTAAAGCATTTGTTCCACCGCCGTCCGGCCTTGAGAATAAGCAGCACGGAGAGGAGGAAAGCAGAGATTAAATAGAAAATGAAGCCGTAAAGTCCAGTCAGCCCGAGGATGCCGGCTGTTGCTCCGGACAGAGCGGACAAGGAGGTGCGGCAGTAGTCCAGCACGGCGGCGTTGCCCCTCACAGACACTTCGCTGATGAACTGGGGCCCCTCGCGTTTGGCTACAACTCCTGCCATCTTGGCTCAGGTCAGCTCTCACACGAAGATTCTCCTGTTTCAGGAGAGATTCAGACACAAAAAGGGCATTTACTCAAATACATTTGTTGCTCACTTTTATTTTCCACATGTATGTCACAGATATGGACAACACAACCGGAGATAGATTAGATATTGGGACATAGTTAACCACGATGGAGGATACATTGACGGGTCTAATGTGTTTGTCAAAGACAAACGGTAAAGCTGTCAGTCAGCCGCGGTGGAGCTCAGCCAGCTGCTGACACTATACACCAACATAGATAACGGAACACCAACAACATCAAGCGGCGTGGTGACAGAACCAGGCACACAAGTTAGAGACCCAAACAGATGAGCCTATTTTAGTATGGCTAGCTTTAGCCGTTAGCTTGTCATCCAGGCAGCTCCGACGGTAAATTGACAGATTCTCACCGGAAATACACGCAGGGACTCGTTGGCTCCTCGCGGCGCAGTTACAAGAACATAACGTGTCAGAGTAACTTCACAGGCCGGGATGGTGGAGTGTCTTTAAGGAATGTGAGCTGATATGGCACGGAAACAGCACATTCATTCTCGTTTGGATAACACACCGAGGCAAGATTCGGCCATGTTTATTCGCAGTGCATTGTGGGTCAGGTCGAAACCGGATCAAACCAAACCGATGCTGAGGCTGTGGTGCGTTCAAAGCCCAATACAGAGTAGGAAACCTTTTATAGTATGGGGAAATATATTTGAGTATCATTACTGGTCCTGGGTGAGCATGTGCATACAGGTACATTCGCTCTTCTCAAACGTCATTCAAACGTAATGTTTCATAACAACCCCAACAAAGCTAACGAAAGCAAGATAAAATATATTTTAGATGAAAATGCTAATTGCTGTTAAAACTGCAATAACTATGTTTTAATTTGTTAACATATCTGACCAATTTCACCAACATGCAACGTCTTTAGTAGCATAAGGACATGTGTAACATAACAACATGTGTTTCGTTTCCTCTTTTCTTTACCCCAATAATCAGGATATAATAGGCAAAACAAATAATCAGCAAAGTATGAGACAGGCAATCGACCCTCATCACAGATAATACTTTCGCCTTGTCATTTTAGGAGGATGTAATGAGTATATGAATAACTTAATTCCATATGTCATGCCAGCAGACCTGGCGCTGGCCGAACTGAATGCACTGAAGGCTTTACGATGTTGGGAAAAGTGAGGACATTTCGTAATGTTTTCTTCCTCTTCACGTCGACCAAACGAACCGAAACAATTGTGATATTTGGGCATTTTGTTTATGTTTTCTGCAGTATTGCAAATATGGAAGTAATGGCTGAGGAGTAATCTCTTAATGTTTATCTCCAATTTCCTACATCTTTGAATGCGGCATAGTTGACTTTGCCTTGTTGTCATGCTGCCGGTGCAGCTGATTGCCAAGGCATACGTTTCATCAATCATCATCAACAATGTCTTCCTATATCCTCGGTGTGGACGTGGGCACCACGTCGGTAAAAGCAGTTTTATTAGAAACGGGCTCCAGGTCGGTGACTGCGAGTCACACGTTGCCGACCTCGTGCGATCTAATCGACCACAGCGGGATAAAGGTGAGTGTGTTCCGCGGTGCGATTACGTCATTACCAAACAACTTTACCTCACGGCTCGGCAACGTTAACGCTACTGTGTGTTTGTCTCCGTACCCGTCCCGCATAGGCGAAAGAGCAGGAGACCAGCCGGATCATCGACACTCTGAACCGGTGCATCGGTCTGTTATCGAGACACCAACTGCAGCATGTCATCAGCATCGGGCTGTCCGGACAGATGCACGGGGTCCTACTCTGGAAAGCGAGGGGCGGTAAGACAAGCACCGCAAGGTGTGCTACATGAGAAGATGGAGCAGCAAAGAAATATATATTTTCTTTCTTGGAGTCATTTTAAGTGTAATATTATCAAAGAGGAAATGCCTGAATCTATCTTGATTGTAAAGAATATAGATGTCCAAATGCAAGTGAGATAAAAAAGAAAAGAAAAGACCAATTACCCTGAAATAATGAGATTCCTATAAGTCCCATGACAGACATCCTTCAGGCTACTGTGATGTCAGTTCCTTAATATTTTGGCCCCTATATTTACACAATCTATACTCGCCTAAGAAGCTCTTTAATCTGGAAGGGGCCCAATATAAGAGTCGTAAATCACACGTTCGAAGTCCTCGAAACATTTCTAATGACATACATAAATTATAAAGGCAGCTGATGTATTCACTTTTCTTTTCAATATTGGAAGTGCAATGGTTATACTATTTGGGTTACCTTTGAGTCGTACTTTGTTTCAGTACACCTTTGTAACATGCTTGTGTACTTATAAAATGGCCCTCAAGTGTTAGTCAACACTTGTTAGACTCTGAACTCCCAGTTGCTCCCTGGCGCTTCACTGCAGTCCATTGATCCTGAATTACTCAGGATGGGTTGAATGCAGAGAATAATTTCCCCAATATGGGATTAATAATAATAATAATAATAATAATAATACAATAATACATTTGGCAGTTGGACTAGAGCGTGGGGCGCGGCAGACAGACAACAATAGCAGTGTTTCCAGTCAGTTTGAACATGCATTATGGTGATTCATATTCCACACTGTTTCATCTCACATGGTTTTGCATGTGTTGTTCAGAAGGTGTTACAGTCCAAACAAAGGGCATCTCCAATTTCCCTATTGTTTGAATTTTTATGATCACTGGTCAGGTAATGAAATAAGGTTATTCTAGTTAAAGTTGTTCTGTGCTCCCAACAACCCATTTTGGCTTTAGTGTCCAAAGATAATTAACTTTTTAATTTGGACAACAGCTCTCATAATGTTTAGAAAAACATTCCCTAGCGAAGGCCTCAGGGATTTGGAAGAAGCCTTTCGAGAAGAGAGCGATTTTTCCACACTGTTGAATGAAGCCAATTATCTGCTCTGTAACACTGGTGACATTTTAAAGATGTGTTTTGAAAATGGATTCGAGGAGCTGAAATATTCCTATAAACTTGGCTGGTCCATTGTAGCCCTTTCACATCTACGCCATCTGCTGGTTGAATCCAAAACTTGACCTGAAGATATGTTTGTAATTGTAGTAAATCTATGCTCCTGGGATGTTTTTGCATTGCATCCAAACAAAAAGTCAGACCAAACTTTTTTTCTTTCTTGCCTATCGCAGGTTGCATTTGGTCCAAGAGGGATTTCTTCACAAGCGGAGACACCAGTCAGCTGATCACCTGGCAGGATGGGCGTTGCAGCAGCAACTTCCTGTCCTCTCTTCCAAAACCAGATTCGCATCTCAGCGTAGCCACGGGGTTTGGCTGTGCAACAATCCTCTGGCATGCAAAGCACAGGTAAGACATTCAGAAAATAACCCCACGCCGAGTCTGTGGTGCCCCTTGGTTTGGACATCTGGAGTAAAAGATGTGTGCTTTCATTGCAGGCCGGAGTTCCTTGAGGACTTCACCGTGGCAGGTACCATCCAGGACTACGTGGTGTCCATGCTGTGTGGTTTGGACGGGTGTGTGATGACACCCCAGAATGCAGCCAGCTGGGGTTTCTTCAACACCTCCTCCAACCTGTGGAACGTCGACATGTGTGTGAAGGGCAGAGCGCCCCGCTCAGTTTAACTACTCAGTGCATGAAGCGTGTTTTATAGTTTGTGCATGATCGGTTGTTAATCTGACATCACTTTGGCATTGTAAGCTTGTAATTAACTGTACAGAGTTGTTACGTGTAACAAGCTTCTCTCTCTCTGTGTGTGTGTGTGTGTGTGTGCATGCTCTAGCCTGAAGGGTGCCGGCTTCCCCTTGCACCTGCTTCCTCAGTGTGTGCGATCTGGTGGGTTGGCAGGACAAACGTGCTGTGACTGGCACGGTATCCCTGCTGGTACGCCAGTGGGGGCCGCCCTGGGAGACTTGCAGTGCTCTGTCTACTCCTGCATGAGTGCGAGAACAGATGCAGGTGAAACAGGAAGTCTCGGCATTCCCCTCAGGGCCAGGATTATACTTTGTGCAGTGCTTTTCATGCACTTCCTGATAAAAGAACCATGTATCAGTAAATACCCGTGTTTTAGTTTGAACTCATTGTGTTTGAGCACACACAGAAAGCAAATGCATTATGGATCAAGTGTAATCCTGATTCAGAACAACAAGAATCCAGAGTTCACATGCCGTCGGTGACAGTTTCCGTCTGTCTCCTAATTTCGCAGTTCTGAACATCAGCACTTCAGCCCAGCTGACCTTCGCCATGCCAGCCGACTTCAGACCTCCAGATTCTCCACAGCCCGCCTCCTCCATCTCCTACTTCCCCTACTTTGACGACTCGTACTTGGCGGTGGCGGCTTCACTCAACGGCGGGAATGTAATGGCCACTTTTGTGGGGATGCTCACTTCCTGGATGAAAGAGCTCGGTATGTATCGTACTGTATTGTAGCGTAGTCGTGTGGTCCGGACTAAAGTATCACAAGTTATTTAGTATCTGCACTTTCCCTCTATAGCATCACCATGAGATTCACTCATGTGGCGTTGCGTGAAATGTCTCTACAACTATTGTATCGGTTGCTATGAAGCGTTGTGCACACGGTCACGTTCCCCTGAGGAGGAGTTATAATCCCTTTGGGGATCCTTTTGACCCGTTTGCTCTAGCGCCATCGTCAGGTCACTGAGAGCCCAGGGACGGTGCTGTCCACTTTGTTGCCATTCCATTGTGCCTGTCCCCAAACACCCCAAGGTAACCTGCCTGAATGACTGGAGACCCGTAGCCCTCACCTCGATTGTCAGTAAATGCTTCGAGAGGTTGGTCAAGGACTTCATTTGTTCCATGTTGCCTGCCACGCTGGACCCATGGCCTGCTTCAAGAGATCCACTATTGTCCCTGTGCCCAAGAATGCTTCTCCAGCATGTATGAATGACTACCGACCGGTGGCCCTCACCTCGGTGGTCATGAAATGCTTTGAGAGGCTGATAAAGGACTACATCTGCGCCTTCCTCCCTTCCTCCATGGACCCGCTGCAGTTTGCTTATCGCCCAAACAGATCCACGGATGATGCTGTCTCCCAGGTACTGCACACCACACTCTCTCATCTGGACAGCCAGAGGGGGGGCTATGTGAGACTGCTGTTCATTGATTATAGTTCAGCTTTCAACACCATAGTCCCTCCAGACTGGCCGGCAAGCTGATTGAGCTGGGACTGAACACCCCTGTGTGCTTGGATCCTGGACTTCCTGACCGCCAGGCCACAGGTGGTCAGGGTGGGCAGACACACTCCAAATCCCTCACCCTGAACACAGGATCCCCCAGGGTTGCGTCCTCAGCCCCCTACTGTACTCCCTGTACACACATGACTGTGTGGCCAGGTTCAACTCCAATACCATCATCAAGTTTGCGGATGACACAGTGGTGGTGGGCCTGATCTCCGACAACGACGAGAAGGCCTACCTGGAGGAAGTTGCTGATCTGTCACTCTGGTGCCAGGACAACAGCCTCATCATGAATGTCACCAAAACTAAGGAGCTGATTGTGGACTTTAGGAAGGTACAACAACAGAGGACGTACTCACCACTGGGGATTAACTAACGGGACTACTGTGGAGAGGGTGAGCGGGTATAAATACCTGGGAGTCCACATCACCGAGGATCTGACATGGTCAACAAACACAGACACTCTGGTGAGAAAGGCAAGGCAGCGCCTCTACCACCTCAGGCAGCTGAGGAAATTTAAAGTTTCCCAGAGGATCCTTCAGTCCTTCTACTCTGGAGCTGTAGAGAGCGTCCTGACAGGAAGCATCACAGCCTGGTTTGGCAACTGCTCCGCTCAGGACAGGAAGGCTCTGCAGAGAGTAGTGCGTTCGGCTGAGCGCACTATTGGAACTACACTCCCCACCCTGCAGGACTTGTACACCAGGAGGTGCAGAACCAGAGCCGGCAGGATCATGAAGGATCCTCACCACCCCAACAACAGACTGTTTCAGCTGCTGCGGTCAGGCAGGCGCCTCCGTAGTCACGCTGCAAGAACAGAGAGACTGAGACGGAGTTTCTTTCCTCAGGCCATCAGGATTGTGAACTCCGACCTCACCAGGACCCCCACATAGACCCACACAACTGCCCCTCTTAGGCACACACACACACACACACACACACACACACACACACACACACACACACACACTTACTGTAAATATTGTGTTGTTTTTTATTTGTAAATAGTGTGTACTTGTTGCCCTTGCACATTCCTGCTGAGCATTGCCACTTTCATTTCACTGCACACCCTGTTTGTGTATGTGACAAATAAAACATCTTGAATCTTGAATCTTGATCTTGAATTTGCATATCGTCAAAACAGATCCACCGACGACGCAATTGCCATGGCACTTCACACCGCCCTTTCCCACCTGGAGGGGAGGAACTGTTGTGTGCGAATGCTGGTTGTGGACTACAGCTCAGCGTTCAACACTATTGTTCCCGCCAAGCTCGACACCAAGCTCAGAGGTCTAGGCCTGCACTCTACCATGTGCAGCTGGATACTGGACTTCCTGTCGGGCCGCCGCCAGGTGGTGAGGATGGGCGGTACCCACTCAGAGCCGCTGACCCTCAACACGGGAGCCCCTCAGGGATGCGTGTTGAGCCCTCTCCTCTACTCCCTGTACACCCACGACTGCACGGCCATGCACAGCTCCAACGTCATCATCAAGTTTGCTGACGACACAACAGTGTTGGGGCTGATCACCGACGACAACGAGACAGCCTACAGGGAGGAGGTTGGATCACTGGTACAGTGGTGCCAGGAGAACAGCCTCGTCCTCAACGTCAAGAAGACCAAGGAGCTGATCGTGGACTACAGGAAGCGGAGAGGAGAGCACACCCCATCTCCATAGACGGAGTTGCAGTAGAGAGGTCAGCAGCTTCAAGTTCCTCGGCGTGCACATCTCCGAGGACCTCACATGGACCACGCACACCACTCACGTGGTGAAAAGGGCCCAACAACGCCTGTATTTCCTTAGGCGACTGAGGAAATTCAACATGGCCCCCCGCATCCTCAGAACATTCTACACCAGTACCATCGAGAGTGTTCTGACAGGTTGCATCACCGCCTGGTGGAACTGCACCGCCTGGAGCGTAGGGCACTACAGAGGGTGGTGCGGTCGGCACAGTACATCGTTGGAGGTGAGCTTCCCTCCATCCTGGACATATACACCAAGCGGTGCGTGGCCAGGGCCAAACGGATGATGAAAGACAATAGACTGAGGGACAGCTTCTTCAGTCAGGCCATCAGGCTGCTGAACAAGGACTGAGACCCTCATTAAAACTATACACCAGAACATATTCTGTGAATATCTATGGCCATGGTGTATATTTTCTTACATTGTTTTATATATATATATATTGTATATATATATTGTATGTATATACATATATATATATTGTCTCAAAAAAGTGTATATTTTATTACATTGTTTTATATATATATATTGTCATGATGTATATTCTATTACATTGTTTTATATATATATTGTTAATACTTTCTTTTGTGTGTGTGGATATTGTATAGTTTATTCTCATTCTTTTTTTAGACTGCTACTGCTGTCGGGTGTTTTGCACATAAGAATTTCACAAACCGATTATACTTGTATAAAAGGGAATGTGACAATAAAAACTTGAAACTTGAAACTTAAACTTGGAGTGCAAATTTTCTCATGGGAGTGGGAGATACATGAGACAGAGAAGAGGAGATCTAGTGAACTCCAGTGGCCATAGGCTGGCTGAACCAGTAGGACTGGAACCTCATTAACCCAGTACGAGCAAGTTAGAGGCCATATCTCCTGGAATTCGGGAGTGGCAATAGACTTTTAAGAGGTTTGCATCAATATAATTTTGTCAAATGGGAAAGGTATTGATAAATTGGATATGGCATGCCTAAAACTCTCTGTCCAATATATATTTTTTCTAAATATATTTCCCACAAATATGTATTCAATTATTTTCCAGAATAAGAGTTATTCTCTTAATTTCATAGCGTTCCTCTTGGTTGCGCTGGTCTTTATGTTAGATCTTTTATCCAATCATATTCAGCCATGGTGTGTTGCCATGGGGATAAAATCTGCCCTTAGGCCTTCAGAATCAACATTGAAGGCGCTGGTAGCTTCAAGTGAATGGGAATGACGATGTTGTGTCAACCAATCAGCTTTAGAGTTGGCTCCTCTAGGCCTTCGAGAAGGCCCCGGAACCGGCACAGGAGCAGCGAGCAGGCGGAGTGCTGCACGTCTTTTGATTGGATTACCAATATTGAGAGGCGGGTCCTATGGGCAGGTAGATGCAAAACCTCAGAACTAGGAAACTGAATTTGATAAAGGAATTAATTCGCGGACTACAAAGCTGTTTTTTCAACCCACAATGGCGGAAGGAGAAGATGTCGATTTGGTCGAGCATATACTTGAAATCTGCTTTGGGTGCGACAATGCCCTGTTTACAGTGTTTAGTGAACAAACTAGTGCAAGTGACTTTTTTTCTTCTTTTTCTCCGTCCCGATGCGCGCATTCTGCAGCGGGCGAGACGGAGAGCCGAGAGAAATGACATGCTGTTGTGTAGATACGATCAACATCAGACGGCTGTTTAGTTTCATAAATGAACAAAGACGTGCTATAGAGAAAATGACGGGGGCGGGCCAATTTTTTTTTATGTCATGCGATCTACCAATACTACGCCGTGATCGACGTATTGAGCCCTGGTCAAGAGCCATGGCATCATAATAATAGTAATAAGAGGTGGATTAATTCGGGTTGGACTGTGTAGGACCTCACTGAAGGCCCAGGCCCCAGGCCCACGGCCCGCCACTGGTTGGAAGAGATATAAGAATTTCGGCAGAATTACCATTTTAATAAGATTGACACGGCCAGCAAGGGATATGGGAAGTGAAGACCACCTAGATAGGTCAGATTTGCATTTAGCTAAGAGTGTTTGAAAGTTTTTGGGAAAAAGATCTTTAAAGGAGCTAGTGATGGACACCCCCAAGTATCACAGTGGTCCTGCCGGGAATGAAAAGAAAACGTAAAATGTGACATAGTTAAGATGCCGTTCATATGCATCTATAATGCAGATTCATGAGACTGTTGCAGTGTAGTGGAGTTAGAAGGCCTACTCTAACACCAGAGTTAATATGGCGCCTTTATCACCAACTTATTGTAAACTCTGTACATCTGTCCATGTCGGGATCCTGGAGGAATGATGGAGAACGGGCAAATCTGTAGCACTTCTTTCTAGCGAGCTGATTGGTCCTTAGATTAACGTTTTGAATCAGATTCTTCGCAGGTCCTTGGATTTAAAGATGCTGTGCTTCTAGGGTCCCTGTTTTAGGAGGGAGAGCTTTAAGTTGCAGTGAAACTATTTGTGTTGTTTTCTATCAAGATCCACATCTAGATTAATAATTACTGCGCTTTCTTTGCCGTCTCTTAATTTGAAGTAATCTTCCATTTTGAACTGTGAGCTCCTCACACAGTGGAAACAGGTCCTTGATTATGGTCAGTTTCTTTGTATTATATGTTAATTCTGCTTGTCGACGTTGTTTTCACGAAGATGATCTGCTGTGGAATTTGTTGTTTGATACATGGAATATTTCTAGCAACAATGTTGTCATTTTCTGTAATACTGTAAATACAGTTGTGAATGTGAGAAACACACACACACACACACACACACACACACACACGCACACACTATCAGTGTTAGTAATGCCGGTCATTCGGGGCAAAGATGTACCACAATTATACGCAGTTATTTCTTCTCTCATAGCTCATTAGCTTACAGTTTATGTGATTATCATACAAATAAAGCAATTTTAATAACTTATTTTGTCTCAGGTCCTGTTTTAATTACTCGAACAACCATGTGGCTGACGGTAACACGTCGGTGTGGGCAGCCCTGTGCAGTGGGTTTAAAAGGGGAAGTCGTTTTCAGAAAGGAAATTGTCAGATAAGCTCTTGAATGCAGATCTTCAGCCTGACAGACAGACGCCCTAACCACACAGTCACACAGCAACACTGAAAGACACACACACACACACACACACACACACACACACACACACACACACACACACACAAGTGAAACTATAAAGAGGCACATGAGACGCACAGATGGACTAAAAAAGAAAAGAATAAGCGAGTTGCTTCAGAGATATCATACTCAAACCTGAGGGGGAAACAAAGTAGCAATTCATAAAGGTAAGTTAATGTATTTAGTTATTTTCAGAGAGACATGAGGATGTCTTTTTCTTGATAAAGTTGAAGTTAAATTAAAGATTGTCCTGTCTGAACAAATCAGGAAGTGTGTTCAATGTCAGATAACATGCCGTAGCCTACTTTGTGGTATTTCTTCGCTGTCTCAGCAGAGACGGTCAATGCATCCTTTTAAGCACTCAAGGCTGCAGTAATGTGCTCTGATATTCTCTAGGGCGTGTCACTGTATATGCCCTCTGGCTTCTTCCTGCTGTCTCTCAGCGGCGGTCCGGTAAATGAGCATCTCAGGACGCTTCACATCTCTGAAGGACTCTCCATCGCTGTAGCCGACTGTTGTTTCTATTTTGATCCGATTTTTAAGCAAGAAGACAATCTGGAGCAGGAGGACTTCCTTCTGGTGAGTTCAGTGATGTGTTGTGGTTTTGTTTACCAATGTTGAATCATTAGATTGCTGCTGGTCCTGAAAAACATTGACAAACATCTTGAGCATTAGCGGAATCCTCTTTGTCTGAACATATTTGTGATGACTCTCACATCATGCTATTGTGACTAGTTATCATGCATTTTGTGCATTTTGAACAAAAGATGCAGATGCTTGTTTTTATGGTTGTTTTATGAGATTTAATGAGAATCTGTGAGAATGGCAGTGGATATTGATATTTGTTAATAATTGTACATCTGTAGCTTAGGCGTGGAAGAAGGTGTTTTGGCACGCACGCACACACACACACACACACACACACACACACACACACTTGAACAACAATGAGGTCATACAATATTCAGATTTTTCAATAAAAACTAATGTTTAATTCATTCAGAAGTGCTATGACTAAATAATTGTTAAAATATTCATTTGTGTTTCATTGGGAAATAGTTGTTTATTAAAATGAGACGTACAGTAAATTAATTTTCTTCCATCCTTTGTTTCTTTCTGATTCCTCTGAAGCTTATGATCTTGAAGTGTGACGGGTTAATACTGAGTTACTAATTTCCCATTTCGTGACTGAAAAGGGGAACAAAAAGCCACCAAAGATTATGTTCCCGTTATCCTTAACGTGATCCTTTAAATCCAAATAATCATATATCGTTCTATTGTGAGTAGCTGAACTCTCATTCAGTATCATTCACATTCTGTGTCTGTACAAACCGCAGCGTGTATTATTTGATCATTCTGCAAAAGAACTGGCCACCATATCAAGTTCCGCTTGCAGTGCTGCGGAAATCTTATAAATACACTCCTTTGTTCGTCACGGGGGATGAAACATCACATGTCTGCAAATATGTCTGTGAGGTGTTCCCCTTGTAAGATATCTCAGACTCGGCTGATAGAAGCACACAGCAACTCAAAGCACAACACAACACACTTGTGACCCATTGACACAATTGGGAGTCGTTCAACCAAAGAGAAAAACATTTGATTGAAGAAGTAGTCAGTAATGTTCCTCTTTTTGCCTTCCATCGGATGGCCCTTAACCCTCACATCAGAAACAACTGGTCTACAGAAAGTTTCCTCCGCTTCATAAGAAATGACTGTCTATTTTTAAATGGAAATATGTGTTGGAGAATCAGTTGAAGCGAACTCCTTCTCCACATGCGTACCTCTAGTTGTCATATTCACCTCAGTGGATCTGTTGGTTGTTGTCTGAACGACACATTAACTATTCGTCCATGCAGACGCCTGGAGCACGAGGCCAAGATGGAGAAGTCCGAGATGTTTGGCTTCTCTCTGGAGGCTGACGACCGGACCGAGGAGGAGAAAAGTCGTCAGAAAGCGACAAAGAAGGGCGGCGTGGCTTCTGCCCTGGGCTTGGGCCAGGAGTCGCCCGCGGCCCCCATGGACACTGACTACCAGGAGGAGATGGAGCAGACCAGTCCTCAGATCAGATTCAATCTGAACTTTGACAAGTGAGCCCCACCATGCAACGATAAAGTGACCTCTGCTTTTCTTTAATGCTCATTAGAACACGAGTGCTGGGCCTTATCAAGCCCCACGCTGTGGATTAATGTGGAGCGCGTGACCTCTTGACCCTGCGTGAACCTTTTGTGTTTCTTCGATAGAGGGACTCGAGGCGAGCACCAGCACAAGAGAGACAGCAAGACGTTCACCATCGACAGGTTGTTCGAAGCCGTGGCCAGCGGCGACGTCAGCAAGCTGGACAGCCTGCATCAGTACCTGCGCCAGAACATGAAGAAACTCTCCGACTCCCTGTGTGAGTGTGACACCTGCGATACAACAGGTGCATCCCGCAGTGAGCCCGCGGGCCTTCGTGCCATCTCCCTGAATGTGTGGTTGCTCCCGCAGATCAGTCCCATGGTAAGACCGCCCTGATGAAGGCTCTGCTGCACCTCAAGAACGACAAGAACGACACGGTGGAGCTCCTCATCGGCATTTCAGAGACGATGGGCGACATTAAGGAGTTTGTGAATGCAGCCTACACCAACAGCTACTACAAAGGTAAGAGTGTAGGGAGCACAACGGCTGAGGGAATACAGTGGAGCAACATTATTTGAATTGTTGATATCTGGACTGTGTTGATGTGTTGATGTGTTGATCTGTGACTCTGGCAGGCCAGACAGCTCTCCACATTGCCATCGAGAGGAGAAATATTTCCTATGTGAAGCTGCTGGTCAGTAAAGGAGCAGATGTCCACGCCAAAGCCTGCGGGGTGTTCTTCCAGCCACATGATGGCCCAAACTTCTACTTTGGTGAGTGGCGCTGCTGCAGGGAGGAGCGCCCTCTTCTGGAGCCTCACAGAGATCATCTGCTCCCTGAAGAGCCACATTTCACTGCTTCTGTTCTTGAGTTAGACATTTTATTTAAACAGCATCTTGTGACAAAGAGCAACTTAAAGCAATACATTTGAATTATGTCTAATTTTACTTGAAGGTGTCTCAACATAGCAGTGAAAAGCTAACGGTGCTAACAGCGCTGATAACAAAGAGTGCTAACGGGGAGTGACATCATTCGCTATAACTCTGCATGCAGATAGCGGTTTGTCGCTATAATAATGCTCTGCATCTCCAATTTAGCACCTTAGATGTTAAATCAAAACAAAGAAGGAAATATTTACAGATCTATTAAATTAGCATTGTGAGGATCACATTTGGCACATTTTTACACGTATGTCTCGATTCTAAATGTTTAAATCGGAGTATATCATCTTGAGTTCTTAATGTTTTAACTATTTGAGTTAAAGTATTTATTGTTTAAGGAGACTTACCTCATCAATACTGTTCATTCAAAGTTATTCGTGGGAGTTATTTGCAGTTTACTTTCGGTCGAGCATCAGCTTGTAAGCTCTGTGGTGAAAGGTCATGCTTGTACTTTAATAGATTAGATGGAGACACAAGTTACACATTCAGACAGAGATGCATTTAAACTGTGACATATTCAAAGATTGAGGCTCTCTCTATGCGCTGTCCTCAGGGGAACTGCCTCTGTCTCTGGCAGCCTGCACCAACCAGCCCACTGTGGTGGACTTCCTCATGGAGAACGAGTACCAACGGGCCACCGCTCAGATGGCGGACTCCCAGGGCAACACGGTGCTGCATGCCCTGGTGATGGTGGCGGACTACTCCAAGGATAAGGACAAGGATAACACAGAGTTCATCACCAACATATACGACCGCATACTCAAGACCACCGCTCAACTGCACCCCAAGCTGAAGCTGGAGGACATCGAGAACCACAAGGGGCTGACGCCTCTCAAAATGGCTGCCAAGACCGGCAAGATCGGGGTAAACGCTCCACTGCAGTCCCTTCAGACACAGCAGGGACACACGTATACGAGCTCCTCTGACATCCCAATGACGATTGTTTTGGCTGGCGCTGTGTTGAGCTCACACATTTTGTACTACTTGGATTAATGGGAACACTCACAGACATGACATAGAGCTAACGTTTCATTTTTTTTTGTCTGCAGCTTTTCGCACACATACTGAAACGTGAATTCCACGAGAGTCACATCAGACATCTGTCCCGTAAGTTCACCGAGTGGACTTACGGCCCCGTCCACAGCTCCCTTTACGACCTGGCCTCGGTGGACTCGTACGAGGACAACTCCGTCATGGAGATCCTGGTCTACGGCAGTGACACTCCCGTGAGTCCCCGGCATGATGAGCCCGGTCGGTGCGGCTGCTGCCGTTATTCTGTGCTCAAGCATCTGTCTCCTCCCAGAACCGCCACGAGATGCTCCAGATGGAGCCTCTGAGCCGGCTGCTGGAGGAGAAGTGGAAGAAGTTCGGAGGCCGGATGTTTTTTCTCAACTTCCTGTTCTACCTCCTGTACCTGATCGTCTTCACTCTTGTCGCCTACAATAAGAAGTTTGGAGAGGTGAGCTGGTTGCTGCAGACCGTGTGACTGATCTGTGACAGGCAGACCGGCGCTGATGTTGCTTTTGCTTTCTTCTGTGTCCCACAGCTGCCGTACCCCATCAAACACACCACAGCCGGTTACCTGTATGTGTCAGGCCAGGTGGTGATAGCGCTGGCAAATTGCTATTTCTTTGTCATAGGGGTGTGTTTGTGTTTTAAATTTAAAAAATCACCACATTGTGGAACCTGTGTTTCCACTAATGTGATTAATGAAAAACCTTATCTACATTCACAGATCTTAGAGTTGAAGAGGAAACGGCCGAAACTGCATACGTTGCTGATTGATGGATATTATGATATTCTTTTGTAAGTAGAGCGATGCTTATCTCCCAGACATGGTTCCAATTAAAGTTTTCTTTTGAAGCTAACAAGTTCTGTTCACGCTCAGTGTTTTCCACCGAAACAAAAGGAGCACATTGGAATCATCTTGAGCAGCATCTTCTGGTTGACAGGTTAATCACATCATTCATACCCGAGTCGTTCGTGATATTAACAGACACAGCATTTGCATGAATACATATTGTAGCCATTGTTTCTATAACTATATAGCCTACCTATATCTGATGTGGTGCTGTCTCAACGGCACACAGATGATCTCCTTTTCACTATTTAAGTGGCTTCTAAAAGCAACAGGCTGCTCGAGTGATCATTTAAAGGACGAGGTGTCCCATTAAAGAGGGTGAATATGTATTACAAGCATAATGTAATAATACAACTTTCACAGGGATGTGAATACTTTTTATCGGCACTGCATCACATTAAATTAAGCTTGTGCTCTTAATTGATTGCTTAATCACCAAATGACTTGTTGGGATTTATTGCAAAGCACAGACTGGTCACACCTTTATAAGATCTGGGATGGGTTATGCACATTTGCATTGTTATAATGTATAATCACCAAGCTGAGCAGGTTCACAGAGGCTTCTCTGCTGTTGGTAGTTTTGCGCAGGGCGTCCTCTTCCTGATCACGGCCGGCCTGTATCTGTTCGGGAAGAAGCAGTACCTCAACTTCCTGGTGCTGTGCCTTGCTCTCAGCTGGGTGAACATGCTCTACTTCTCCAGGGGCGACAAACACATGGGCGTGTACAGCGTCATGATCCAGAAGGTAGTCCACACAGGTCACACTGCACCACGGGGAACACGACATGGAACGATCCCTGAAGACCTTTGGCTCTTTTTTGGTCTTTGCAGATGATCCTCAGTGACATCATGCGCTTTCTTCTCGTCTACATCATCTTCCTCTTTGGATTTTCAGCAGGTAGGGGACCTCGTTTAGGATCCAACATGCCACGAATGGAGGATGCAGATATATGTAATGTGTTCCCTCTGTCCTGTCACAGCGGTGGTCACCCTGCTCAAAGAGCCCCGTGTGATAAACACCACGCTGACTCCGCAGAAGGGGCGTCTGTTTGGTCCCCTCGATGCTGACGAGAAGTGTGTCAAACCCTACTTCAGAAGCATCTCCTACACCACGCTGCAGCTCTTCAAGTTTACCATCGGCATGGGCGAAATGGAGTTCACCCAGGAGCACGAGAACACTGTGGTGTTCTTCGTGCTCCTCATCACCTACATCATTCTCACCTACATCCTGCTGCTCAACATGCTCATCGCCCTCATGAACCGCACCGTGGAGAAGACCACGGAGGAGAGCACCAGCATCTGGAAGCTACAGGTGAGGCGTCCAGCGGGGGCTGCGCGGTGGTCGAGGGGAATGTGTCCGTGCGCGGCCGACGTGGCCTGATGGGGTGCTGTGACTGCTTTCAGAGGGCCATCACCATCCTGGAAATGGAGAAGAGGCTGTCGTGCTGTCTGAGGAAGAGGTTCCGCTGTGGGGTGGAGAAGAACCTCGGCACTGGTCTCGGAGATGACCGTCGCCGGTGTTTCAGGTTGGCTTCTTTCAGTTCAGTGACAGTACAATCAGGGACTGCAGTGTTTCGAGAGGCTCCATCAGAAGCTGCATGTGAACCAGTTGGATGGCATGACAGACTTCCTCGCCCAATCAGATACGGATCCATCGCTGTGTGTGAAAAACACCGGATGAATTGAAATAATTCGATTCATTACATGTTGTTTTGCCCGTCACTTTGGTTTATGACGAAGTACCTGCCAAACTAATGGCATTCCCAATCAGCAAATGATAACATGCTCATCGAAGATGGCGGTAACTGTAAACGTGACCCAATCCACATCTTCGTTGTGAAAGTGGGCTACATGCTAACTTCAAGCCTCGAGGTATCGTCGTTGGTTTCTGTGGGCAAAGATGTAGTGAAGCCAGCATAATGCAATCTGCTGTGTGCAATGTGCGCCCTGTAGCTGAAAGGTAATTCAAGGCAACAGGATACGCACATAAAAATAAAGGCTTGAGGATTTAACAATAGAGGCAGCTGTGTGAGGGGGATCGACTGATGCGCAGCACACTGTGTTCTTCACTAATGTGCCTCCTCTGGCAGCTGATTGATGCATCACACCGCAGACAGTAATTGGAGCATGTGTCCTCTTGTCGTCTCAGAGTGGAGGAAGTCAACTGGAACAAATGGAACATCAACCTGGGCAAAATCAATGAGGATCCCGGGTGCTGGGATCAGACCCAACAGCCGGCCTCGGCCCCCCCGCCGATCAGAGCAATCCGAGGTGCCGTGAAACGGGAACGCAGACTCAAGTGTTTCGAGATGAAATCATGTTTTTGGGCCTGTGTCTCTGCCAGAGCAAAGTGATCCACGGCGTGTAACATTTCCTCCTTCATCCACAGGGAGGAGCTGGAGAAGCTGGTGGACACCGACATCCCAGTCCACAGAAATGCCTCCTCTGAGCATGGTCTAAAGAGACCACACAGAGCCTCGCTCTGTCCGCTCGGCCTGGCATCGAGGCATTCAAACCGAAATACATTATTCAGTTTCAGTTCCCCAAGAAATATAACTGTCAAATGTTTGAACTGCCTTTGTGACTGACTGACGGATACTCCCAAGTCAGCTTGATTTTGAATTTTATTATGTAAATTGACTGAGGCAGTATTTCTCTCAGGCGAGCACAACTTTGACTTCTCACACGCTGAAAGCTGCAGCGTAGGCGCCAAGTCCAACATTTGCAACACGTGAAACATTTAATCCAAAGGCTTCTTTCTGCACATGCTGCGTGCCTCGCCTCAACAGGATGCACGTCCTCTCTGCACAAAGGCCACGACCTGCCGGCACCTCTGACACCGCTCAACATCCTTCATGGAGTAATACTGATTACCAAGGTGCTGATCCTGCCCCCCTGCCGTGTGCCCTTTATGCAAGTCCCATTTTCATCACAGCCAGACAAGCTAAATCTACTGCAGCCAGATAGTCCTGTGGATTTCACAGCTTGCTTTGTCTACCCTACTTCCCCTTTCGATTTGGCAGAGGCAGGCTCTGATAAATGGCTTGTAAGCGCAGCAATTGGTGCAACAATCGCCACCTTCAGCACGAGCTGTCTCGGTTACAAGTGATATGTGGTTTAGGAGGGCCTTTTGGAGTGTTGTAAGGCTGATTATGCAAGACACAAATCTGTGAATAGCAACCTACCCAAACTGTCGGGCAGCATGAGCTCTTGCAGAATGAAGGGAACAGGCGAGAAGAGCACACCTGTTGTATTAAATCAGTGTTGCAGATAATCCACAAAGTGGTTCAGACCCATTTCAAAGCATAAATTAGAACTTTATTTTATTATTACAATATTACAAAAAGAGTAGCACAACTCTCACGCTCTTGCCTCTTATCTGTCGTACAGAATGACACAAAAGAAAGGCTTGTGGACCTCCTTCCATTTCACAGCAATAGTACAAGAAACAAAGAAAGAAAGACAAATTAAATAACAAGCAAATCAAGTGTTAGTCACAACTGCAAAATCAAGCTTTGAAACTTGGGGGAAAGAAATGTTACAGCTCAGTAACTACACATTGCTAAAATATATAATTACAAAATATTACTCCTTTTCCTGCTTTCCATTATAAAGAATGTCTAAGGAATTGCTTTGTCTATTCAACAAAACCTCAATAAAATAAAAATAAATTAAAAAAAGAAACCAAAATAATAATAATTGCTGTTTCTGCGTATCCTCACCATCCTCTTTCTCCTTATTATTTGGGGTTTTCATTAAAACCATGCTCTTTTTCAAGGGAAGTCCAAGGACCAAACACTTAAGGCTTTTTAAGGGCTGTTAGGGAGTTAGGTGAACAAAACCTGGGCGCACACTATCTCTCTCTCTCACACAAATCCTTAAATCTACCCACTTCAGCAGTAGACACTGACACACAATCGTTAACGTTTAAAGTTACGAGTAGGTAAGCCAGTGTACAATAAAATAAACAATGCATTTGCTGTTTCACTTTAAACTTAAGTCAGTTTTGTTTACCACCAAGTGATCTTGCAAGTGATCAATTTGGTCTTTTTCGAGCAGACTTCACATCAGACTCAGTAGCATCTACACACAACTTAATTCACATAACTTCCTGCTGTGGTCATCAAAACTCTTGCTGAGGCTCGTTGGCAACGCCCCCAGAGTTGAGTCCTCGTAACCCGCCTCTCCCCTTCAATAACTGCAAATTAAAAATCATCTCAACGTTCAAGTAATACATTTGTCATGGTTTCATAAACGACCGCAAAAGGAAACAAACACAACATGGCACATCATCATCACCGTGTGTCCTCCTCAACATGACTTTGGCCATTTTTAAAAAAAGGTATGAGAGTTGATCTTTCATGACATTTCAATAGTTTTTTTGCCAAACCTTCTTGGCATTGACAGAAAGTCTTTTTCTTTATTTTATTTTTTAAACACCTGAATTCATTGCAGCATTTTCAGCAAGACAGAGCATCGCCTTTTCAACATACGTGCTCCCTGCTGGATCATGACTATATACAAAACAACCTGATTACATGCTTCCTTAACTGACAGAGGAATCCACCTTGAATAGTCCTTATGATACAAATAAATAATTACATTTCAAAATAATAAAACCTACCATAAGCTTTCCTAGCTGTAATCTGTAGTGTCCAGTGTCTGGTGGCTTTAATAAGATTATTAATCTCTTCCGTCCCCAAATGACCGTTTAATCTTGAAGTTACTATGAGACAGGGGCGTTAACACTAAAATGAGAGTCACTTGTCTCAAACTTGTCCGAGTTCCTGACATGACCCTTTAAAAAACAAAAAACACATCAGTAGATGTTTGTTGGAATCTGTTTCTCTTTTACATGCATTAGAAAACATTAGGGATGGATCTGAAGTAATAACAGAGGATCTGTTTAGATTCAGGCACACAGATAGAGGAAAGGAGGGAATGACACACACACACACACATAGAGTACAGATGGGTACACACACACACACACATGAAAAAGTTCCCTAAAGTGCGAGGTAAAAGCACTCAACAAAATAAAAGTAGCAATTGATCACTTGCAAGATTTATTTAAAAGGAAAAAACAAACAAAAAAGGACCAAAAAACTGGTCTTCATTAAATATATTAATTTACCCTCTTTAACATGAGGTTGTTTGTTTAAGTTATAGATTTAGTTGTAGTCATGTGTTTCCTTTCTTAAGACTAAACAAAGGGCTTTTGATAACTCTTGTGGAGACAAGGCCAAAGCTTATCTGTACCCTGGGTGCTGGATAAGAGCGGTTCTGTCATCCCCAACCTCTGGACCAACCCTGCTCAGAGGAGGCCTGTGCATCTTGCCCATCAAGCCTAGATTCTGATCGAGGAAGTAGGGAGTCTGGAAGTCCCCACCCAAGTAATCTGCCATTTGCATCGGATTAGTCTGGGCTGAGGAAGAGGAGGTGCAGGAGCTTGTTCCTAGCCTGTAATGGGGGGCCCCAGGGGGTCCACAATCTAGTGTGGTGCACCCCCCTGGACCGGCACCGTGGAATGGCATGGCTATGTCCTGAGACCCGGAGCTGTCACTGTTGGGCGTGGGTAGGATGCTGCTGTTCCAACTGTGGGACTGGAAGTAGTGACCATTGGTGTAGTGGGCCATGGGGCCGAGCATGCCGTTGTTGACAGGGGGGGAGGGGGTGGGCCTCTCTACGGGAGGTTTCAGTGTGTAAGGCTGACCCATGCACACCTCTGTAGGGTAGCCCATGCCCTTGAAATGGAAGGCGGGATCCCTGGAAGGCTGCTCGCAGAGGTGGCTCCCACCGTTCTGAATGTGGGGCATGTGTCCCAACTGGTGCTGATTCCAAGAGCGCATCTTCTGCTGCTGTGTGTTGTGTTCTAGCTGTTGTTGTTGTTGTTGCTGCAGCAGCTGATTCTGTTGTTGATGCAGATGCTGCTGCTGCAGATGGTGGTGATGCTGCTGCTGCTGCTGCTTCTTAAGATCGGTGTGGTTGGAAGGCAAGTGGTTCATAATAGCCGCGCTGTGCTGCGGGTGAGCTCCCACCAGGGCCGTGGCGTTGTCTTGAAGAATGCAGTTGTGCGGGGGAAAGCCAGGGGTGGCGGGGTCGCTGTGCGTGGTCACCCTGGAGCAGGCGCTGATGAGCAGGTTGCGACAGATTGGGCCGGGGTTGGCAATCTGGCCCTCACACATGGAGGTGGCTCCCGCGCCATGGGCCCGGGCGTGGCAGAACTGGTTTAACTGATGCACGATGGTGCTCAGGTCAGCCTGGTGGCCCTGCTGCAGCCCGGCGACCATGGAGAGTGGAATGGTTGAGGTAGAGACGGTAACATTAGGCGGCGCGTCGCCATCTGGCAGCTTTCTGCTCCCCTGCAGGCCAGGTGGTGGCTGCTGCTGGAGGTGCTGCTGCTGAAGCATGACGGTAGGGGGCCCCTGTGGGTGGCCAAGGGCCGGGTGCTGAGGCAGAGTCTGGAGCCTCGGTGGGCCCTGAGGGTGCTGGGCCATGTGGGGAGGGTGCCTGAGGCTCTGGGTGTGACCCTGCTGTTGCTGGAGGGGCATATGTAGAGTCTGAGGTGGCTCCTGTGGTTGAAGGGGTACGCTCTGCTGGGGACGGTTCGGCAGAGGTGGGTGGTGGTTTAAAGTGCTGGTCGAGGCCACTTGGTAGGTTCCGGTAGGGGGGTTCATGATGACTTCGGGGTGCAAGCGAGCCCGGCTGCCGTCAAAATCTTTCAGGACGCCTTTGACTGTGGGTACCTGGATGACGGCGAGGAGGCCCGTCTTGGCGCTGGCCTGCGAGGGGTAAGGGCTGTAGCGCTGGCCCGACGTGTCCAGCCCGTTGACTGTACGCCGCACGTGGTTCCGCTGGGGAACCTTGACGCTGTTGGGGAAGATTTTGATGGTGAGGGGGTTGTTGGCAACCTTCTTAGCGAAAGCATCCAATTCTGCAGGGGTTGGAAACGGAGCGGATCTCATCCTTTGCGTGGTGTCCCCTGGGGTGGAGGACAGGACAGGGCAGAGGAGAGACAGAAAGAAGAGAATTGGGAGGGGGGGGGGCAAAGAGGGGGGAGAGAGGCACAGAAAGAGACAACTTAATCCAGGTGGAAGTGTACATGGCACAAAAGAGCACATGGGTTGTAATCTGAGCAGAAACCTGATTTTAGACGGCGCTCTCATATTCCATACCTCGCTGTTTTTCTCCTAAAAAAACCCCCACAGCTCCCGTCTCATGAGGCCATAGAGAGATTTCCAATCTCATTCTCAGCGGAATTATTGCAGCCGACACATTTCCCAGTCGAAAAATACAATTTCGTGGTGGTGTACATGACTTTGAGGTCAGGGGCTTTTAGTGGCCTTAATTGACGCAGCATCCGGGCAAACAATAAGTAGGCATCTGAGGACGCTGGGGGGGGGGTATTTTGCTCCTGAATCACAAACTAAACAAAGAATAAACGAGGCAGTGATAATCCCCTGTGGCTGCTTCAGGGAGAAGGAAAAGAAAGAGATCGACGGAGAGAGCGGAGCTCCATGACAGCAGACAAGTAATCAGACACAGCAGCAGCGGCGTCTCTGATCTGCAGGAACACCTCCCAGGCCTCAGCTCGCACACATTCGTTACACCTGCTAAGCACCGCGGCTAAATTTAACAATGCCGATGTGACAATGTGAACACGAGAATGCGCCGGTGCGTGTGCAAGGGTGCGGTTTCCATTCACGAGCCCCTTTAAAAATGTGCGACAGGATCACGCAGGTGTCGGCCATTTAACGCGCTGTGCTAAAGGTCAGTGATAAAAAAAAAATGGAATGGCAGCGACTCCGACTGCTTTGCTCCATCTCCATCTCCTCGGCCCCGCCAGTCTGACCTACTTAGACCAGAGCTTTTGGACTGATGGACCTGAGCTTCAGGGCTAATCTATGAGAAGGATCGCTGATCCGACTCGTCACCGCTTCATTTCAGTTCCTCTTATTATGTCTAAAGGAGGGGAACTTCGGTTCAGGTAAACTAGATCACCGTTACAGCATACAGGCTCCTTCCTCCCCCACGTTGAAATGTCTCAATTGCTGGCAGAGGTCCGCTGTCTCACAGCAGGCCGGCTGGGCTTGAGGGACGAGGCCCAGAGCTGAACTGCGAGCTCTGACGCGGCGGCACGAGGAGCCGTGCCGACCGGCTAATTAATTCCTGCTTCATTTGTGAACAGGAAACAATGGGCGGCGATGTGCGGGGCCGGGTCGGGCAGCACGTGGGAGGGGGGGGGGGGTGATGGCGGCCTCATTAATACGAAGGGTCCGGGCCAAGAATCTGGAGCTCGACACCCGCCATCACAGAGCAATGTCTGCCGCTGAATAAATGCAGATAAATGAACACATTGAGGTCGGCCATCACCTGGAAAACACAGGTAACGCAGACTCAAACACAAGAAGGCAGCTCATCATCAGCCGGTCACATTTAGAACACAATAAATACCACTTAAAGCAATATAACTACACTTTTATACATGTAACTCGTTTGCCATCAGGACTCCAGGGATATCTAGAGCGTGTGAGAGTCGAGCACAGACTCCTTTGTTTGCAACTGTTGTCAAAACTTCCTGTCAGTGACGCTGTAGGAATGTAGAAAGGGTTACAAGTAGGTGGGAAGAGTGAACCATGAATAACACATCTGTTATCATCTTTTCCTGGGATCACGATGGCTCTGGATCAAACCAAGGTTGAGGACCACGTGAATGAACGTTAAAGACGAGCAACTTTAGGTGCAATATCGTCTTTCAGGCTTCGCTCTGTTTGGAGAGCAGCGGACCAGCTGGAACGCTGACGTCGGGGAAATAATGCAAGACTGACTGAAACAGCCACGGTTAAAATAACAGACAACAACATTTGGCTTCTTAAAGGTTTCCAATCGGGGTCAGGCTGTCCTTTCTTTTTTTATACAACAAATAATTTAATAGAACACCTGAAATGAATTTAACTTAAATGTTTGTATAGTATATTTAGCATATTTAGGGGACTTGGACGACGTTGGAAATATAGCAGTAAGAGAAACACAACAGGAACGTCTGTGTACAGCCACTAGCACTTGTGTAATGAGTTGGATACTTAAGTTGTAAGACTCAGGCAAGTAGTAAAGAAAGCAATGTCAATGTCTGGAAACTGACCAAGCCATTAAATTGGAAAAGGGATTATACATCGTTAACAAAGCTTAGGCAGGCGTTTTGAGATAAAAAAAGAAAGAAAGGCAAATCAGAAAGACGGGTTTAGCAGAAGTGCTGTAAAAAATGTGAAGTGACATCGGTAAATTGCTGTTGAGTAGTTTCCCCCAAACAGTGGATAAAATCGACCTCTTGTTGTTTACGACTGTTTCAGGGTCCTGGCAGTTGTTGATCGTGTGTTCCACTCAGCAAGCGTCGCTCATTAGCATCTCAACCTTAACCTGAAACCTGGATTAGTTGAACAGCTTAAAAGTATCAAGGGAGGGTTAATGAGGATATGAGTGAAGTTTGTAGGCGGCTGTGAGCATATCGTCTCTCAGATCTCCAACTAAGCACGTTTCCAAGGAGAAAGGGAGGGGGGGGGAGAGAGGCCAGTCTGCAACACAAGTGCACAGTCAGCAGGCACTAATTAGGATTTCTTTTATTCAAACTGCTGTTTTTATTGAACACGGTTTAAGCGTCAGGGGGCCACGGGCTCGTGCTGCTGCAAATTGAGATTTTCACACTAGAGCGGGAAATTAGGTCTGATGCTTTGGCATCAAATTAGACACGCGAGTTTGCCTTCCCACATGAAGCCCACCTCCTTTCAATTTGTACAGACATTTGAGCAAAGCCTTCCATGCTGAGAGATCGTGACCTTTAAAAAAAAAGAAATTAAATGCGATAAGGACAGGAAGAAAATGGCTGCTTTAGATCTCAGCGGGATCCGAGATGTGAAAATCAGCCAAGTGGCCCAGCTGTACTCACTGTTGGTTCTGTGAATACCAAGGGCCACTTTGTGGCACTCGAGTCATCCGGTCTGGATTATGAGTCGCTTTCTTTGTGACCCACAACTGTCTCTTTGCATAACTAATCTCCTCCTCCGACAGCCTTTGCGATTCACAGCAGTCATCTGTTAACGGCCAATCCCCGATGATAAATAGAGCAGCTGCTCTGGCTCTGCCTCCGACAGCAACCCCGCAAGCTCGTAACTTTAATTGACTCTTCGTGTGCACAGATTCACCTGCAGGAGAGGAGGCAGACGGGCAGTCTGGGGCTCTTGGGGAGCACAGGGGGAGGGGAAAGTGTCACGGACAAGATTCCTTAACATACGAGTCAGCATCCGAGTGGCGAAAAGGATAAAGCTCAACGGTAGGCAAATGGGAGTTAATGATGTGCCATCGGAGCCTTTCTTTCCCCTTTTTCTGGAGGGACTTGTCAAGAATATTGAATAAAGATTTCAAGCGACAACTAGTCTCTGAATTTCACCTAAAAGCAGCCAAGCACACCTCTCGCGGAGTTAAGCTGTCAAAGCATCCGGCATGCTGGGTAAACGATGGGGCTCTGCGGAGGCAAGGAGTCCCGTGGACAGCCGGGATGGAGGCGGCAGAGTTTTACCTGAAGGTCGAGGCCTGATCCTGGCTGTGCGTGGCAGCAAACGGGGAACTCTAAGCACAAACTGTGGCACAAACAGAAGGTGATCTGGGGCTGGATCACAGGCCGCATGAGAGGCGACTGCAGTGGATTTCCTTCCTATTTTTGTGGCACTTTGATAATAAATGACTTCGCCTAAAAATGAAAAAACGCCTCCACTGTTTTGATGCGACGCCGTGTCTGTTAATGATACTTTGAAGAGCGGATGAAAAGGAAAAGCGTTATTAGAGCATGGCGAGGAGGAGGGAAAGAAAAGATGATTGAAATGACACTTCTAGGGCCGGTCGTGGCTCCATCACCGAAATGGATTACAGCGTTGGGCCGGGAAACAAATCGAAGTCGAGTTGCGCCCCGTGCTCTGATGTGTCGTGGTGTGTCACACCGAGAGCGAGCAGAGACACGGTGTCGCTGATGGCCGCGCTTTGTCACAAGCCTGCTTGAGTGAGGCAACAGACGCTGGCACTTAGCAGACTCCCTCACAACTCGCTGATCTCCTGGGGGTTGGCTGATTACTGTGATTCTGAAATTACAGTCTTGATGAGCTGGAGCATTTTACCACAACAACAAAAAAGAAACGGAAGAAAAAAGAGCTGCTGCAGAAATGGGTCAAGCCGGAGCCAAGTTCCGACTCTTGGAGAAACAGGAAGGAAGAAAAGGAGACGTAGACACATTTTATAATAGAATAAATACAGCTGACCAGCGATTGACTTTGGGGTTTGTGTTAAACAATGATCTTTGAACAACACAAACACATCATTACAGAATGTGATTGTACATTTAAATGCTTCTAAAAGTGATAAATAAATCAAAATGTCTTACGGATGAAAAAGACAAGCAACAAACGAAAAACATTGACTTTGTTCCCGTTTCCATTCATCAGAGTGTCATACACTCGTCTCAGGAGCCGTTTAGCAGTTTCCCGTCACACAGGAAAGAGTCCCCCGTTTGTCAGCAGCCGAGTTGTGAAATTGAAAACAAGTGAAGTGAGCCAGCTCCGACTCGTCTGCCGTTAAATCGGGGCAGCAGATTGCTTCTTAAATTCACTCTCATTACAAGATCATCAGGGCAAAACCACTCAGCCGCAATCTGTCTGCCAGTCTGACAGAGGCCCGACTCTTCCTGATGGCGTGAAAGCATCAGAGACGGTCGACTCCAAGACATGAATGTGCCGATTGGAGCTGCGGTGTGTGTCTGTGTGTGTGTCTGTGTGTGTGTGTGCGCACAAATTCAGAGGGGCCGCGCTCGTGTGGCAGACAGATCTTCAGGGGCGACGAGGGAGGGGAGTCGGCTCGCTGTTCTTCAGCGAATTAACGGCGCAGTTCGGCACAACAACAAAAAAGCGTTCCCTCTCTCTTTCACAGAGCTGCAGAAGAGAAGCAGGCCAGGGTTGGCATGGGCATCTGACGCGGGGCGGGCAGCAGGATTGTAACAGCTTGGTTTGCTGTGTGGGATGATGGTGGTAGTTAATAGTGTGTGTGTGTGTGTGTGTGTGTGTGTGTGTGTGTGTACCGAGATACTTACATTTCTGATGTCCAGTGTTCATCTGCGTGTGGGGAAGAAGCTGGAGGGGGAGGTCACCTGGCCCTCGCAGACAGGCCAGCATTTCACACGGACACTAATGCAACATGGGACACACACTTCTCCTCACACTGCAGAGGGAGAAAGGGACAGAGGGAGAGAGAGAGAGAGAGGTCAGCAGTCAGACATAACTGCAAGGCAGCACATGGTGCGTGGTGATACAGAGGCTGGGTCCAGACTAATGGAACTCTGTGGCCGATCCCCCGAGGCACGGGGCTGAGGGAGACGTGGTTAGCTTTCAATTAGAAATGGATTCACACCTGGAGCATCAGGTAAGGTGACATTTGACGCCAATAACAACTTCAATTAAACATCAAACAGCTGAAGTAAAACGGACAGACTGAGCCTGAGGGGCAGGCAGCTTTGAAATCGACTCAGTCGTCGTCCTCCTCCTCCTCCTCCTCTTCCCCCTCCTCCACCTCCATGTTCAGCCACTTGGACCCGGCTACCTGCCCTTTACCTCTGGGCCTCCACCAGACCATGGTGGAGGAAATTAATGACAACCGTACACTGGAAAAGAACACTCGAGAGGCCTGTCGCTGACAGGTTAGTGAGTCTCTGATCGATCCTGAAGTCCTCTAGACCTCAAAGAGGCCATTATTGTGGGGACATTAAACAATGGAGCCGGCTACGGAAAAAGAAAAACCTGCCACTTTGTGCAGTAACCTGATGTAATAGAGAGGGAGAAACCATTCGCCGCGCTCCACTTGGCTTACTGCTGTATTCAAAACAGCGCCGGTGCTTGCTTAATCAGCACTGAAGAACAGTTGGGGAGCAAATTAAGTCTACAGAGTCCGTGGCCTCCCCTTTCGCTGCGTGGCGTCAGAGGAGGGCGGCGAGTGTGCACAGGCAAACAGCGGCTATGAGAGGCAATTACCCACAAAACAACCTTGGCGTGCCCGTCTGCCGCGGGGTGAGGGCTTAAAAGTGTTCTTCCCCCCCCTGCTGAGAGAAGAGACAAGTGGAGGAAAGAGTGACGAAGCGAGAGAGAAAGGTGGAAAGGGAGAAAGACGGGTGCTGGCGGTGGTGGCGAGGGGGCTGAACTTGCTCTAAAAAGCAGGAGCTCAAAAAGGTCAGCATGACAGCTCATTTAAATCCTCCTAGCGAGAGGAGAGAAGAAGAAAAAAGAAAGAAAGAAAGAAAAGCCTTTATGAAGCTGCCAGTTCTACACAGATACCTGCGAGCGCTGCACCTCGGGGTGCTGCTGGGCAGCAGGGGGTGAGGAAGGGAGGAAAGGGTAGACAGAGGGGAGGAGACCGGTAGGGTGCTGAGGCTGCGGTCTCGAAACAGATCTGAGGATTTTGGGCGCATTCTGTGGCATTGATGCCGTGTCACCCGTCACCCTTCCTGCCTTCCTTCCTTCCTTCCTTCCGCTCACCCCCCCCCCCCCACTTTCTAATTTACAGCCTGGACTGCCATATGGCAGCTATCCCTGCCCTCGATTCAGCGTGTCACCATGCATTAACTTTAATTGGCCTGATATGTTATTCTTTTCCCTCGGCCTTGGAAGGATTTTTAGGCGCATAACGCCTTGATGTCAGCAGGAAGGATTTCCAGCACTCTCATTTATCAGGGTGCCAAGATTTCACACAAAGATAACAGCAATCTCTTTGACTGCAGGCAGGTTTGGGCTGGAGAGAAACTAAATATCAAATGGTGGCAAGAGATTGAAATGATGTGTGTGTGTTTGTGTGGGGGGGGGGGGGGGGGAGTGAGACAAGTCAGTATAAGCCGTCAGTGCATTTGTTATAAGAACACACAACAACAACCAAAAAACAGCCAACAGGACCACCAGCCTGCCCCCTTCCTGCCTCCCCCACAGCGCCCCTGAATGTCAGAAAGCTGTGCGATGGGGAGTGCAGCAGCAAAGGTCAGCCTATGGTAATGCCCCAGCTGACAGTCTGCTTTACGGAGGAGAGCAGGGGAGATGAAAACCAACAGACAGAGGCCCGACGTCTCCCGACTCGCCCATCAACGCCGCTGCCACGGCGACTTCAAATATACATCACACGTCAAACACTGGCACTTTCTTCAAAAAAAGGCACCTGCCCCCACAGAGGCTCTAGCCAACACAGAGTATTCGTATCAGCAGCGGGGCGACTGGTCAAGTCCAGACGAGGACTTATGGCTGTGAACGGCACGCGATTGGCTCGGCTGGAGGCAACTGTTGACGCTCCTCTGACGACCTTGCAAGGCGGGGGGAGTTCAGCCACGGTCTGGATTGGGGCTCGTCTCTGCAGCCATGTATACATCCAGGCATATAGGCGTCTACCTCGATGGCTTAGCCGCCTTTGTGATGTGCAGACGCATCTCCGGTCCTGAGTGGAAACAGGGTTGCGTCTGTGGAGGCCAAGCTGAGCCAGCTTTGGCAGGCCTGTGGAGCGAGGATTGGCTGGGTGGAGTTTAGCCAGGCGTCTCACACCATCAGCCCCATGCAGACAGACACCACGGGAGTATTAGTGAGAGTGGGGGCCCCGTGACTCGGCAAGTCTACACCAGCTACTTATAGAATTGGACTAAAAGTGTGCGAATAACTGCGTGGCTTTTACTACAGACACGTAAAGAAGAGCATACAAAAGCAGGACTTGAGCAAGTGATTCGCATGTCTCGTATCATGCGTAAAAGCGCTCCTGTAAAAAAGCTGATCTATATTTCCTCTTCATTGCTTGAGGAAGGAGAAAATGAAAGCCATTAAAAAAAATACTGATAATTAATATAAAAAGTGTAAAGAGGAGAAGAAGGAACACGATAGATGGAAGCCCATTTAGGAAATTAGACCAGTGGACTGCATTTATCTTTTGATCAATATCCTCCTCATCAACTAGGATCTGCATTTGTTCGAAATTTGGGAATTGCATCAGGCTAATTACGAAGGAAGTCATCTATTAAAATACGGGGGGAGCGAGGATGTGCACTAAAAATAAGCTCATAAGATAGACAAACGATATTAGAGAAAAACAAAAAGGAAAAAAACATTCATCAACGGTGGGAAAAGGTGAGAAAGTATATTCAGTTGCCGTTTGAATATTAACATAATTTCTGTCACAATTAAAAGCAAAATCAATTAGGAGAGCCAAGTCACTATGTTGTACATTGCTTGTGCTAACGGCTGAAGGAGAGGAGAAAGCCGGCTGCTGTTATTCTAATTGCATGTTTACCCCCAGGTTATGAGTCTGAAATAGAGCCAAGAAGAAATGTTGCAGTAGAAAAATTCAATGCAACTTCACCGTGCCGATTCTCTCAGGGACAGAGCGAGTGAAATTACTTTTCTTTCCAAGCCGAGTCTCTGAATAGGAGCTGAAGAAAGAAAAAGGAGCAGGAAATAGAGAATAGCTTTTTGCCCTTGAATACCAAGTGGTCTGTCAAAAGAGAGAGGGGGGGGGGCTTTGCCTTTTGAGCTTGTTAGGAAAAATGACACATCAGGATGGCCTTCATTAGCTCGTCAGGTTCACAAACAACAGAGATACATAAGGATCTCTGTGGCTAGCACAGGGCCACGGGTATGTCAGGGCACACGGCCGCTCACAATGGATTCTGATGACCGCAGCACGTCCCGAGGCGTTTGCTTTTTCAGTCAACAGAGAGAGAGATCCCCACCCCATCAACCCGAAGGCGAAAACGGAGAGAAGGCAACCAAACTCGAACTCGAACCACACACAAAATTAGGAGTCTGTAAAATAGTGGTTTCCAAGTTGCTAGACACGGGGTGTCAGGCATACAACTGTCAAACAAGGAAACTGCTGCGGTAGTGTGGAGGAGAGAGGAAGACAGCTACTTGAAACCGCTCTCCTTTAGGGATTGGAGGGGGAGGGGGCTGTTGCCAAACAACTTGGAGGCTGGATGAATGCTCAATAACTAACTGATGAAAAAGTGACAGTTCCCTGAGGTGAGATGGTGGATATGGAGCGGAGAGAGACAGCATGCCACTGGAATAATGCAGAGTCCACAGCTGGATGGGCTGAAACTTTTTGCATACGTGTCGGATGCGGAGGAGCTGGTTTCACGACGAGAACACCGGCTCGGAGAGCAGCCGTGGACTATGAAACCAAGGAAGGGAATCGAGCTCTCCAGCTACGGGGCCTCCGCTTATCAGAGTGACCTCATTCAGTGGCCCGGTCACTCGGACGATGTCCATTGTCCACTGCGAATGGAGTGGAGACGGCGGCGGTAATGGTGGCCGAGTCACGGGCCACCATTACCCCTCCACCACGCCGGTGCTAAAAAGGGACAGTCGGCCAAGGCCCATTCTTCAACTTGGGGTCAGTTTCACTCACAGCCACTTAAACCCACTTGCCTTCCAGAAGAGCCCTCCAGATGCAGGAGGTAGCTCCGTGTGCTCCGTCAGTGTCAAGCCTGGCCAAGGTCAGACGGGCAGCATGTGTGCCGTGGGCCCCTGGCTGTGCCGTTTGACAGACATGTTTACACCTGATAGAAAATGCAGCGCGGATGGCCTGCCAAAACAGAGGGGATCCAAAGTGAGGGGTGTCAGCCGAGTTATTTATTTATCTGCTGCATTTCCATCCAGAGTGCAGCCAGAAGCCGGGCATACGCCAGGCTACTCTCAGAGATGACATGTCTTAAACCACTCGAGGATAAGGGGGGAAAATATAAAAATAAATAAAAGACCTGATATGTAGTCAAATAAAAATAAATATCTTATGGAGCAGCTCCGGATATTGGATTTGATCTTAATACGTCTCACTAATTCTTGAAATAACCCAGTTTAGTTGGAGGCTGTTCTGAAAGCATCCATGTTCAGAGGCTGGCCTGTTCTTACTCGGCGTTGACATTAAAACACTTTGACGAGGTAAATGTCAACATAGTGAGCCTTTAGCTCAACTAAATGCCGACATCAGATGTTGAATCATTTTGCCGGGTAAGAGAAGACTTTTACCTGCTTGCGGCGCGAGATGAAACGGAAAGCCATCAACCAAAGTCCACGAGTGTCTGACACAATTTCAGTTGTGGCTGTTTTCGGAGCACAGCGTTGGGCCCGACCTCGCCGTCCCTCGAGCCGCACTGCGCCAGCTCGGATATCCCAGATGAGAACCGTGCAGAAACACTGAGAGGCAAGTAAACACTAAAGGGAGAGACGCTTTTATCCTCTGGAGAAACTTCAGCCTGCTGGTAACCGTCGGATCACACAACTTGAGACACATCGCTCATACATATGAGAGCAACAGCGCTCCGTTTCATCTCCTGCCCGTTGCCATCGCATCCGTCTTATCTCCACATATCCCCATATCACAGCAGACATCAATGTGCTGAGTCACATGCTGCCGTGTCAGATGCCAGACGGCGGGGTTTGGACTAGGATGGCATGGTCAAAACAACAGACATACAGATACTAGACTAACAATCTACTATCAGTGAGTGTGTGTGTGTGTGTGTGTGTGTGTGTGTGTGAGTGAGTCAGGGTATGTGCTATGATAGAAATAGTCAGACTTCAAGCGGATTGTTTTTGTATAAATCTGTTATGGAACAGGCAGGATGAAGAAGTTTTCTACTGCGTTAAACTGCAGATCGTCAATGAGACAAAGATGGAAGTATCCAGTAGGAGCGGCCTGTCCTGCTCCGTCAACAACAAAAAACAATAACCGTGTAATTCTGACAACACAAAAATGAATTTGTTTATTTGAGCCAAAAAGGAAATTATGCAAGAAAAGCTTTTTACACTAAAGCTGGGGGCGGCAAGCTTACAGGAAAAAAATAAGAGCAAGTTGGATTTCGACTCAACAAAAACACCCCAGCTGCTCTCCCCCCAGACGCACAGTAGGCGGCCCGCTGCCTGACCTTTGCTGGAGGAGAAGTCCACTCGAGAGCTGCCTCATGTCTCATTCACATGGAAGAAAACGCCTCCCATCAAGATAATTAAACGTAAACAACCGCCATGTCGCTTGTTAGCGCTCCCACAAGCATGTTGGTATTGGACCCATTTTCTCTGTCCGGCCTCATGGAAGGCACCGCGCCATGAGGAGCTGGTGCAAGGTACCTGTGCATTGGCAACTTGGTCAGGCAATCCATTCGCTTAAAAAACTATTTGCCTCTACCCTAACTTTTAATTCCCGTCAGGTCAGAAATAGATACTTTTCCCGGTGACGCATCGGAGGTTTCAACGCCAACTTCCGAGCGTGTCCGACCTGTAAATCGGCCAGGCCGTTTCCATCGTTAGCGGGAAATAACTCAATGTGGCGAGAGCTAAAGCGCAGGCAGCATTGCTCCAGCTGGCGGGAAAAATAGGGGAAATGAAGATGGAGTAGTTTGATTTCATTTGTTAGCAGGTGCATCCATTTTGTGTTTCTCCCAACACCCACCTCGCCTCTCAGTCAAAGCGCTTATCAGAAATTGGACACCCCAGTGACAAATTGAGCCTGCGATTAAAAAGGGAGAAAGAAGGAAAGCTTTGTTAAGTGCTGCTGATTGGGATCCCAGGCCGCCCTCACACATCAGCGGTGTGCACGTGTGCGTGCATATGCGTGTGCATGCTTGGCACAGAGCCAGTCGCAGAGCTGACACTACCACCTCCTCTTCTCCCATTTTCCTCTCTCTCCAGGTGTTCCCACGGCTTACATTTCTGCTCCGAGTACTCAGCAAACAAAAACCAAATCAATGCAGCTGTTGCTCAATCTCGCTCTCACATACATTCACATATATATATGTATATAGTGCATCCACAGGAAATTACACGGGCGAAACTACATACACCAGTGATTTCCCCCAGCAGGATAATGACCTTCTCTAGTATTTCAATGTCTCCATATTGACGTGTACACTGTGCTTAACGGAGAGAAAAGTTAAGCCTCTCTGTGTTTGTCCCACCCAGACCCATATTATTGACCCAGCATTAACCAGCCTCGGCCTGTTTGCGAGGGCAGCTCGGCTGATTTAAGAGCGGGGTCAGAGCGGCATAACTGTGAGAGCGCCGACTCTCACAAATCATCCTAAAAGGGCTTAACGCACAAAAACAGCTCCCAGTGTTACACAGGCCTGCTGTGAGAGATTTATCCACTTTGCGCACACACACACACACACACACACACACACACACACACACACACACACACACACACACACACACACACACACACACACACACACACACACACACACACACACACACACACACACACACACACACACACACACACACTCTTGTTTACCATTAGTCTTATTTATTGCCAACGCATTTAAACACATTAACGTCTTAAGTGGTAACTTGTGACATAATTAAAGTGTGAGCGGTGTCTACGTCAGTAAAATGACCATCCATTTGAAGAGTTTAGATGCTGTAATATATAATAATGATGCGTTCGATGTGCAGTTTAATTTGTAAGTACTAGTAATGTCTCTGTTCTGTGGCAGTATTTCTCAAAATATCATGCAGATCTTTTTTTTTTAATGCAGGCCACAGAAAAGGGAAAGATGCAGACCTGGGATTCTCCAAACCTGGTGAAAATATACTGCTGCAGCCGGGCGAGCCAAGCGCAAATGGCTTCATGCCGATTCCGAGCCCTGCTGTGTACATGACAGATAAAAGCCGATCCGTCTGCATCCTGTGTGTATGCAAGGTTGGTAAGGTCAGCCGCCTCCATGGCAGCTCTGACATTCAGTCTGGCCTCCAGCGAGACCAAACGAGTCCACCTCTCGCACCGACGGACCGGCCGAGGAAAGAAAGGCGTCTCCCCCCCACCGGAGACAGGCTTGTGTGAGATGGGCTCCTTTCGCCCTTTGTGACACACAAGACTGTTTGTGGTCTCTCCTTCCATCTCCTGCGTATACGTGAGAGCCTCTCTTTGTCCCCGGTTCTTCCCCCAGCAGACACTGGCTCGGGGCACTGGGCCAGGCAAACATCTCACCTCTGTGCCTGCGAGGGAACATCTGGCCCTCCCCAGCTCGCAGGACCCTCCGTCCGCCCGTCTGCCTGCCTGTCTGACTGACTGAGAGCCTGCACATTCAGTCGGTGTGTTACTGGTGTTGTCATGGCACCAGGATTGGTTGTGTTTTTCAACCCCTACACAGGTGCTGGGTTAAATATCCCAAAGAACGATCGCTGCGATATCAAATCGATATGCGAGACGTCAGAGTGAGCAAGCGTATGCACGAAATAGTTTTATATTTTGCCTAAGTTTTGCCCCAAAAGTGAACTCCATCTATATTGTCCTCGGGCCTGCACCAGTGAGATGGAGTGTTATGAGTAATAGTTAGTCCGGTTGATGGAACTCATTTTCCTATCGCTCACCCTTTCGTGCATCATGCCCGCTCTCGTCTCAGATCTCCTGCGGCCGTCCAATGATTCAAGACTGATGAGGCATGCTCAAAGGTCTACGCCATTGAGCATTAATGCACCCAGCAGCAAATTTTTTGCCATCGACCCTCGCTCCCCGCAATAAGGACAGAGCCATCAATCAGGCCCGAGATAGCAGACACCAGACACGGGCTGATGAAGTAGGGGACTTTGGAGCTAATGACAAATGGATCTCTCAGATATGGTCACAGAATACTGGGACGGTCCTCCGAGAACACTTGACCTTTAGCAAAAAACCCACGGGCCACTTTTTTGCAAACACCGTGTAATGCAAAATGGAGACCGTGCATTAAAGAAGTGTGGTTATTGTGTTGAGAGCTCCTGTGTCCAGCTGAGTCCCCCCCCCCCCCTCTGTCACTCTCAGAGCTGCTCCTGACCAGCCCAGCCCTCCTCTGTTCTCACACCAGAGCTCTGGGGGTGACCTTCAGGAGGCCTGCTAGTCCTGCTAATTGGGGTCTCTGCAGAGCACAGCAATCACACAGCACTGGGTGGGGGATTGGGGCAGGAGGGGGTGGGCGGGTGGTGAGATACCACGACCTCCGTGATCTGCTTGGTGGGAAACAAGTGGAACCTGGGTTACTGAACTTCTAAATAAAGAAGTAAACTTCGGCTGCACTGAATGGAAAAGTGGAAGATAAGAATAGTTGCTTGGAAGACGGTTGAATATACATGGCTGGTAGATAAAAAAATTAAAATAAAGTGCAATGTTGACCAAAACGTAACTTAACAATGCTTGATATTGATATCTTGAACATCAACGTCGAGATATTCAGCTAATTCTCTCAGTTTATTCTGTGCAAAAAAACGACAAACAAATCATCTATTAAAATAGTTGCTGGTGATTTTTCTGTTGAACTATTCAATTCAATCTGCAGTTGGCACATTTTATAGAAATATTTTTGATCACATTTGCGCAAACTCTCACTATATCCTATTTAGAGTATAAAGATTGTTACCCAACTGCCATGTTCAAACAGGCGACCCAAAAGCAAGCTCCGCCCCCACCGGCTGGAGAAGACAAACGTTCACATTTTACAGCGAAACAGTTTACTGAAATATGTTTCCGGACACGTTTGAGGCAAGAGATATGCAACGCAAAGACAAGATCTCGATTCATCACGTACTCCTGTCAGGATGTAGTGACAGTTTGAGCAAATATGATCAAAAAAGTTATTTTTATAACTTACCAACAGCAGCTCTATCCGACTAATGGCGCCGTACGTGATGGCCGCTGTGTTGCGAGCTCCCGGATTTTGTAGCAGTTTTTTTATATTTATTCTTCTTATTGCGACTATTTTTGCACAAAACGTTAGCAGCCGGTTAACGTACGACAGATGCACACTTCTGGAGATTGGATCGGCAGTTGCTCGCCGCCTACCAGAGTTTTTCAACTCTTACTCGGACGTCCCGCCAGGAACAGTAGCGGAACTATCTCCGTCCATTTTAGGCGCGATCTCACGCAAACGTCGCCGACGGAGGGGGAAGCGAGCTGGCGTGCTGGTTAGGCTGAGACGTCGAGCCAATCGACCCCCACTACCCACCATTTTACTGGCAAATGTACAGTCTTTGGACAATAAGCTATGCGAGCTACAGGCTCGTATTCAATTCCACCGGGAAACTAAGGACAACTGCATCATCTGCCTTACGGAGACATGGATGTCGGAGGATGTTGCCGACTCAGCCATCGAGCCGGCAGGATTTTCCGTCCACCGCGCGGACAGAACAAAGACTCTCTCTGGTAAAGATCGTGGAGGGGTATGTCTCATGATAAACAGATCTTGGTGCAACCAAAGTCATGTACATACTCTCAAGTCGTTCTGTTCCCCGGACCTGGAGTACCTAATGCTCATGTGTCGACCATTCTGGCTACGCGGAGTTTACAGCAGTCACCGTAACTGCTGCGTACATTCCGCCTCAAGCTAACACGGACATAGCGCTGAAGGAACTCTACGGGCGATCAGCGAGCAGGAGTCGGCACACCCGAGGCTGCTTTCATTGTAGTGGGTGACTTCAACAAGGCGTACCTGGAGAATATTCTCCCGGAGTTCTACCAACACATAAACAGCAACACGAGGGGAGCGGATTCTTGACCACTGCTACACTCCCTTCCGGGATGGATACAAAGCCCTCCTCCGCCCACCGTTCGGCAAATCGGACCACCGCTCCATCCAACTACTCCCCGCCTACAGGCAGAGGCTGAAGCAGCAACCAATCGCTGTGAAGGAAGTGCAACGCTGGTCGGACCAATCGGAGTCTATGCTACAGGACTGTTTTGAACGTGCGGACTGGGATATGTTCAGGGTCGCGTCGGACAACAACGTCAGTGAGTACGCGTCCTCAGTCACCGGGTTCATCAAGAAATGCATAGATGACGTTGTTCCTACCAAGTCGGTTCGGACTTATCCCAACCAGAAACCGTGGATAAATGGCGATGTTCGCGCTGCACTCCGCACGCGGAACACCGCCTTTGACTCCGGGAATATGGCGGAATACAAAAGAGCCCGCTACGACCTCCGTAAGACCATCGGCTCTGCCAAGCGGGAGTTCAGGAACAAGGTGGAGGAGAAGCTCAAGAGCCATGACGTGAGAGGTGTGTGGAAGGGGCTACAGACAATCACGGACTTCAGAGGGAGAACCAGCGGTGAAGAGAACTCCTCTACCTCCCTCCCAGGCGAGCTAAATACATTCTTTGCTCGGTTCGGCGTGAACGGCAGCCCGCCGAAGGCAGCGCCGCACGAGGAGACCAGCCAGCTGATCATCTCAGAGGCCGACGGCGCAGAGCCTTCAAGCGGGTGGACATCCGGAAGGCAGCAGGTCCCGACCACATCCCGGGCGCGCCTCAGAGCATGTGCAGACCAGTTGGCAGGAGTCTTCGCAGACATCTTCAACCTCTCCCTGTCCCAGGCTGTTGTTCCTGAGAGCTTCAAGATGTCCACCATTGTGCCTGTCCCCAAACACCCCAAGGTAACCTGCCTGAATGACTGGAGACCCATAGCCCTCACCTCGATTGTCAGTAAATGCTTCTAGAGGTTGGTCAAGGACTTCATTTGTTCCATGTTGCCTGCCACGCTGGACCCATGGCAATTTGCATATCGTCAAAACAGATCCACCGACGACGCAATTGCCATGGCACTTCACACCGCCCTTTCCCACCTGGAGGAGGAACTGTTGTGTGCGAATGCTGGTTGTGGACTACAGCTCAGCGTTCAACACTATTGTTCCCGCCAAGCTCGACACCAAGCTCAGAGGTCTAGGCCTGCACTCTACCATGTGCAGCTGGATACTGGACTTCCTGTCGGGCCGCCGCCAGGTGGTGAGGATGGGCGGTACCACCTCAGAGCCGCTGACCCTCAACACGGGAGCCCCTCAGGGATGCGTGTTGAGCCCTCTCCTCTACTCCCTGTACACCCACGACTGCACGGCCATGCACAGCTCCAACGTCATCATCAAGTTTGCTGACGACACAACAGTGTTGGGGCTGATCACCGACGACGAGACAGCCTACAGGGAGGAGGTTGGATCACTGGTACAGTGGGGCCAGGAGAACAGCCTCGTCCTCAACGTCAAGAAGACCAAGGAGCTGATCGTGGACTACAGGAAGCGGAGAGGAGAGCACACCCCCATCTCCATAGACGGAGTTGCAGTAGAGAGGGTCAGCAGCTTCAAGTTCCTCGGCGTGCACATCTCCGAGGACCTCACATGGACCACGCACACCACTCACGTGGTGAAAAGGGCCCAACAACGCCTGTATTTCCTTAGGCGACTGAGGAAATTCAACATGGCCCGGCGCATCCTCAGAACATTCTACAGCAGTACCATCGAGAGTGTTCTGACAGGTTGCATCACCGTCTGGTACGGGAACTGCACCGCCCTGGGCGTAGGGCACTACAGAGGGTGGTGCGGTCGGCACAGTACATCGTTGAGGTGAGCTTCCCTCCATCCTGGACATATACACCAAGCGGTGCGTGGCCAGGGCCAAACGGATGCTGAAAGACAATAACCACCCGGCCACAAACTGTTCACCCTTCTACCGTCAGGCAGGCGATACCGCAGTATCAAGTGCCGCACAAACAGACTGAGGACAGCTTCTTCAGTCAGGCCATCAGGCTGCTGAACAAGGACTGAGACCCTCATTAACACTACACACCAGAACATATTCTGTGAATATCTATGGCCATGGTGTATATTTTATTACATTGTTTATATATATATATATTGTATATATATATTGTATGTATATACATATATATATAGTCTCAAAAAAGTGTATATTTTATTACATTGTTTTATATATATATATTGTCATGATGTATATTCTATTACACTGTTTTATATATATATTGTTAATACTTTCTTCTTTTTTGTGTGTGGATATTGTATAGTTTATTCTCATTCTTATTCTTTTTTTAGTCTGCTACTGCTGTCGGGTGTTTTGCACATAAGAATTTCACGAACCGATTATACTTGTATAAAAGGGGATGTGACAATAAAAACTTGAAACTTGAAACTTGAAACTCAGCTCTAGTTACATCATATGAGCAGTATGTGTGGCAGAGGTGCTGGGAATGTGACATTTAGATTCAAAGATAGCATCGCCAGAAACAACGAGGTGCTATGTGTTTAAAAAAAAGAAACCAGTGACAGAACAAAGTGAGTAAATAATAGAACAAATAAAAGTGCACTTCATAGTAGCCACTGCAAAACTAAAATCATAGAAGTGAGTGAACGCCAGTGGAAAACAACACATTCAAAGTGATAACAAAAATACACATATGATTGTTGAAAAAAAAAAAAAAAAAAGGCAAGGGGACGGGGTCAGGCAGGCCAGGGTTCTGCTCTCAGGAACATGGAGCAGACAATGACAGGTAGTTTAGAGCGGGCTCAGCCGGGCTGCAGCTGTGCACCGAGCTCGCCAACACACCATCAGAGCAGGGCCACTTCCTATCGGTGTCATCAGCACTCAGACAGAAAACGGACAGGAAGTCATCCTGTAAAAACAAGATACCGAGAGCCCTTAAGTTGGGGAAGTTGCAGAGGAGGCAGACTTCAAGAACGCATTTAAGGGCAAAAGACACTCTTCTGAAGGAATTTAAGGACATATAGTGAACCTGAACCTTTTTTAAGAGGGTTTGCAATAGATCCAGTGAATGAGACTTTGAGCAAGGGTGGCCATGAATAGAAAGGTCTGCATTTAATTTGCTAATCCATCATTCCAATTGTACTCTGTAACAAAAGGCGGAGTAGAGTGGTGGGGCATTCAGAGGCAATGGAGCATGCTGAGGGGTGCGTGTGTGGTTCTCCATGGAGCCAGTGAGGCCGTGGCCCTTGGCCCTAAAAGCCCGGCCGGCGCTTGGGAGAATGGGCTCTGATGAGCTCAGCTCAAGGCAAGACTAATCCCCGCATGTCCAAAGAATTGTTTAACGGTGTTTGAATGATTAACCCGAACCCCTAAATTGCACTCGCGATCCATTTGTCCAATCAAGTCTCCTGCACTCATGCTGCAGTGTGTGGGTGGTGAGAGAGGGAGAGGGCGAGGGAGAAACAAAAGGGGCTGCAAAACAATCCATTTGGAGGAAGCATATAGAAGTCAAAAGGACAGATTTTTTGTTCCACTTGCAATTCTCCAAATGCATAAAGCACATAAGTCCCTGCAAACCAGCTGTTGCTAACATTCAAAGGTCAGAGAACCATCGCCTCGAGAGATGTCAAGCAGAAAGTCAGCCCCGCCATGTGCTGGCAGACACACCGCACTGACTGGCGACGTGGAGGTTTTCACCAGCTTCATAGGAAGAGGGACATTTAAGGCACTCTCCCCTGCGTGGAAAAAGGTTGCAGGGAAGATTAACCCAGCTTCCCTTTATAGCCTCTGACAAAAGGTTAAATCACACATTACGCTGCCTGAAATGTCTCCTAGTAATTAGATCAAGGATATTACTCTCTCTCTCTCTGTCTCTCTCTCCTTCCTCTTGCAGACTGCAGCTGATCAAAGCCTAATGATGATGGTGTCAGTGCCATTGGCAGTGCTGGCCGGGCAAATCTCCCCATCGGGGGTTGGCAATCTGTCAGGGATGCTCGCCCCGCTAAACGGCACAGGACACGAGCACAAAGGCGCTCGGCACAGTGTGGATGAAATGGGCCGCGTCTTTCGCCCAAACAACAAACCGCCGCGATGACGAAACATCTCGTACTTCCTTTGGTTCTCGGGCTGCGATCTTCTCTGCACACAGTCAGCCGAGAGCGGGAGTTTGATCCCGATAACAGTGGAATCCACCGCCAGCGGCTCTGTGGACCCGTCTTCCCACGCCGGAGCGGATGCCAAGCAGCACCTGGTTCCTTGATGGGGGTTGAGAGGTCCACTGGCTATTAATTACAGAAAGGCGACACACAGCGCAGGCCAACCCTCGCTATGAGACCCTGGGATGTGAGATATGCAGCAGGACGAATGAGTCTGTGTCGCACAGCAACACGACCTGCCTCGAGACTCTTTACACATGAGCACTTTTATTAAGTACGGGTTTCAAACCGTGGACTTCCAGTCTTCCTCTGACCCCCGTCCCCCGTCTCCATCTTTGGCTCAATCACTTTCTGCGGATGTGACGCTACTTCTGGGGATATTCTCTGACTGGTGCAAATCTGTTGTGATGTAGCGGCGTGATATAAGTTGACATTCTCCTTTTCTGATGCAATGCTTCCTTTGTCAACAACCTTGCTGCAAGCATATCACACGGAATGATCAATTTCATCATTTGCTGTTGTGCTCAATGGCGGCAAACACAAAGGCGAGGGGGGGGGGGCAGGAGATGTGCCAATCATTTTTCATTGAAAGATGTTTCGACAAATGAGGCCCCTTAAAACCAGACAGCTTTTCCTTTTTCAGGCCGGTCCCCAGCACAACCGGCTCCTGGAAGAAAAAGGAAAAAAAAGGGGGCCCCCTCCCCAGACAACAGGCTCCTGCAAAAGGTCTGACCCCCATACAGGTGGCGCAGCGCGAACACAGGATGCAGGAGCGCTATTCACGGGGCGCAGGGAGAGAACGTTGTTCTCACTCAAAGAGTGGCTCTCGCAGATCGTTTAGGCCGGCACAAAGACGGCTCAGTGCCCGTAAAGTGCATTCTAGCACGCTGAAAAGCAAATCCCCTTGAACACATTAATGGTTAAAGACTTTTCATCAGTGGAGACTAAAAGCATCTGGTTACGGGGGTTTAGAGAGTCACAATGTTGGGTACAACTTTACAACTGGGTAGCCACACCGTATTATGCCGTGAAGGCTGTTCATCTTAAGGTGGCGGCAGAAATGTAGCAGTTGGGGTTCGACGCTTTGATAGCAACTTTAAAACCTGTCCGCAAACCAAAAACAAAGAAACGGATACGCTCAGATTGTGTGGCCGAAAAAATTCAAAATAAGAATTCTGTATATATATATAATTGTTAAGTCAAGTGTGGTCCTCTAGCTCAGGAGAACAACGTGACTCCTGTCCGATTGCAGCTCAGCTGAGTCCAACCACAGAGTTGAACTATGAACCATGATTACAGCCACCCCCCCCCCCACCCCAGCCCGACTCCCACAAAGCGACAACTGCATCTCTGCACATTCCGGGAAACGCGAGACAGCAAACACACCGGAGGAGGAGGAGGCGTAAACAACGCGGGCCTTTTCGAGGGACGCACCGATGTTTACTGTCTCGCTAAGTGCATTTCATCCCCGCTGCCTTCACAGCAGCGGCGGTATTTCAGCATGCAGCACCGCCGATGCCACAGGTCTGTGTACAGAGGGCTCACTCACAGGCTGGAGAGACTGTTTGGACAATGTAGGTGTCAGATACGCAGCCCGTCTGGAATCACGATTCAGTTCAGCCGCTACACAACACCCTCTGGTTCCTTAAGAGTGGCGGCGCAATAAAGACAAATAAAACTAACTCGACTGCTTTTTGGCGTGTAACTGTTGAAACTGTCATAGGAAGTTCTGCTGTGTTTGACTTGGTGCACTGCTATCGGGGAGAAAGGTCTGCGTTCGCTTCAAACAGGCACTGAATGACATGCCAGAGATTAGCCTCTGAAGGGCACAGTCTTCGCCTATCCTTTCAGCCGCTTTTCACAGCACCACCCTGGGCCCTTTGGAACAACAGGAAGAATGTCATCTGGTTACTTTTCAAGGCACGGAGATACCATTCAGCGCGGCCAACAATGGCTGCAAACAGGACCAGAGGGTTAAGAGGTTACAAAGGGCCCCATTCTGAACGCGGAGAGAAAACACGCCCACACACTGGGGCCGGGGGAAGTGGCGCAGGCGATGATAAACTGAGGAGGGTCACGGCAAAGTGCCGCGCGTTGACCGCTCGCCTCGGCCTCTCTCCCCAGCAAAGCTCTTAACAAAAGCAAGCCTCCGAGCATTCACTGCTTTGTCGGGGCTTCAGATACACTCGCTGCTTTTCCATCCTGGTGGAGAACATAACTGTACGACGACCAAAAGTCTCCCCTTCAGATTGTTGCATCTGGCCAAAGAGCAAAAAAACACTAGCTTTTATAAAACTGGGATTTTTTTTTAAATACCTCGAATACGTGACTTGCATTGTATCCTTGTTGCAAGGGAGACTGTGAGGCGACTAGGCTTACAATCAGGCAAGAATTATGAACTACAACTATGTAACATGATCAAAATGGGGTTAATCATAAGATGCATTCCTCAAACGCACTATACCCTGGGTTCAATAAAACGACGTTAACAGCAACAACTATCATTCAGGTTGTGAAGCCTGCTCTTCCAGACTGCAGGCGGAACTGAAAACCTTCACCAATTTAGTTCATAATGAACCCTCGGAAATATTAAAAATAAATCCCAATTAGCCGACAGCATTTTACATCTCCTCCCTCTATAATCCTCTGGTAGCTCAGCTTTATCTAAGATCTGCACCCACTATGACACTTTGAGCCCACTCTCCCTCTTTCCCCTCCACTTGATATTCCCTACAGCTCCACTGGCGCTTTGTTGTGGCATTCTCTCCGACCACGCACACCGGGTCAGACTGAGCCTCTCTGGCGGTGGCTAATGATGCCCCGATATGTACAGTTGGCATGGACGTTGGAAAACTGCGGCAATAAACTGTGGACATGCTAATGGCACCCATTAGGATTACCCAGGAATGATATGGGACTCGCCCGGCAACCTCTTACTCATTTCACAGGGTTGGTATGGAGGGCGGCGAGTGTCAGCAGAGGGTCAGTGATCCGATCGAGGCGGCCTTGTCTTGTGCCATAAATGGATAGCAGTATCTGCCCTGCTCTTCTGCCAGTCTGGCAAGATGGAGTTGAATAAACGAACTCAGTCGTCCTAGACGAGCCCCGTTCCTCCTGCTGCTGCCTCGAATGTCCCCGCGAGGCTTAGACTCTCCACCGATCGTCCTCAAGCTGAAGACATGAAAATCGGACACTTCTTCTTGGTGTTTGTACCGTCAGGTTGCAGCTCTCTCTGGCTTAAAGCCTGAGGTTTGGCTGATTACACAAACTACCCAGCAGGAGCTGGCTAACATGCAAATCCATAAAAAAAACTAAAACGAAAAACACTCAAATATAACAAACAAAGATAGGGTGTATCTTCGAAACAGGTCGATCGCCTGTAGTCACTTGGCACAACATCAACCAATCCCAGGTGACCTAAAGTAAATACCAAGCAACCGCTGACCCGCAGCCTGAGCCCCTCCGATCAGTCCCTCGTTCTCAGACGCATCCAGAAGTCGCCCGTGGCGTCCCCCGACACCTGATCTGGATGAGTCATGTGGCGGGCGGTTCTTTACTCCCAGCGTGACCCGCGTTTGACCCTCGCAACAGAGTCTCCTGACTTTCACACAAAAGCTACCAAACATCTGCCCTCCGTCTGGAAACAGACTTGTGCAGCTGGGGAGACATCGGGTGACCTCTCAGAGCGCCTCTCCAAGTGGTGGGTGGGTGAGCCGGGCTGACAGTTGGCCCGCTGGCTGGATGACCGAAAGGTGAAGCCGGCTGGCGGAGTATCGCTGCCTGGGAAATCTCTGCCCTGCTGGCCGGAACCGGGCGGGTCAGCCTCATTTAGCAAATGGTTACTATTCAACAAATGCTGCTCATCTGAAGGGTGAGGAGAATAACAATCCGCTGTGCACATAAGATTCACAGGCAACACCTGCAGGAGATTTAACATACACAGGGCCCCCGCTGGAAAATGAAAAGGGAAGAAGCGTACCGTTACACATTTCCAATTCAAGTGCCGTCTCTAAAATGCAACACCAAATGACTGGCTTTGAATAAACCCAAAACGACCATCAGCCAAGTGCCTCACGCCAACGCAGGAGAACCGCTGCAGCAAAGGCGGCGCTGCTTAGTCGAACTAGTCAACAATCACAGAGAAACGGGGCCGCCGCTAATCAATGTGCTTTTAATGAGCTCCCTATGAATCCCAACAACAGCCGGAACATAAGAATCTGCTCACGTTCTTGTACCTTGTGATCCGTTTAGTCATAGTTCCGCTCTGAAGTCTCCGAGAAATGAAGCGGAGTTTCGATGTGATCCTTTATTCCCGCGGCCTGTCGAGCCTGATGGCGGGAATCAGATTGTTCGGCTGCCACATGGAGAACATCTGGGAATCGGCGTGAGGTGCCAGGACTGATTGCTTTCCACTCCGTGAAACCGATCAGCACTCACACATCCGCTTTGCCTTTTGCTCACACGGTGAAAGTTATAGTGTGAGTTTAGTGGGTCGGTGTGCGTACTACACTCACTGAACTCTACTCACGTCTCTCCTAGAAAGCGTCCACCCAAGCACCCTTAAACACGTCGGTGTGTCTGTGTGTGTGTGTGTGTGTATTTTTATTTCTTCCCTGCAATCGTTTAACCTCGTCTATGAGCATCTGGAGACTGAGAAGCTATAATGGCCAAGATGCCACGCAAGTATTTTTTAGAGGAAATTACCCTCCTCTGCCCACAATGTAAATCAATAGATCCCAATATTTTTGTCAGGGGTTGGCTGGAAAAAAAACTAAACAAAGCAACTTGCGCTCCTGTCAGTTTTGCCCTCAGTGAAGACTGAGGGGTTTGCGAGACAGGTGAAAGAGTCAGCACAAGCCCCACAGAGGAGAGACACATTCAAAAACAGATCTATAATTAACACGTGCATTCAAGTGGTATTTCAATTTGGCAGAACGCTGTAATTTTCTACAATGCTGACCGGCGTGACATGAACAAATTAAACAGGTGCTCCTGACATTCAGGCAGCTCCGCTGCTTCAATAATGTAAGAGCCAACACTCAAAAGCAGACATAAAGTCAAACTTTAATTTCCACGCGGAAAATTACTGCCATATCTACATATGCAGTGCTGTGAGCCCAGCCTTCGCATCGCCAAGTCTCACAGTAGCTTTGAAGCATTTCCCTGACATGCCTCCAGGTATCCGTCATCGCCGTCATTAGAGGCGACCTGCATTTTTACAGATGGGGAGAGGCCTTGCAGTCATTTGTTTTTAAGACCTAATTAATCTTCATTGGGCTGGGAAACATAGCACCCCGATGCAAAAAAAAAGAAAAAGAAAGGGTTCCTTCAACACGATAATTGCAGGGAGTCTAGGGGCCTGAGTTTCCCAGACAACAAGGTCTGAAATTTAATTATCTGGTCTTTGGAAAATGTGTGCGTGTGTGTATGTGTGTGTATGGGGTGGGGGGGCTACATTGCAAAAACTGCACTTTTGGGCAAGTCAGCCTCTTGTTTGGTTAAGCGCAGGATAACACTGAGCACATCCTCCCTGCTGCCATTAACGAAACACTCAAAGGGCAACAGTGGATTTTTCTTTTTTTATACATAGTCAGATTCATTCAACTTTAAAATCATCATGCAAAAGCAGACTTAACAGTGTCCTTCCATCTCTCGACATGTCACAGTTGCATCCCCTTACCATGTGCAGAGTAAACCGGGTCACTTCCATTAGGTCCAGTCAGTCGCAGGAGAGCGTTGCGTTTACTGCGGGCTTTCTTCCTTCCTTTCTTCCTTTCTTTCTTTATATCACATCCGTCAAGCTCCGTGACATTATGGAGCGACTACAAACAATACAGCCAGACTCGCAGCAGCCAAAGACAACACGGACCGGCTGTGGCAACATTAACATTCCGCCGCGCGCAGATTGGGCTCGGAGGGGGCGCAACATCGATAGGATCCCATTAGTTAAGTGTGCCCTTAGGTTACCAGAAATGTGATCAGAGATAGACCTTTCCCTTCCAGACACGAACCATTAGACGTTATGGCAGCAACAAAAAAAGGAGGAAAAGAAAGAAGCTGCTCTCCCTCCTCTCTGAAACTACTCCTCCTGCACTCCTCTTCCTCCTCCTCCACCTCTCCCCGGTGGTCGAGGTGGTGCGGCAGGATCAGGATGAGCCCGGTGACGTCAACCTTTTGTTATCACCTTTAACACTTGCCTTCGAAAAGGTGGTAACACCTTTTTCCCTCCCGTAGGTGCACCGAGATGCACGAGCAAGGAGCGCGCACAACATCTGGATCACGAGGGAGGACGACGTTAGGGTATATGCATGCATGTCGCTAATGAGACCATGGGATACCGGGAGAGGAGGGCACTTAGTGACAGCTATGCCATACTTTTACACAAGATAACCACACTTCCAACTCCATCCCGCAGCTCCTTCCAGCTGAAGGAACTTATCATTTCCCCTCGAAAGGATGGCACAAAACTACATGCATCAAGTTCATACAAATCACAATGATGAAAATACAATCATGATGGTGATGATGAGGCAGGCACATTGAGCCCTGCTTAATCCTCACTGGTTGTTTATCGTATGCACACACAAAAACAACAACGAGCGAGACAGCTCCACTATACAAGCCCCCAGTTTCATTCATTTAACACCAGCTCTGAACAATAATGTATGACTCCTCTGGTGCCGGAATACAATAGGTTGGCCCACGAGAGACAGTTAAGCCGCGAGGGCTTCCGGTAGATACACAGACAATACCGGGGAGCAGTTCCGTGGCTGTAAACCTGCACGATGCCAGTCAGTGAGTGTGCCAGCTGACTGCCCAGGCTCCTGGCTCCTGGCTAGCTAACCTAGCCAGTCTGAAACATACACAGTCCCATTGTTGCCTCCTCGAGCTTTCCTATAATGTGTGCCACAATGCAGGAGGATGTCACACAGTGTCACGCGGCGGCCGTGTTATCAAGATACAACTACTTACTCTCCGTTTACCTCTGCGGAAGGCATCGTTTAGTAAGTCGCCATGGTTTAAAACAGACCGATTTTCTCCCGTTGCCCCGCGCTGCCGAATCACTGCTGCTGTCTGCGGCAGCAACTTCCGGCGCATGCGCAGCAACAGGGACCGTTCCAGACCGCTATGTGCGCTGCGCAGGACAGCCGAGGGGTTTAAAGGGACAGTCGGCGTGGGATTTAATTGTTTGTAGGACGTTGGCCTGAATGTGTTGACATAACGTGTTAAATCATTTGTCCGACTGTAAGAGATACAAGTACGTTGAAGGTAATAGTAATAATGAAAATGGTGCTACATTTGCTTTACATATAGTATGACTAGTGGTGGAAAGTAACTAAACATATTTAGTCAAAAGTACAATTTTTAGGGAAATGAAAAAAGAAAATCACAAAAAATCTCGGATATATTACACAATTATTTTGTTTGCACTTTGTTTACGTGATAAATGAAATGTTTGTATTCCTAAACTCAATTACTGTAAGATAGTGTTCCACTCGTCCTTCACAGGTGCACAGAAACTCAATTATCCCCACCGTTGATGACAGTGGCGTGGATGCAGATTTGGGTCGTAATAAAATAACGATGTAGCATTTAATAGCAATAATAGGCTGAGATGTTTCAGGTCTTACGGAAGCACCACACGCCTCCAAAACAGCTTCAATGCACCTTGGCACTGATTAATTAAGTTGATTGATTTGAGTCTTGATGGTGGTGGAGATCTGACACGAAAACCATTCAGTGAGCCTTGATGCCCCAAAAGCAATATTGATAAAAGGCCCCTGTCTGCATACTTTTGAGCAATAATTCAAATATTGCCTGCATACCATCACATGGAAACTAAATCAATAAAACACAAAGCCATAATTTAGGTGAACAGATCCTTCAAAGTTGCATGATTGGGAACAAAACCCACCCACTGGATGTCACATATCTCTAACACATTCAGTCATTGAAGAATGATAATCATTCTTTCTTGCAATGAGACATCTTGTTCATGCATTTCACTGGCCCAAATGTTAATACTCATGTGGTCCACCGGCAAAAGAATTGCCTTGAACTGTATCAACCTTGTATTTCACATCTGCGCGCTCTGTACATATTGTATTATGAATTTTCGCAGGGAAGATTTTTTTTTAAACAGAGAGAAGACTTTGGGTCAATAGTGTCACATGCCTTGTGATTTGATGAAAGGTTCTATTTGTGCAGCCTGATGTGTATGGCTCCCTAATCAAACACTTATATTTCTGTGACAACCACAATAAATTACTCCATTACCACCACCCACCTGCCCTCTCCGCAGTATTGATGACAGTTTATTACCAGAGAGAGACAGATGGGCAACACTGAACGTTGTGGCATAGTCATGGGAACGCTGGAGAATGTGGAGACCGAGTCACGTCAGGCTAGAACCTGCACACCAGTAATCAAATTAGATGATGATCACAGAGTATAGATTACACGGGCTCAGCGCCGCAAACGTGTCTGATAACGAGCATTGTGAAGGCCCGGGTTCCAGTATGCGGACTGGGCCTACAATACTCCAGCCAATTTGGGCATGCAAGCTTCACTCCCCCCATCAGCACGTGAAAGAGGGGAGAATTTGGTCTGAAAGCCCAATCACACACAGAGCTTGGAGTTCAGCAGGTGGGGAAGTATAGCAGCAGCAGGCTCCATCACACAATCATACAAAGTTAATGATGCAGAACGGTGTCTTTCTCCATACCAAAGAAGACGTCAATGCAGGATGTTTAAGGACGCTGTTCCTAATTACGCTTTTTAAATTCTCCACTGACGTGATTGATGTTTTCAAAGGGAGGCATTATTGATCCACTTCACAGACAAGTCCCATCGATTGCAAGTCTAGAATGAATAAAACTTCTTTTTATCCCCTTCTCCCCCCCCCCCCCTTTTATCTCCCCCACCGAGCAAGAGATTGTACAATCAGAGCATCAGCGTGACCTATATGGGTAGTTTAGGGAGCTAAATCACCTCTTTTTGAAACGCAGACGAATGGAGCAGTGATTGCCGAATCGAGGGACCTTGGGGGACCTTGGGGGCAACGAGGAAGAAAGCCACAGTGCAGAACTCACCCGCTTCCTCATTCATCGAGTGCGGAGATCCATCCATCCACTCATTAATCTGTGGGAGCCTTTGCAAATAGCCCATATCTGCGTTGGACTCCTCAGCATGAAATACATTCAGGAGCTGCCGTTTTATAGACAGCCAGCTGGGCAGCATCACGTCTCTCACCACAATCAGCGGTGATGGAGCGATGGACGCTCTGACGCACCGACAGTGTGTTTTTCTTAGCTTCCTTTAAACATGCCCCATGGCATGCACATATTATTCTTTGAACTTTGTTGTTCCATACGAGCAGCCAGATCTTCCCATTAGTCCAAATCTGCCAGTTATTGCATGAGCACATTTAACAAGAGGCGCTGGAACACACGGGCTGATGTGGCAGAAAGTCGGACATCACCTGCAGGGGAATTCTGCATATTCAGGAAGATTTGACCGAGCTCGCATCAATACAGTGTTCTGTTCCGAGTTACAGGAAGAATAAAATAAATAAAAAGAATGATTAGGAATCAACAGCCCACTGAATTGGAGCAGTAGAGGGAGGTTTTCTATCACACAATGCTGAATTTCATCGGCAAGTGCACTTCAGATGGCAAAGTGCGCTACAGCTTATGATTAAATGGTCTGCAGGCGAAACCCTTTTGTCTTTTTGTGTGCGTGTGTGTGTGTGTGTAGAGAGAGAGCGCTCTTTCTGAAGGCCAAAGTTAATGCAGTCATAGAAAGAACTCTGATACACTCCCACGTGAAGTGGCCATGTGAGGTAAGCCCGGAGGGAGAAAAAGGCCTTGAATGAATTTGAGAGGGAGAGAGTGGGAAGGAAGGAGGGAGGGCGGCCGATAGAGAGAAAGTTCAAACATTACTGATCCTCAAATATCCTTTTGGTTTCTGGTTCAATTGGAATTTGGCAATAAGTGTCCGCTAAAAGCTCCATTTTTGTGTTGCCTTTCCATCGCTAGCGAGCTTTTAGAGTTAGATGATGACAGATTGAGCTACCTGATACCCTTCATCATCCTCCCGGTGGAGGGGTTTGTTCCGCCCTGAGCAAGTCCTCGAGGACTAACAGCCGGCGCGGTTTGATGGACTGCGGGGAGACATCTGCTCTGCCTGCATGACTTTGCCATACAGAATGAAAACAACATGGTATAGTTATTAATCAATATGCAGAACTGCGTTCTTTTAGCGCGATGATTAAACTTACATCAAGTCATTATATCAGCTTGTCACAAGGGATTAGCGCAGGAGGAGCTGCAGGGTTCATCCACTGCTTTACGCGCACGATGCCTCCTCAACAACACTTGTCCCCACTGCTTCAAGCGCCCTCGGGGGTGAGCTCTGTGTACTCGAGGGGCGACGAGAGGGAGAGCTGAATTCGGCACGCTGCAGGAAATTATCACCACAGTCAAAAGACCCTCGTCGTTTTTAAACACTGGTGTTGCTCGTGTCCGCGGATGCGTTTAGGGACTGTGATGAGCCGGTTTTAGCCTCTGAATATATATCCTACATGTGGTAGACAGGTGGTTTCAAAACCGGGACCTCAGGTGTATTCTGGGAGTTACAGAGAGTTTGCTGCAACAACATAAAACAACAAATGCAAATCAAGATTCAAGGTTCAAGGTTCAAGGTTTTTTATTTGCCATTTGTGCCTAGACCAACAGTCCAGACACATTGGAATTGTTTTACAGGGCTCTCCGAGTCAACAGAGGTACAAACACACTATAATAATAAGAACAAAATATAAAAAACATACTGTACATAAGGTGGTAGAATATACAGTATTAGGTAGTTAAAAAAAAAAAAGGTTATCAACATAAAAAAGGAGAGGGCAGGGGTTATAAATAAATAGGTTAGTGCTGAGTGCTGTTCCTAGCTTGTGAAAAGAAAGTGGGGAAAGGGGACAGTGACATGGGGATATTGCATATTTTGAGAGGTGGGGGAAGGTTATGTGGGGATATTGCACAGATTGTAATATTGCAAATTTTCTCAGATAGTACACATTTTTCAATAGTTCTGTTTTACCATCAACTGACTTTGGCAGGGAAGAAGCTGTTGAATAAACATGTTCTGTGGGTGACGATGCAGTTCGCTCTGCTGTGTCTCAGGTGTGCAGTGTTTGTGTCTGAGCAGAGCCCAGGGTTGCCAGGTCTGTGTGACAAAACCAGCCCAATGGCCAATCAAAACCAGCCCCAAACCAGCCCAATGGCCAATAAAACCAGCCCAAAAACCAACCCAATATCAGAACTCAAAATATGCCCGTGCCAAACCATATACACTGCTTTTAAAGTCCAACAGCATTGCTATCATTGCCATATGTATTGTAATATCTACAAAGTAACACCAAATGTTGAGTATGCCAGCATTAAAAGCAGTTTTCCCAAAACAGTTATTTCACCTAGGTCCTAAAATGGCCTTGTGTAATTAGATACAGTATATTATCATAAATAAAATGTGTGTACGTGCTGATCTGGAGTGAGTTTGGTCGGATTTGGGTATAAATAAATTATTTCATTTAAAATATGGATTTTTATTTAAAGATATTCATGTAATTTGCATGCAAAATAGGAATACCCGAACCAGCGGACAAAAAATTCAACCCGCGGCAACACTTCAAAAGTAGCCCAATTCCGCGGGAAAACCGCGGACCTGGCAACACTGAGAGAGCCGGACATCCAAATAAACACACGTATTAATGTCCAAGTACAAAAAAGGTTTCGAAATAAGCGAAATTCAAATCTGCAGCAGATAGATATTTTAAATGTAATGGTAGTCCTTAGTCCTAGTTTATATTGGTTAGAAGTGTTGTTGTAACAGGCGCAGTTTGCGGGGCGGTCGCCAGGGGGCGCTGTAGCATCCAGTCTAAAGGACTTTAAGGACGCTCTTCACAGCGGAAAGCGTCTTCTCGTTGGTCAAAACAACATGGCTCCTCACTGTGGGCAACGTGAACGTAAACAAGCGGCTCACCTCTAAGACGACGAACGCCGTCGCGTCCCCTGACATCGCCACCGGAGACGGTTCACCGCGGGCACCACGATGGCTCTCCGGGTGTGCGGGCGGGTCTTCAGAGACTCCGCCGCCTTCTCCAGACCGGCCGTCGGCGCGTGCGCTCGACAGGACCGAGCGTCATGGCGGCTCACGGCGGGTCAGTTCCCAACGAGCTGCTCACCTCATGACATCGACCGAGCGAAGGAGTGTGTCGAGCTGCTTGTTAAGAGACCTGGGATGAATATTTAATGAACAATAAAGGGGGAGCTTGACCTTCAGCTTAGCGTGTCGAGTATATACAGTCTGGGACAAGCTGAGCGCACGCATGATGACGACATGGGAGGGGAAATGGTTGTAACCCCACACGCGCGCGCGCACACACGTGTGACTGGAGAGCGAACGGCAGGATGGGCTTGTACCCAGCTGTCAGTCTGTGTTTGTACTGTGAGGGGGGGGGACAGTAATGTAATTAATTCCAAATGGAGTTCATAGTAGAGTGTTGTTGTGTCTTGTTATATGTCTTTAAATATTCACAAGCAGGAAATTCTCTAACCGTTATGTCATTTAAAATAATATGACATTAAGAAAAGTAGCACATCCTCACATTTATGTCAAACCAAAGGACATTTATGAAATTTCTTCTTGATAAATTACTTAACTTTTTGCTCGTCGCATAATTGACAAATTATTTCAGCCGTAATTTGAACTATTGTTGCTGATAAAAATAAAACAATCGTGAATACGAGGAGCACTGTAAAGCATTAAACAGTAAAATGTCTGCGCTTCACAAAAGCATCGAGAATCCATCTGCCCGATCTTCCGGAGGGTTCTGTAATGAGTTGAATGAATGAGTTCACGAGGATCCCCGTCTGAATGCATTACTTTGCACCCGAGTGAGCGCAGTGAATCAGATAGCCTGCAGCCCCGCTGGCAGCGAAGTGATGGAGATGTTGATGTCTCTACAGGAAACGCTGCCTGCGGCCGAGGGGGGAGGACCGGATTTATCTTCACTCCCGCTTGCTTTATTACATCAGAGGCATTTCTCCACAGACTGATGAAAGGCAAAGCAGCCAAGGCAGACGGCAGTCTTTATCGCCTTCCAGCCTCAGTTCCGCCCGACAGCGGTAATCAGACCACTGCCTCCGAGATTTACATCCCCCAGATGCATCTGATCAAATTCTGTCTGTCTCCCGTTCCTCCATCTGATGTTGGAGTTGTCGTTTTTTTAATGCTGCCATATTGTGATAATTGTCTCTCCAATGATTAATTTTTGGTTGTGTGTTTTCAGGCGAGCACTTATCTTTGTTACTGAGACACCCAGATCAGCCTGAAAACTCAAAGGTTTTAAAAGTGGCCATAATTGGGGCCCCAAATGCTGGGAAGTCCGCATTGTCCAATCAGCTGCTTGGCAGAAAGGTGTGTCCCTCTCTCTTAAAGCTGCACACCTTCCATGTATCCGTGTTACTGAGGGGGGGAGGAGGTAGAGGTCACTTTGTAAAGCCACATTTTATTTCTTAAAGGTGTTTGCTGTGTCCAAGAAAGTGCACACCACGCGGTCACGAGCCCTGGGCGTCCTCACAGAGGAAGATACACAGATAGTAAGAGCTTCGCTTGTCTCTTTTGTTATAAACAAATATACAGATGTTGATACTTATGAGTGCTTTTTATAATTTTTTTGTAGATTTTACTGGATACTCCTGGTTTCACCACTGCATCAAAGGTCAAAAGGTGCTTGTCTTTTTCTTTTTTTGTGGGTGGGGGGGGGGTCCATGGTGTATCAGTCAGACTGTAATACATGAATGTATCCTCTGTCTCCACAGACACCAGCTGGAGAAGACTTTGCTCGTGGATCCCTGGAACACGGTGAAAGAAGCCGACCTGAGTATGTTGGATATTCACTCTGAGCTTTTTTTATAGTCCAACATGAGCTGCGTTTCTCTTTGTTGATACCTTTGTGTGACAGATTCATTGTCAAGAGTGAAATATAGCGCTGAGTTTAAGGGCTTGTGAATAAAACTGTGCCTGTTTCCAGTGGTCGTCATGGTGGACGTGGCGGACAGATGGATGTGCAGCAGGCTGGACTTTGAGGTGCTCAAATGCCTCGCCCTGCACCCCCACATCCCCGCCATCCTGGTGCTCAATAAGGTGCTGAAGACGGGAATAAAAGGGTCGTGTTGTCGTGTCAAACAGCTGGGCGCTGTAGCTGTCAGTCTACTTGACTGATACAGGGGGGGGTAGTGGATGGGTCGGGGGGGTCCTCACCGATGCTCCTCTGTCTTTTCAGGTGGACCAGGTGAAGGCCAAAGACCGGCTGCTGGACATCACAGCACAGCTCACATGTGGAATGGTCAATGGAAAGCGAATGCACATCAGGCCGGTGATCAAGCCTCCGTGGGCCGAAAAGAGGCAAGAGAGGGATCCGGGGCCCCCGCCCGACGAGGACAGCGTGGGGCCCGAGGACAGCGTGGGGCCCGAGGACAGCGTGAGGCCCGAGGACAGCGTGGGGCCCGAGGACAGCGTGGGGCCCGAGGACAGCGTGGGGCCCGAGGACAGCGTGAGGCCCGAGGACAGCGTGGGGCCCGAGGACAGCGTGAGGCCCGAGGACAGCGTGAGGCCCGAGGACAGCGTGAGGACAGCGTGGGGCCCGAGGACAGCGTGGGGCCCGAGGACAGCGTGGGGCCCGAGGACAGCGTGGGGCCCGAGGACAGCGTGAGGCCCGAGGACAGCGTGGGGCCCGAGGACAGCGTGGGGCCGAACTCTCTGCTGAGCAAAGAGCAGCTCAGGGCACTGAAGAGCCAGCAGGGCTGGCCTCACTTTAAGGACATCTTCATGCTTTGCGCTGTGGACAGTGAAGACGTGGAGACGCTGAAGGTACACGTTATAGATATGTTCATCGTAGCCCAAAGCCCCATGGCCCCATGTATTATACCTCTTATAATGACCGATAAAAGAACAGAACTCGGTACATTACATTTATATTTGAAGCTGAGCATTTGTTAGTCTCATTTATAATTTTTATCAGTTGGTTTTAGTTTTTTCTTTTTGATGTGACGCCAATAACTCTACTTTTCACCTTGCTTCCCTAGAAATACTTAATGGCCGGGGCCAGACCAGGACCGTGGCAGTACCACAGCGAGGTCCTGACTGACCAGGGTCCAGAGGAATTGTGCACCAACATCATCAGGGAGAAGCTGCTGGAGTATCTGCCCCAGGAGGTGCCCTATTCCATTACACAGGTGAACCAGCTTCTTTTGCGGGGACACTCCGTAAGTCGGGCGTGGTGATAAGCTGACAGCTGACTGGCTCCGCCCACCACATCTCTCCACACTGACTGCGCGGCTTATCTCATGCCCTTCACGCTCGCTTTCACTCCCCATGCTGACATGCGTTTTGATGCAGCTTTTGGCGTCAGCCTCCACCCGCTACACTCGTGCTCTTCTTTTGGTATTTTTACTCCTCAATTATCTTTCTGTATTAACTGCGACTGCAGATTCACACCATCAAGTCAAACTCATCCCAGTCGGGCTCAACTGGAGGTCATCTTTTATGCACGTGCAAAGAACTCTGGGATATGAAGTGGTGGTCACTGCTCTGAGCCAGTGACAGCTGACGTTTTTTAAACTTTTTGTAGAAGTTTAATATTTGAATGTTTCCGTTTCAGGCGATTGAACTCTGGCAAGATGGAGAAGACAGCGAGCTGAATATCTCTGTGAAACTTTATGCCAAGAAAGCCACTCACATGGTACGGTCCATCAGGACACTCACATTCATGTTTTCTCCTGTCCGTAAATCAGGTGGAACACAAACAAAACTACTGCGTATGAAATACATGTTTGATTTGTGGCAGTCACAGGAAAGGAGGACGTGGAAATCTTTCCCTCCACCTGCAGCCTCTGAAGGGTTCTAATAGTTATTTGCCGTTCCCCCCATAGCTCCACATTCCTCCACATTTATTTTCCACTTTTTGTTTTTAACTAAATATTTGAGCAGCCTTTCTAAACCATACATATTTGATGGCAAAGAATATTGTGTGCTACTTCTGTGGGGCTGAAATATTTGATTCTCGGTCCATCCTTTTGCAGAAATGACTCAAGAAAAATAGATCGGGCAGAGGGAAGTTGTAGTCCAGTTTGTGTCATCTTTTAGCACAAAAGCCTCAGTGATGCGTTAAAGTAGTTTATCAAGATTTAAATATATTGTCAGAATTAGAAAGTGTCTTTTATCGAAAATGGTAATGATTCCTCTGGTCCCGTCTATCTGCTGCTGGCTGATGTATTCCTTGTGTCTACAGGGGATGGTGATCGGCCCGGCCGGCCAGATGGTGGCGCGCATCGCCCGAGAGGCGGGCGAGGACCTGAGCCATGTGTTCCGGACGGAAGTTAGGCTGAAGCTCTCCGTCAAGCTGAGGAAGTGAAGGCCGATGGGAGGTCTTTAAATGCCGAAGAGGTGGCTCTTCTTTGTATTTATTTTTCCCTCCGCAAAGAACTGACCATAAAGAGTGGAACAAAGGAGAGGATCTCATTGTGTGGCACGCAGCCCACAGACCGACCTCCCACGGAGCTGGACCCGTTCAAAAGAACCCTGAATGTGGACTTTCATATCCTAAGTTGCTATTATTATAATTGAGGAGTGCCCCAACCTTTTATTGAAATATGACGCATCGAAATCTGTAAATGGGTGAAAATATTCACATTAAAACCAGGTGCACAATGTTATTATTGTCAATTCTTCCCCGCAAAGGTCTATTAAGCCAACAAACATGACACGGACTGTGAATCAAATGGACGTTTTGACACAAGTTTGACAAGCGCCTTCCTGGAGGAGCGGCCCGGCGAGCTGCGAGAAGGCCGACGGTTTATCTTTGGCTCTCACAGCTTTTTACTTGGCGAGCGCTTCGTGCCTCGCGGAACCTGAACAGTCGTGTTCACTCAAATGTCCCCGATGTACCATCCGCCCCGCTTCCCCCTCCACTCCCACACCACTTTAGCCCTCTCCACAGCCTATTGAAGTGTGGCCATCCATCCCCCTGACCATCACTTCTTTTTTTGTTTCCGCTCCCCCCCCCCCCTCCCCTGCTCCCCCTGCTTTTCTCTCTTTTGCTCCCTCAGCTTTTTTGGCTCTTATAAAGCCCGGCTCGGCCCCCGAGGGTGGAATAGTCCCCCTAATGGAAGGCAAACTGGAGAACTAACCTGATGCTAAAATGGATCAGATAATGGTGATTGGATTCGTTCCCGCTTGCCTGCGAGTTAACTCGGCGGTTACTCTATCCGGGGCATCTTGATGAATAACCAGCTCGTGGCCTAAAGCGAGGGGCGACGGGAGGGAGGGAGGGAGAGAGAGAGAGAGAGGCCTCGGATGTCTCGCAGAAGCTGTGTCGGCCCCTGAAGCTCGCCCTCTTCTCTGCAACGGCTGCTTCCCAGTGATTAGATAAAGTCGGCCGCGCAGCAGAGATTCCCACTTAGACAAGCCAACTGCTGCTTGGAAATATTACAGCTGATGTTGGCGTGCCAGCTCATTAAAGTAATCCTCCAAGATACGTGGAATGCCCAAACCCTGACTTGGATGTTTTACAAAAAAAGAAAAAAATAATGAGGGACTCGTTTTGTTTGGGAACCAAAAGCTTTATTTCACATGTAGATATCCTCCAGAGGTACACACACACACACACACACGCAAAACATCAATCACCAGCTTTCTTCATCCAGATGACATTGAGCGAGGGCCGTATAACCCTTACCATAACTGAAACTCAGTAATGGTAACGGTTTGACGGCCTCTCCTCTGCGCTGCGTGCGGCCTGCCACAGCCGGTTAGGCGTGAGCGAGCGGGGGAGCGCCGCTGGTGCCGGTAGGGGAGGAATGAGACCCTAGATAGTACATCATCTATACTGTAGTGTCTTTTTAATAAACTTACAGTATAAGATGATATCCTGTCCAGGGGCACAAGATATAGCAGTTAGCCGGTTCCTGCCGTGTTGGTGATCTGTAAGGCAGAGGTCGACGGCTCATGAGTGAAGGTCAACACAGGGGAATGTTAATCATGTGGCAAAGATGCTATTTGAAGAAAAAGCAAAACAAACAATGCACTCAAATCAGAAGACAAATTAAAGTGTACTTTAAGATCACCATGCTGCAGGACCCCTCTCTGTATCTCACTCACCTTTGTGCATGCAGTGTGGCTCGCTGACACTCCTCCAGCCGTCCCGTCGTCTGGCTGCTGTGTGTCCACGTCTGAGGAGCTCTTAAAGGCCCCGGCTCATTAGCATACTGTGATGACATCTGGGGTGGACCGGGCAGCACGGGGTGAACTTTTTCTTATCTGGTCTGGACCTGATAGCCTCTGGCCCCAAGATTGCCCCACGCCTTTATTACACCCGGCAGAAAACAAACTACTCAGTCAGGATTTCCATTTTGTACTTCTTACTACATGTGTGTGCCCTGTTATTTAAAAGATTAAAAAATAAAACATTCGTTAATATTTTTGGAAAAAGTTCAATCATTTAGCTTTTTAAAATAATTTCTAATGTAATTTTTGCTTGTTTTTTGTGCTTGATTTACAGCAATAATACAATAAAATAAGCTTTACTGAGAAGCAGTCAATATCTCTCATATATCCCCAAATATTCTTCACATCCGGACCACTTCACACATGTCTTGTGAGTTTTGACCTTTCTTGGTCAAACATGTCAAATTGAAAGCAGGAAGCCAAAACACCAAAGGCTTGGAGCGTTATCTCATAATGTGGTAATAATGCATCTTGAGTCCTCTGAATCTCATAGACCTTGGATTTATGTGTGACGGTTTTTTTTATGGATGGGAATTTAATGCTGCGATGTCAGCTGGTGTCATGTCATCTGACTTATTAAACTGTTTTTCATGCACTCGGCCAGATTCCAGGATATGGAGTGGAGCTGAGGTCTGTTTTTTGAAAACATTTCTTTCATAATTTTAACCTTATGTAATGTGTTAATCGGCCAAATCCACAGCATCAAATTCTGCCTGGACGGTGCAGTTTGTCCTCGGCCCCTGACGACCTGCCCCTCCCGTGATGGGCGGCCTTTATCTTTGCTCCCTCAACATCTGTGAACTCTGCACAGTGACTGGACACGTTTAGAGCCGTGTGCCTTGCACGATGTGCACCCTCTTTCAGGCGACTTCCCTCCAGCAACGCTGATGAATGTACCACCTGCAATAGCGAGCCATTAACATACAAGTATTCACAGTACGCTCACGTGTTCAGCTCCCGGTACACCACGACTTTGAGGTCACTTTCAATCGTCACAGTGTAAATGGTGATGCAAGGCTTTGAGTCAGTAACTGCTTTGCTTCTGGACGTTGTGCTCTTTTGGGAAAGGTCCGAGTTAGGCGGGCACGTGGCAGTTACCATGGTAACACCCTCCCCGGTCAGGGTGTGGAAGGTCCTCCTGTGGGCACAGATAAAGATGGAGGTGGGACTGTCCGTCTCTCAAACTCCTTATCTGCAACAGAAATGCAACACTTTTTTTCTTACACATTTTCCATTTGCTTTTATAGATACGTTTTTTTTCTTCCCGTTTTTTTAAATTCTTCACCTCACTTGTCGAGACAAAAAGGGAGGACGCTCTCATTATGCAACAGGCCTGTTTTATTCAGAATGGGGGCGGGGGGGGGGGATCAAACTGTTTGCAGTTGGGTGAAGAGGCCAGCTTTCTCTTGAATTTTTGCAACGACAATTAAAGGGAATTCTTACTGCCATGACATCATGTGTGTCCCCCGTCCCACGTGCCTTACCACATGTTTCTAGCTTGGTCTCGCCTCCCCCCCTCCCTCCCTCCTCAACCTGGCTCAGGTCAGGGTAATATAACACTGGAAATAGGTTTTTATATGAGCAGACGAATTAAGAATGCCATTATTAAAGAGTTTGATTTTGATCATCCTCCAAGACAATATAAGTGTCTGGAATATAATAAAAAACTGAAGAATTTAATTTCTTTCTTGCCTATTTGAACCTTTAAAAAAAATTAATCTGTCACAGTCTGAGGGTAGTTTCATGTTTACATTTTTGAGGTGTGAAACATCTGGCCGTGAGTAATGTGAGCCACATCATTTTATTTGATTAGAGGAGAGTGTGTCTGAAAGCCACAAACCGAGCTGTCTCTGTCAGCATGGCAGGTTTATTAATGTTGCACTTATTTCACACTTGATTATTTATAGAGAAAAAGAAAATATAGTTTGCATGGATCTGGTCTCCATTTTGATCCATTAATGCATTTTAAGCTTGATTAACCAAAGAGAAAAGCTCTTTAATATTGCTAGCAACGTAGGTGTAATTCAGGAGGGGCGTGCTCTCGGCTGTTTTGAGACAGAGGGTTCAGCAGTGAGATCCAGCGTCCCGGGCTTACTCCCTCGATGCCATCACTCATCCGACAGCCCATGCGGAGTCCTTCCTCTTTATCCACTGACATGAAATGCAAAGTTCAATCATTATTCACGTACTGTAGGCAGAGTCACTTTAAAGTCTGGGCCACATGCTTGTATTTTTAAAAGGAAGTGACATGATACAGTGAGTCAAAGATTAAAGCATAGGCTTTTAAGAAATACATATATATTATGTGTATATATATAAATATATATACACATATACAGGACTGTCTCAGAAAATTCGAATATTGTGATAAAGTTCTTTATTTTCTGTAATGCAATTAAAAAAACAAAAATGTCATGCATTCTGGATTCATTACAAATCAACTGAAATATTGCAAGCCTTTTATTCTTTTAATATTGCTGATTATGGCTTACAGCTTAAGAAAACTCTAAAATCCTATCTCATAAAATTTGAATATTTCCTCAGACCAAGTAAAAAAAAAGATTTATAACAGCAAAACAAAATCAAACATTTGAAAATGTGTTTCCAGGTGTTTCGAGTTAATTAGACGATTCAAGTGATTTGTTTAATACCCTACTAGTATACTTTTTCATGATATTCTAATATTTAGAGATAGGATATTTGAGTTTTCTTAAGCTGTAAGCCATAATCAGCAATATTAAAAGAATAAAAGGCTTGCAATATTTCAGTTGATTTGTAATGAATCCAGAATGCATGACATTTTTGTTTTTTTAATTGCATTACAGAAAATAAAGAACTTTATCACAATATTCTAATTTTCTGAGACAGTACTGTATATAAATATATATATATTCGGAGTTTTTGACTCAAATAAATTCTCAGTACAGAAATTATATGAAACTACCTGGTAGATTACTTTACATAAATCCGAAACACTGATAAAACAGTGAGCAGTGAGTTGAATTATTTATAACAAGAAAAATAAAAACACATTGAAATACTTCCTCCACGGCGCTGTGATCATTTGCTTTTTTTAACAAGACGTTTTAATCGTAGTTGTATGAAGAATCTGTTGCTGCAGTGTGATTGTGGTATCTGGGTCCTCTTCAGTCACGTCCTTCACCGCCTGAAGACGGAGCGTCTTTTTCTTTCTCTTTATGCACTATTATTCACATTAGTCAGCATTTCTGTTGACGTCCGAATCACTTTCATCTGCAGTCATTATTTGGCAAGAGGCTCCGCGACCGATGAAGTGACAGAATAAGGACTACAATTGGAGGTCCATCTCACTGGAGGACACGTCTGCTGCTGCTGACCCGGAGCTGAGCAGCTCTGTGTCAGTAGTTTTTTTGCAGTTTAACTCTTTCTGGAACAGACGGACAAGGATGCCAACAGGTAGTGGTATAATGTTTATTATAGGGCGGCACACAACACAGAACAAAAGGAAGACACGCTTGAAATGCCACACGACCAGTTTCCCAAAGGTCCGTGTAACATGAGAAGCCACAAGATGAATCCACGATATCACTTTCATAGAGATTACAGGTTATTTTCCGTGACAGATGGACATGTTTCAGGTGAAGACGAGAGTTAAGGCGTAGGTCTGTCTGGTGTTTGGTCTTTAATCACGTTCTCCTCCAACATTTCACGTTGAGCAACAGAAAGTTGCCTCTATTCTTGTTAGACAAATCAAGATATTGTACTTTTGGCACAAAAATATAATGGCCAAATAAATGAAAACACTTTGAGAGGTCCAGATTACAAAGGAGAAGCTTTTAAATGCTACATTTATATTCATCATTTAACTAATATATATGGCAGTTCCTTGGTACATTAGAATAAAAAACGGACAGATGAACACTTTCAGATATATAAGATTCTATAAGCCAGTTTTTGTTTTACACTAAATCTATGCTTGGATCCTCAACAAACGGTGCATTTGAATTATGAACAAACTCTTCATTGTCTAACAAAAGGCACTGGGTACAAAAACAAAATCTACCTTTTGAACTAAAAAGGAGCATTACAAAGTTTTGAACCATACTATTTAGATGATTGAACCTCACGCCAGTCTGGAAACAAACACTCACAGTTGATTATTCTCAGATATGAAAGAAAAAGAAGAAGAATATAATGGGAGTGGCCGCAATTTAAACTGTCAGATGATTCTGCAACTGCTCGATTTCTCCTCTTAAATGTATGGAGACTCGACAGCGAGTGGGTAGTTTTACATTTCCGGTTCTGGCCTTACGGCGAGGACAACCGTCCTCCATCTGTCGCACAGAAGACTTAAAGATGACGTTTGTCTCCATCTCTAAAAGACCACGCTGAAGTGTCGACTGCCGGCTGCTGTGACTTCTCACAGCTTAGAAAACGAGACCGCGGCAATCTTGGCATGACGGCCGATATTAAATGCTGCGAACCACTTGTTTAAAAAATACTGACCCACTTCAATTGACCGTCAGGAGAATTGCACGTCTACACTTTAATAATATTATCGTCTCTGCAGCAATTTGAGTTGCAGAATTTGCACTTGGAGGGAATTATAAAATATCCAACAAGCCGTGAGCCGTAATGTTAATTCACAGAAGGTAAAGAAAACTACAGAAATAACTTTGTCAGTGGCAAAATTAAAACACATTAAAAAACTGTAAAAGTGGTTAATGCCGATTCACGAATAACCCAGAAGGCAAAACACAAAATGGGGAAAAAAAGGCAGCCCCACTTCCCTTGCAAGCCGGTTGCACAATGTGGCAAAAGTGTGATATGAAATTAAAATGTTGGAATTCCTGACAACAAATGGCTCATTCATGTTGAAGAGTAACTCATACATATTCAGATTCTGCGGCGATGGCGCCACCTGGTGGTTGACGCCGGGTGCACACTGGCACGAGAGAGGACGTGATACTGAAACATCACATTTGCCACCTGGCTTTAGACATTTAAATGATTGTAACAGAATGTGTGCAGTGGATTTAATTGACCTGTAGGTAAAGCTTGAGAAAGATTTGGTGCTTCACATGTTGCGGCAGGAGAAAGTGAACGCTCCAACTGCCCGGGCTTACATTTACCAAACTGAAGAACTCTCAAGCATAAACGCCACGCAGCGCGTGTTCACAACCTGATCACGTGCTCATCCTCCACCTGAACCAGGTGTGGACCGCCTGAACCCAACGTGGGATTCACAGGTTGGGCGTGGTTCAGATAAGCGACGCGGTGGCGATGCTCAACCCTTAAAAAGGTTACAAAATATGCAAAAGTGAGCATTTCAAACCGTGCTGGAGAAAACCCGTAACCACATCTGAGCTTGAACAACGAAACTAAAGCTCAGACCCTGAACGTCTTCCATGTGTTGCTTTGAGTTCAAAAGAAAAGTTTGGTGAGCCTCGGCAGGCGTCCAGGGTTATCTTTTAAGGCTAATCTAAGTATGGCTTGGTCTTATGCGTGTGTATCTGCCTATGTGTCTAAACACGGGACAAAAGTGAGGCGTAAACACTGTTAGTAGAAGCAGATGTCATGAGAACAGGGAGCAATATTAAAACGTCTTCCATCTATAAACACAGTGACATACTCGCACATAAATCCAACTAAAACCAAACCACTGTCCGACGGTTTGGGCACTTGAGTGGTGAACAGGCACTGCACATCAGGATGAGAAGAGGACATGACGCTGCACCGCGAGGTAAGAACGCTCATACAAGGGATTCTTATGTTCCCGGTATTGTAATACGCCGCACAATTCTCCAATCACAGTGGGTGAAGATCCAGGGCGTTAAGAGGAACAGCGGTTTGGTAATCAATCACGGTTTCTGAGTTAGAGAGGACTAATCTAAGATACAAAGAGTTTTCAAAAGCAAAGAGGAAAGGAAAGCGGTACCATCCACACCGGGGGGCTCAGTCTCCTGCGAGTTGCTTCACTAACCGGGCTCTGACTGTGAGGATGAGGGGCTCGAGGTGGAGACATGCCTGACTCCAGACTTTAGGCAGAGACTTAAGCAATTCTGCAGAAGAGAACAATCATCAGATTTGGTCTTAATGTGTTCCATCTACAGTGGGTTTTGTTTGTCCTTCTAAAAATAATGTTTAAAGCCACCCCCATTCAAAGTGGGCCAACTCAGACTTTTGTCTCTCAAAAACACCCAAGTCTGCTTTGGATGGCAACGGGCAGAACTCCTGGATAACTAGTGCAGTGTGACAAAGATCAATGTGTCTAGAACTAAAAGCAACAGAAGATACATAGAGTCGGGTCCTTTGGAAGTTAAGGCCCAAAATTATTGTTATCTCCTTTAGAAAATATAGCAACCTCTTAGAAATATATTTTTTTTAAACTTCTTGGTAGATGTCAAGTGTTTCTGGTCAAAGGCAGTTGCATAAGGGGTCAGAGGCCGACTCCTCCAAAATAATAAATCATGCTCGAGGCAGATAAATGTTGAAGGATTTAGAGCAACGAGTCTCTGGCCTGATTCTTCAGATGGCTGTTTGGCACTGTGGGCTCATCAACTTCTGGAACAGAGGGAGCTGTGGGATCAGAGGACAGGAGCATCAGCGGGTTCAGCTGGTTAGCGCAAACACACACACACACACACACACGCAATAACTGCTTTTCCGACTTACGCTTAGCCAACTGAACATATCGCAGTGACATATTATCACCTCATAAAGTTTTTATGGCGAATGTCAAGTCAAACATGATTTTATAGAAAATATATAAAAATTAAGAAAAATATATATAAATACAAATAATTGTAAAAAAAAAAAAATCAATTGGGAACGTGGGGAAATAATCGCGAATTAAAATAAATGAAGCAATCGGCAAAATACTTTGAATTAACGTCCAACATGGGAAACGGGGCGGAGCTAAGAAGTCACCGGAAGCAACAGCGGGGCGCTTCTTACACCGTCGAGGAGGTAGAGCGACAGATCGGGACACGCAAAGAGAAACGTCTACAAGTCCGGAGAGGCAGGTCTGAGTGGAATTCCAGTTTTTAAATCTGTATAGACGGGTGGGAAGTGGGAAATTGCAAAAATCCAAAGGACGTAACTTGACAGCGAATAGGTTTCATATTTACACGATACCATTTAAAAATGTTCCCCCCAGATCTATAACGCGTTGTTCTTGTGTGGGTGGTCACATTCTCCACGTGGTCTCCAGTGCCGCTCCCAAACTGTATTCTTGTGCTATTTAGTTGGACGGTCCCTGCAGACCTGAATAATAAACTCAGGCCACAGATCTGCAAGATGGAGGATTGTTGAGCGTCGGTGTTTGTGCTCTTTTAAGTGCCCTCTGGTCAGCTGTTGTAGTAATAATGTCTTATACCTACCTATGCAAATCGAACAACAGCAGTGCTATGAGCCTGCTTTATATTCTGTGTTTTTGTTGTCGAGGTTCACATACTCGAGACACCCAAGATTGTAATTTCCAGGAATCGTGAGCCGAGTATACAGATGGCCCTGAAGATAACACGATACATCTATGAAGTCCTGTACAGTGCCACGTCTCACCTTAGTCAGATCCACTCCGGTGATGGCGTTGATGGACACGGGGAGTTCAGCTAGTAGACGGTTCACCTCTCCGGTCACACGGCTGCCATCTCCACTCAGGATGACAATTTCACTGGTCCTGGACAGGGGTGCAGCCACCTTTTCGGCAATCTGATAAAACACGAGCAAGCATCCGTTAGCGTTTTTTGAGAGAAACCCGTTCCATTCATTCCGTTTAATCAGGGGGAGAAGAGGTGTCAATAAGTGACTTGATACTAAAGTCATCTGTCTGGTCTTTGACCAGTGCAATGCTTTAACAAACACCACGTTGGGAAATTGTGAGGGTGTATATAGCATTACCCTAAATGTGAAAAATAATGAGTAATTGTCGGCATCTGTGAAGCAGGAAGGTTAGTTCATTTTACATGACGCACACAAATCCGCTCGACGTGTTAAGTAAACACCTGCACCATGTCAGGAGGCGCAGAATGTCTTTGATTGTTATTGTTTATGGAGGAAAAACATTTTAAGAACACACAGATGACTGATGATGGTGATGGCATTGCTTTTAAAACCAGCGGTGTATGTATGTATAAATAATTAACACAGACCAGGGGCAGAGCCTCGAGCACCAGAGCCGTCTTGGCCGCCTCGCCGTACAGCTGGTAGGCTTCAGCTTTCAGCTTCATCCTCTCGGCCTCCGCCTTGCCCACCGCTTCAATAGAGAAGGCCTCGGCCTCACCGATGAGGCGGATCTTGTCGGCCCCTGCCTGCGCCATCAGCACCGTCTTTGTCCTGGGGTTGGGGTTAGGCGAGCATCAAAAAGACTGTCGAGTGTTTACCGTCATTAGCGCGTTCGTCATCTACTGTTTAGCAATAACGTGGGAATGAGCTGGCCATGCAGGGCCATTGTGCCTGATGTAAACTAACTTTGAAACCAGCAAAACACATTATCAACATAAGAAATATAGTTGCTAACTTAGCATGAGAAAGACTTGTTATTCAGGTTAGAGAGTGCATTTAAATCATGTGTTTAAACTTTAAAGTGTTCGTGTTGAAGCTCCAATTGTATTCGAGGTCCAGTTCGTGGAGCACGTCGGGATCTATTAGCAGACACGGAATGTAATATTAATATTTATGATATAAAGGCGTCGTGTTCTTATGACCTGGAACGAGACGTTTATCTCGACATGCGGAGCGGGCAGACGTGTGTGTACGGAACACCGGCTCCATCTGGAGCCTTTTGAGCTTTCGGGTTGGATAACTTGGTTCTACTAGAGAAGTCTCAAACGGTTGCAATCTGAAACCTCCCCACTAGATTCCGCCAAATCCGACACACTGGCCCTTTAAGGACTGAGTCTTTAAGGCCAACACCAGGACAACAATCTGTTTCCTTCCTAACGTTAACAGGTTTAGACAGAGTAAAGTAAAATGTCACAGCATCATGAGCGGGCACGGAGACTTTAAGACTTAAATGACGATGACGGAACATTTGCAGTGTGCCGTGACGGCCGGTCTGTGTGGGACTCACTTCATTCCCTCAGCCAGCTGCTGCATCTTGTAGGCTTCCGCCTCGGCAGGTCTCTTCACGGTGGCGACGAGCTCCTTTTCAGTGCGGTCGATCTCCTTCTCCTCAATGGTGATCTGCTTCTTCCTCTGCACCACCTCGATCTCAATCTCCTCCAGACGGATCTTCTGCTGCTCTTTGGCCGCCTGCAGTTCGTACGCCAGCTGAGCCTCTGCTTTCTAGAGAGGCCGGAGGCTTTCATTAACACTCTGCTCTCACGTTGGACTCGGATCAAATCGAGACCAAACATACACCTCGTACCTTGGTGTTCACTTCCTGGTTAAAGGACGCTTTTTGCATTTCCAGCTCTCGCTTGGAGTCGGCCATTTTTGTGTCAGCTAAGAACTTGACGTCCATCATTTCTCTTTTACACTCAGCTTCCTGTAAAAGACAGTGTGCGTGACATAATGACATGGGAGATGGATAAGGAGGCGCTTGGTGGTTTCCTTAATCGGATGGCTGTTAGCTAAAAGCTATTACACGGTCAGAAAATGTATGTTTTGCAATCGCTCCTGTCTGAAATTTGAATATCTTTTTAATAAGCGTCTCTTACCCTGATGCCAGCGTCCCGCTCTGCCTCCGCCACGCCGATGTCTGCGTCCCTCTGTACTGCGGCTGTCTGAGCTTTGCCCAGCGAGTTCAGGTAATCCACTTTATCATACAGATCCTGTCAGGAGGATGAATAAACAGTCAGTAATTCAATTGTTCTCATTCAAATGAGACACAGGTGCTCAGAAGATAAATGCCGAGGGAAATGTGAACTTGATGTCTTTCACCTTGATGGTGAAGCTGAGGATCTCGATGCCCATGCGGCCCACATCGGGTGACGCCACCTCTCGCACCAGAGTGGCGAATCGGTCTCGATCTTGGTAAATCTGCTCGACGGTCAGGGTGCCTGAAAGGACGAAGACGAGGGTTAGGGCCTTTCCCGTGAATAGCGTCGTGAAATTGAGCACACTTGAGAAAGATGGGCATTGATGTCGAGAAAGCACAATGGCCAAGTGATCTGTTCTAAACACTGTCTCCTTTGGAGCAAGTTTTATATGTTTGCAAGCGCAATGTATTTGATTAAACAGAAGCAGCGCAGTGGACTTTAGTTTGCCACCGGATCAACGCGTCGGTGTGCACGCTGACATCAGTGCACACATCACGTGTTCAAGTCAAACACATTTTACCAGAATGTAAATTAGACTGCAAGAGCAGAGTCAGCAACCACACTGCCTCTTGGCTATGTGGCACATTTGACTCCACAAGCACCTTCCTGGTATAGCGGCTTCACACTGTGGCTCAGTGCAAATCATCTCAAACAGGACAGAACTGACCAGAACCCATTCACATGTATCTATATGTAGGAATCAGAATCATAATGGCAGACGTTTACAATATTCTGGGAGCAAAACATTGTTTTGATGTCAATGATTTGCTGATGTGTCAAGCTCATGTTTAAACTGAAAGATGTTGAAATAAATAAGTTCAAAAGGAAGTAAAAAAGATCTGGTGGTGCTACCGTGCCTGTGGTTCCCCCTCAAACACTCTGTGACTCTACTTCCCCGCAATATGAGCAACAATTTAAAAACTACACGGCCTGTCCCCATTTAAAACCTCAATCTAGCAATGGCGATGCCGTTTGGAGAGACCACCCACCGAGGATGGAGCGCAGGTGACCCTCAAGGGTCTGCAGGATGACGCTCTTGATTTCCACGACCGACTTCCCCAGGAACTGCTCGCAGGCGTAACCCAGCAGCTCGATTTCTGTCATCACCTTTACCTGGTGCCAACATGGACAAAGAGCGTCAGCAAGCACAAGCACAAGCACAAGCACACACACGAACACACGACCCCATGCTAGTTTTTTGTGTTATCGTCTAACAATCGTTGGCATCATATCCAGCTATTGATCTGGCTGGGCAGTGATGAACTGCTTTAATTCTTATAGGGACATAAAAAGGACTATAAGCACTAAATCAGCAGCCTGGGGCTGGATGGACGCTGCATAACACGCAGGGCTCATCGCTGTCATTTTAAGCCTGTTTAAACAAGTTTTTGAGAAAAGTACTGGCCTTGGATATGGACAACTAATTAATAATAAATTAACAGTTCATGTTCACGTTTCTTAGTTTACATTTCTCAAAAACCCAAACTACATGTGCAAAATGATCAAACTAAATGAGGCTGCATTGTGACGTGTAAACACAACATATTAGCTATGCATGTAGAGAGCATCATCTTTTCTTGACTTTTGTCCTTATCTCGTATAAATTAAATCTTAACACAGCATGAGTGTCTGGACTGTGCAGACGGAGCGTGGTCAGGGTTCAGCTACGTGATGCTTCACATTTCTGTGATTAAAAGCAGGAAATGCAGACAATTTGACATCAAACCCTTTTCCCTTTTGGCTTATGACGACAAGCAAATCATGTATTTAAAATGAAAACGCTTCTCTAAACCTTCACAATGCAAAAATATATATTCCCTGTTAAATTCTAATCTAACATGATAATTATACTGAAGAAAATCCCAACATCTAATCTGAGTCCCAGAAATGCAGTGACAATCCCAATGTAATCAATGCACTGTATGTTCCTGTTACAGGGTCAAAAAACAATGAACAAAATAATTTTAAAGGGAATTAAATGACCCCAAAAAATATATAATTCATTAGTGGGATAATTTACAATAAAATGGAACAAAAGAAAATCAATGGCAATGACCTGAGATAAACACAAATACATTCAGTGACAGTAAGAGAGGTTGCTTATACAGTCATGAAATCAAAAACAAATGGTGTAAGACACAAGGTTTGGGGTTATAATGTACTCCACTGGAGCTGTAAAAAAAGAATTTAACAAAGAGAAGAGTGAGCTGGGTCCTTAGGCGAGAGGTCTGCGCATGGTTTTCTTTTGCAACATGCACTCAGACCGGGAATGAGGGCAACACAAAGTCAGGGGGAGATGTGCTTCATTCCAAGGAAACCAGCCACACAACCACACACACACAAACGGACAGCAGGGGGAGCCGTGCAGCGGCCGACACCCAACAAAGTACTCCCTTGCCTTAAGCTCCTCCTCCAAGAACCACCCCCACCCCTCCTCCCCTCGGGACACCACCCATCCTCCTGACTCCTCCAAACCCACAGCTCCGTAAAAAAGCACGAGCACAGGAACTGTGATGGAACCAGAATGGCCTCTACACTTCGGACCAATATTTCCTCAACTCGTGTTGCTCCACAAGGGACAAACCTCATTTTATTACGGTTATGGATTTGCAAGTTCCTGCAATTGACAGTTTTACTGCCAAGAAGGCTGTCACAGTAAACAAATAGGCTCTTCAAAAACTCTCTCGTAGTTTAAAACAATGTCCTAGATTAACATTCTGCTCTGGTTTCCTTTACATTCAATCTGCTGGGGGCCTTCCTCTTACTCTAAACATAGAGGTGTCCCCGACGTTTACCAAGGACACACTACTGCTGTTGCCATGGGACACTGGCCCCACAGTGGCTTTTGGTGAAGGTTGCGCCAATCAAAGCATGATGAGCCTCTGGTGAAGTGACCTGAGTGAGGGTGAGGGGCTGCCCAGCTCCCCAACAGTGGGCTCATTGTCAGCAAGCATGGAGGACACACACAGAAGAGAGGGACATTGGCCCGGCTGTGGTTCAAATGCGGAACTGAGAATGAGACATCTTCTTTCAAATAAAGAGAGACTGGCATGCAGACATTTAATACACATTTAAAAAAAATAGAATATCATTTGCAAACAGAAATGCAGAAAATATTATGGATATTATTATGAGAAGATCCACTGTAAAAAAAATACTTCAAAGATGTATAATTGACTGGAGGGACAATAGACCCGCCATCTATACTAACAGTGAATGTTTTGTATTTCCGCAACCAGCGAGAGAACAACAAACGTGGCCTCCCCAGACGGAGGCACTGCGTTCACTTTCTTCCGTTCTCTTTGAAGTGGTGAGCGACGATGGGAAGGTTCGCCTCATCATTACTGAATCAGGAGACTATTCCAGAGACATCACTGTTTTATCTGCTTTGCATTCACAGTAACGAGAGCGTAGAGCTGAACATCCACTGTGCAGGTTCTAGCTTTGCTCCGTGAGCTTTTCCTTCAATCAGAAGAAAAGTCGAAGAAGAAAACACGCGCAGCCTCCGGGACCATGTGGTATCCCTGTGGTCAGTCATGCGGACATGTAGTTTCATACTTTCAGGGACATGCGGTGGTCATGGTGACGCTCAAGTCGTTGCTACGGTTACTCTCTATTTTTTCATCCAGCCAGCACATGCTCTCATCTCCTCCATGCAGAGTTTCAATGTCATGCATGTATCGATAAGCAAATAAGTTGAAGTGAACTTTATTTTAAGGTGGATTTTCTCTTTTACAAAAATAAATAAGTACATTTTGGCACTGAACAGGATCAAACAACCAAATAGCAAAGACAAAGGACATATAAATTCAAAACTGAGATTCACACTAAAATGCACAATAGGCTCTCCACAGACCCCCTCTCCTCACAGTCACACGAGGACCAGGTTCAGACTGAAAATAACACCATCCAAAGAAATGTGATGGGCTACACACACTCACACACAAATATATAATATATGTATAATATATATACATATATACGGTAATTATAAAATTAGGAAATCGTGTTTGAAGGTTTATCAGACTATCTAGATTATCTAACTGAATTATGCCAATTCTGTGGTCTCATTGGAACGAACAAGGAGTCTTCTGGGTTTTTTGGACTCAGTGCTACTGTCAGTCTGACCTAGCTTCCCGACGTGTGTCCTGCTCCGATATGAGGAAACATCATGCAGACAACAATTTGACCCAACATTTCTGTGTGTAGATCTGACTCAGCGCATCTTAACTTGAGCCCTCTGTATGGAACACCACCTGTGCTGTGATTATGGGGTGATGCCAGGGAAAGGTAAGGGGTGGGTGGGTTAGTGGAGTCTGTACTGGCATTCCCAGAAAAGTGTTGTGATTTACCTGAGCCACCCCAGTGACAGTTAGAGATACACCCTCCGCTGTCTCTACATCGTCACACTTCGGCTGCAGGGTCATAATCTCAAGCGTTATCCTGTTGAAGAACGTGGAAAAAATATAAAATAAAAATTGACATGTTCGGAGGGAAAGCGAAATGAAGGGAAGGACCAAAACACAAGGAAACAAAACAGGACAAAGTGAAACCATTCACCCAAGGACTCCAGATCACTAACAACGGAGCAAAATGAGATGCGACCCACAACTCAAACTTTGGAGCATTTAGATTTTTTTGCCGCAATTATTCTCAAATGCATATTTATTCAAATAGCTAAATTTGCATTCAACATTGAGTTCCTCAAATCCTTTTTTTTTTTAATTGTAGCTGTTTCTATAGTCGTCATTTATTGACCCCGTTGCCAGCGGTGACTCCGAGTTCAGCTTTAGTTGCGAAGTCCAGGTTAGTGACAGCTGACTGTCTCCCCTCCACTGCGGGAGAAAGAAAAGCCATGAAGATGAGAAAAGCAAACAACATAGACAACGTTAGCTTGGAAGTCAAACCGCTTCCCTGCGTCTCCCTTTGGTCTCCGGCACCAGCCACTGCTCGGGGTGGTTTTGTTTGGGGGGTGGGGGGGGTTTCGTCTTTTGAAGTGCATTACCTGAGCCACCCCTGTCACATCCAGGGGAACACCCTCCGACGTTTCGATATTCTCGCAGCGACAGAGGATGGTCATAACCTCCAGAGACATTCTACGCAGGCAGGCGGGCAGGCGGGAATAGCAGAGGCAAAACAGTAAATTGGACAACAGCTGTTAGGAATGTCAGTATCCAAGGTCAAGAGGAAGAGGGAAGAGGGAGGGGGTTAAAAGACACAACCGGACCTCCTGTTTTTAAGGCCGACGGCTGTTTGGGGTATGATGTGGCGCTGCGGACCCCTCTTACAAAACCAGGAATGTCACAGCTACAGCACAACTGCTTGTCTCAGTCTGTTAATAAATGTTTCAATAATCTGGGACAAAGATCAAGTTCCTACAGATAAAGAAAACACAAGTCAGTGTTGAAAGGATTCTTGAGCCAAGACTCTTTTTTAGGATTACGTTTTGAATGGAGATTACACAACCCAAACCATCATTATCCTCCACCTCAGCACTGGTCTGGCTGGATTGTTCATGTGAGATTATGTCTCAGAGCTGATTAAAAACAGACGGAGCGGGTCTTTTACAACAAATACCGACTCGGGAGGCCGGTTGCAGGGAGGAGCAAGAGGAGACTCTCTGGTTAACTGGTCCGCTGCTTTCCGGGAGAATTGAATCAATGAGTCACAGGCCTGGACATTAACATGATTACTGCATCACGAGTGGAGAGACCCCCCCCCCCCCCCCCGCCTCCACGCACACAAGGCTTTTAGCTGAAGTGGGCCCTCCTCTCTCTGGCTTTTATCATCCATGGAAGCGTCTGAAATGTTGACCAAACTGAGAGGATTCCTGGGACAGATGGTCTCTAAATGGGAGGTTTGCGAATCCAGCCATGCATCGACTGAATTTCATAGTCGAGGTCTACCGTTACGTTTCCTGGCAACGACAAGACAAAGAGCAGCACCCAATAGGAAATGGGTAACCTGAAGGAGACACACTGGGGCTTAGACGGGGTGCGATCAACACCAGACAAAGCAAAGCAGGTTAGCAAAGTAGAAACAAAGAGGCATGCAAACCTTAAATAAAACATCATTTAAAACCAGAAGCCACAGAGAGGACGATTTCATTTATAATGTTTTTAGACAAGTTAGTTCAAGTTCATTATGATTACTGTATGCCGTCTTTTCCAGATGGTACAGCTCAATTTGGGCCTGAATTGGTCATCCCTCAAACGAGAAAAAGGTCTCACTGAGAATGTCCACATGGCAGCACGGACTCTGTGGACTGTTTTACTGCAAACAAAAGCAGCTTTGATGATGTTAGTCGGCGACCTTGGACCAAGTGCCACAACAAGGACATGTGGGCCCATTTTAGAGGAGATGGCCATCTCATTTTGAATATTGTGTCTCTTGATTAGGACGGGACTTGTTTTTGATTTGGCTTTCTGGTTTTAAACAGAAGGCAACATTAAATTTGTTATCATCAAATTAATATTACATGCAAATGTATTTTCGGTTTCTTTTTACTCCTTTGCTGTGTGGGAGTTTAACACATCACACGGGCAAAAACATTTTTGTGTGTGTATAGTTTTGTAAACATCATGCTTGTAACATCCGCTGACCTCGGCACTATGTACCATCTGTTTATTTTGCCAGCGTTTTCTCTGAAGCGTCAGAAGTGACCTCCTTTTAAACATTCAGTAAGAAATAGGTTTTATTATCTATGCCTTTATCTACCGTAAATAACGTGTTTATTCCACACTGAATAAAAGGAGGCAAGTCTAAATGAAAAAAATATATTTTCCTGATGTCTAGAGATAAACTTCAAATATTTACATTTTCACAATCATCATTTTATTATTTTTAAACAGAAAAAATGTTCAAGTACAAATTGGGCATTTTTCATAAATGATCTCATTGTCAACTACGATTTGGATTGATTTATTTGGTGTCAATGTTTAGTGATTTGACTCGTAATAAACCATCTACAGAGCCCATTTTCATGTTCTCGGTGCCGGGCTCACTAAGTTGAATGACAAACCGGTCAATGGAGCGATGAAGGAATTCCTAAAACACGGAATTGAGTTAGCATATTTTTTGCAACGGCCTGTGGTCAACAAAAGCTTTAAGCCTGTGTCGACGCAAAGAGGTCATTTACGTTAATCTGCCTGCTGAGATGTCGTCTCAAATACGTCACACCGGTTGTGTGGACCTGCAGACGCCGCGGTCCTATGCGACCTGACGGAGTCTGTGAGCAACGTGCCCATCTCAAACGTTATGGCTCATTTACACATTATTTCTTTTGGTTAGGGTGAGCAGAGAGGTCTTACCGCTGGATATCAGAAATGAGCCACCAGGCCCAAGACCAGCCTCCCACGACATATGACTTCTGATCGGAGCCGCAGCAGCCACCTGTGGAACAAAACAGAAGGAATGGATCAGACGGTCAGAAAATTAAGTGTCCAGTCCAAATAATGAATCCCAGAAATTCCTAAAACTGATATTTTTCACTCATAGTCTATGACAACTCCATCATATTACACACAAAAAAAATCATTATTACAGGTTTATTAACATCATCAGCTAAAACACCGTAACCGACTACTTTTGCAAACAATTATAATTCTGTGTGCAGTTAATTTAATACATCCACACGTGACATGTGCATGTACACATAGCACTTAAGTTCATTGGAAGGACTACATTTCTAATAACACGTTCGACAATAGGCCTGTATGTAACCGGAGTAGCACACCTGCCGTTTAACACAACTTAGCAGAGGTATTGAGAAAGATCTATCGGACAATGACCCAGTTTTCATTGTCTCCGAGTGCTTCGGAGGAGGAAGTCCCAGGAAGAAGACCATATGCTCTCTTCATAAAGTCATTAACGAGCACCACTCTGCGTTCCACAGCGCCCACAATGTTTGCTCCTCTAACACTGGGAGCACGTACACCCTCTCCCTGCTTTTCAGCGCCACTTTCAATCTGTTAATTTAACGTTACTTTCCCACTCAAAAAACACCAGTAGGTTGTTATTGTGATCGACTGTGTCAACAGCAAATGTATTTATTTGTTCTTGTGTCGATCCGATTGCACAGATCCTAGAACAAAAAGCCAGGTCATTCATCACGATATCGGGTAATAAAATAGTTTGTCATAACAATAATGTGTTAGCCAATGTGAGGCCCCTCCAGATGTAAGGAAACACGTCGTAGTCCCAGTCACTGGGCTCAGTTGGATCGCTTTATCTGGAGTGTTTAGTGTGACATTCCCAGCTGCCACACATTAACTGACAGAAGGGGGGTGGACTATCTTTACTGACACATACTCCACTCCCAACTAAACACTGCGGGTGTGTGTTTGAATGTTTCCATCAACAGGGTTAGAGTTAAAAGACTGATTTTACATCTATAAAAGAGAAATCTCAATCCGACACAGTGGCCTCTTACGTTTCACACAACACAAATAATTCACAACGTCCCTGGTGTGATTGAACAACATCCCACGAGAAACATCGGCATACCGTGCAGAGCAGGAAAACAGATTCAGAGTACTTGGAAAATTCAGCAAAACTCTCAACTTGAACACAACATGATGATCCTGCTGAGCTGACCTGCCTTGTGTTGCTACGTTACCTGCGGTCCGCGTAATGGAAAATACTTACTTACTTTAATGAATCTTAAAATCATAATTTTGCCTTTAATTTTGGAGTTCTTGAAACTATGAACCAGAGGCTGAAACAAGCAGAACGTCTCCCTTTAAAAGAGATGTTTGGACTTCGCTCTGTTACAACACAATTGAAATCATACATATTAAAAGTGCTGTTTTAATAAGGGAATGTGGGAGGGGCAGGCATTTCCTTTTAAAACCCACCTGACCTCTGCCAATGCCATTGCCAACTAAATTAGTAAACAGGCTGAGAATTGGGGCAACACACCATAATAACCCCAGCCTGCCACCCACATATCTGACATTCCTGTCTGCATTCACTCCACAGTGGACAGGGGGGTGGGGGGGTTCATGTGAATGAATGAGAATGAACACAAGCGGATTGTGCTTTGGTACGCAATCTTGAAAAGAAATAAAATCATTTATTTTCACATTTCCGAATCAGGATGTGCAACTCACGCCCAGTCAACTCCCAATTCCTCTAAATGTGGAGACTGACACGCTCACAGAAGTGTTCTCACAATGGAAAATCTCAAAGCCGTTTTCTCTTGTTTTTTCAACAGGAAAACTGCCCTGACAGATTCACTTACAGAAGCCTGCTCTGAAAATATGTCATGTACTGCACTGCCGAAGAACATTTATAATTAAAAACAGGATAAATGTGCACAATTCCTAAAAGTCTGAGGTACATCAGGGATCAACATAACATTACTATGACTTGAAAGCATAGAAATGAGTGACACACTGTATAGAATAAGTGGTTGTGATTTGACTTGGTTGCTTTTTGAATAAAAGAAAATCCAATCTGGCATTGAATGGTCTTTAACACAAAAGGGATCATGGCCTTTGAGTTTTAATATGGGGGGGGGGGGGGGCTGAGAAAAGAAAGGTATTGTACGGGAGACACACATCAGTCTCCCCCTGTAATGTAATGAATGTTTAAGTGTAACTTCCTTCTGCAGCAGAGAGCCACCATGTCCTCCCTGCAGTGTTCAAGAAAAACAGTCTTCCAGTGAATCCACACGTTCACGTTATGATACGTATGATGATAAAGCAGAAGTAACAGTAGTAACTGCTTTATCACAACGTAATACCAATGTGGAAGCAGATGCGTGTGCCGACACTGCGCTTGGAAACAAAACAAAATAGGCCTCAGGATCAGAGGGGAAGCCAGAGCTCATCCTCTCCAACCCCTCAAAAGAAGAGCTCCAACATGCACAGACCACGGCGAGTGGAAGAATAAGAAGCAGAGAAAACAGGTCGTTAAAAAAACGTTTACAATAAAAATACATCGGCGAAGACCCATTAGCGACGGTCCGACATTGCGGATATCAAAAAGCGAAATGTTTTTTCTTTTCTTCCCAAGATACATGACGTGAAACATGTTGATGCAGGAGGGAGACATTTTTTGTTCTTCCGTTTGGGGATTGTGTGAACATCAAATGGTCACATGTTGGCTCGCACACTAGTGCGTACCGTTTCCTCCTTCATACAAACGAGTTACACGTCGAAGGAGAGGCTTTTCGTTATTGCTGTATAAGCTCCATCGAGCACAGGAGCCGGGAAGCCGCTCGAGGAACCTCAGCGAGCAGTCGCACGTAAGAGCGCTAACGTTACCTGAAACCACCAGGGCCTCGTTCGGTCCGACGGTGTGGCAGTTTCCCATGTTTCCGAGAAAACAAACAAGCTCGTATCCAAAGCTACTCGACGCGTACAAAACTAACGTTAATCTAATTTATAAACAATATTTTTCTCGCTTTTCCCTTCACCAACTCGATGGTTATTTATTTTTTTCCCGACTAGGAGGGTCGCAACGGCTGCGTCAGGTCGCCCGTGATACGACGTAGTGCTTCCGCTAAACATTTTCAGAAATAAAAGGGACATCGGTTTAAAGTAACGGTTGGGATTTTATTTTGAAGGTCACACCGACAGCTTCTGTTTTTGTTTTGCCGGCTCTTGACCCACTTCATCAGGTACCCCTCCCTTCTATTCTGCCCCTCCTCCACCGTGGAGGGTATACAATGCCATAATAATAATAAAAAGGCGTGTTTTAAAAAATGTAACCGAAACAAGAATCATCAGTAATTTTCCTCTGACTTACGCGTGTCTGCCCGTTAGTGACCTAGTATGTATTTCATTTGGTACAATGTTCAGATTGTTGTCAAAGCCAAAGCTTCTGTGTCGCTCCAATGCAGACATATGATGTATTTGTAACGGATCCCCGTATTTGTAACGGATCCCCGTATATCAATCGGCGTGAGACTTTACTGCTGGTGAACTTCTTCCGTTGTATAATCATGAACCAAAACTCTTGAATTAAAATCTCCTTGTCACCACCTGGCGAGCGTTAGCCTCATACGGGTCCATTAAAACGATCAAACTTTAAATAAAATGCGCATCCGTTGGTAACATTTAGCCGTACCGTCAAGTTTGTTATTTTAACCCAAAATAAAGGTGCGCTTCCTTCTAACATTTCAAAATAAAAGTCAAATTTAGCTCAAAGCGGAAGTAGATTAAAACATATACAAAATCCTTAAAACAATACAATATAAAAAGGCATACATCAAAACCAATAAAGCAGATACAAAAAAAGGCAATCAACACAAAACAATAAACCTTTTAAGGGGTTATTTACAGTATTACTTGAGCGTCGTGCATAAAATACACATATGTGTATTTCTCAATTCTCCATTACATCAAGATGTTTAAATTTGATTCTCAAGGCAACTCATTCCTACCACTGAGCATGGATATATATTCAAAGCAATATTTGCACTGATCAATTCAGTGGCCAGTCACAATAGTGCACACTTTGACTTTCATTACCAAAAGATTAGATGGGCTGTCCTGCAGAAAAAGGCATGGCACATTCTATTATCATGAAAAGCGAGTTGTCAACACGATAATCTAGGGAATTCCAAAATGTAAGAGAACAGGCACTATATAATTACTTTTGGCAGTCGCTTATCTTTAATGCGCTTGCTGATAAACATTGTGGGGTGGCAGATTCACTGAAATCACACACCTGGCCCATATTCTGTTTCAGCCACCAATATGTTTTTCAGATTTTAGAATCAGACATTTACCACATTATCTATTCAAAGTTTATTAAAGTTGTCTACCTTTCTTCGTAAAACAAACAAAAACAAACATTTAAAATGGTATTATGCATATACTGTCTCTATGTGGTTTAAAGTAAACCCGACATAACTCGCTTGTCGTTTCGTCTTTGTAAGGCCCGTGTCTGAACGGGCCAGACCTGCAGCTGTTGGATGGCCGACATCTAGTTGTTCTCTGGGTTCTTTCCTCCTCGGCCTCTCATCAGTGCTCCAGATTTTTTATTTATTTTATTTTATTCTCTGCATCATGTCCTTCTTTTTCAGCAGACTTGGTTTTGGCAGTGCTTGGCACACAGTGAGCATGTTTGTGACCTGTGATGTCCACCCTACATCTCTCACATGGGTTAGCTGTTTCCTCCTTAGCCAAACTCCCTCTGGTTCATATGGATGTATTTCCAGCTGACACCACAAACATCTCTGAATATATTGAATCTGTGGTCAGCTGAACATAGACTCCAATTAGTAATATACACTTTTATTAATCCCCAAGGGGAAATTAGTTCTCTGCATTTATCCCATCCTTAGTTATTAAGGAGCAGTGGGCTGCGGTGAAGCGCCCGGGGGTTCAGTGCCTTGCTCAAGGACACTTTGACTTGCAACTAATGGGGAGAGCGGGGATCGAACCCACAACCTTGCGGTTGCAGGACGGCCCTCTTACCCCACTGAGCTACAGCCGCCCCTAGGTGACTTCTTTTTGACAGATGACATCCTATGAGGCATTCACCTAATAATGTTTATTACCCCATTTACCAAAAAGCCTAAGTGAAGAAAATATCATGAAATTATATTTTCTATACAATATGGGAAATCAATACAAAGTGCAAACATTTAAGGCTTCTTGATAAACACTCATTTCAAGTTGCACATGTGTAGCCATGATAATATATTTTGGCCATTTCCATTTCAGGCCTCTACGACCTCCAGCCACAACTCAGGCCTGCAACGGGGTGTTGTTAGTGTGTGTGTGTGTGTCAGGGTGTGTGCGTGAGTAGGTTTATTATATTATTGATGCTCACCTGCAAGGAGGGAGTTATACACATTTGGGGTTTGTTATTATGTAGGGATCTATACCTTATTTTGTTGTGTAAATAAATATCTGACTGCGTATCAAGGCAGTTTATGTATTTTGCATCTGTCCAATTATAAAACAGGTATCTGCGCCATCCCTTTTTAAAACATTATCCAGGACCCCGCCCATAGTATATCTTCTATCGCTACATGGGAAGGGTGTTACATACATGGACTGGAGCCCAACGTTGGGCTATGGAGAGTCGACCAGGTCCTTGCCATTTTACTTGTCCAACAAAATCATCTCGGGCCACTGACTGACAGAGCTGAGTTTGAACTGGGCATACAATGGTTGGATTCTCATACATCGAATGAAAAATGTGTTTGTCTCCTGCACCTTCTTCCATCAGTTCCCACAGCCGGTGAAACAAAGATGCGTTGGTGCCTACGATCACAGGGCTTTGGTTGTAGTGCTCGGGCTCACTGCGGTCAAGCCAGCCTCCACTTCGAAAAACACAGTCAAGCCAGCCTGCCCGATTTTTTTCAGTACACGTATATACCAGGCATTACAGTACGAGTCTGCGAAAACTGTCTTTAAATAATATGACAACATACGCATTTAAATAAAGATATAGTGATAGATTAAACCAAATGAATAGATGAAAAATCATGAATTGTATGCAGTGCTGCTGCTAGCTATGTTGGTGCCCTAAGCAGGGGCAGACTGGGGGAAAAAAGTGGCCCGGGAGTTACTGTCAGACCGGCCCACTCAATACACGACGCGTTGCATCGCACGTATCGACCAGTCAGTGGCCGACTTGGAAATATATACCCATACCCATAACATTATTTTGGACGATTACAAAGAAATTACATCATATATGTTCTCTTATAAATAACATTTGGCTCCACCAATTTCAAAGTCGGTGGCTTTCCAAATAAATCAGAGATTTTAAATATTTTGAGGCACCTTCCTCCAGACATCTCTTCTTTTTCTCCCTGAGCTTTTCAGCTCCACCTTTAAAGGATTTACGTTTTGGTGCCATGCTGTCGAATCACGCTCAAAAACGGCTTTGTCTGCGAGCGAGTGACGCTTGGTACCGGGCAGCAAAGAAAGAATGAAAAATATATATATATCAAGGCCGGAAATGTGTTTTATTTTGAAAAATGACCGGATACATCCGTCTGTGCGTCTGAGCCTCTTACTCTTGACACATGTCAAGAGGCTACGTGATAACTTTACCACAAACATGAAACTTAAACGTACTTTTCAACTCTGCCGGAGTGCGGGTGTTCTGGATTAAAATCAAGGCAGAATATCCTGAAAGCTCTGAAAACCTGCAAGCAACATCCAAACCATGATAAGTGTGAATACAGCTCGCGATCAGTAGTGTTGCATGCTGGGTGTTAGAAACCATGAGTGTGAGTACACATCGCGAGCAGTAGTATAGTCAGTGATTCAGTCAGTGTTTTATTGACTTTAGGTATTAGAGTAATTTAACGTGTTCTGTAAAGCATAGAATTTAGCCGCTGCCTCTCTTAAGGATACTACAGAGGTACCAGTCCTGTATTCCTGCGAGTTCTAGGGTACCCATCCAACACAGACACTCCGGAGACCATCACGTCCAGTCCCGGCCCCTCCTGCAGGGAGGGTCTTTCTCATCTCCGACGGCAACCAGAATGAAGCTGCAGCCCCAGCAGCGGCTAGCTGAACTCCTCCAGGCTCACCCTGTTTGGAAGACAACAAATGATAATTACGTCTTTGCAAAAGTAAAGGCAACACAAAATATGACTTATAATAAAGCAAGACAGAACTTTCTCAAACTCAACTGCAACAAATCTGAAATACTCATAATTGGCCCTAACTCCCTCACCCGCTCCGCCCAGACAATCTCTCTCAATATCGATGGCTCCATCATCACCCTCTCCACCAAGGTCCGCAACCTCGGCGTCATCCTTGACCCCACCCTCTCTTTCCTCCCCCATGCCAACCACGTCACCAAAACAGCCTTCTGTCATCTCAGGAACATCGCACGACTCCGGCCCTCCCTGTCCCCTGCCACCATTGAAATCCTCATCCACGCCCTCATAACATCAAGACTTGATTACTGCAACAGCATCCTCTACGGCTCCCCCAACAAAATCATCAATAAACTTCAATGTGTCCAGAACTCTGCCGCCCGTCTGCTCACCTCCACCAGACGCTATGAACGCATCACCCCGGTCCTACACCACCTCCACTGGCTCCCGGTCAAGTACAGGATAGACTTCAAGCTTCTACTGATCACCTACAAAGCCCTAAGCAACATGGCCCCTCCATAACTTTCAGACCTCCTCCCCCTCCACGCTCCAACCCGTTGCCTCAGGTCCGCCGGCACAAACACTCTGAAGATCATCAGGACCAAGCGCCGGACCTGGGGTGACCGCGCCTTCTCGGCAGCTGCACCCCCCCTCTGGAACGCTCTCCCCATCCACATCCGTCAGGCTCCCACCCTATCTTTATTTAAGCAAGCCCTCAAAACACACCTCTTCCAAATTGCTTTCACCTGCTAATCCCTTACCCTGATACGACTCATACAGCTTCCCCAGTTTGTTTTCCTTTCTTTACGTTACTGTTCCTGTTTGTTCGTCTTGTCTGCTATCTTTTTGTTTGTTCTGTCTGTCTCTTGTTCCCTGTAAAGCATCTTTGGGTATTCAGAAAAGCGCTATAGAAGTCCGAATTATTATTAAGACCAATACAGTAAGCTGCATAGTACTCACACAGGGTGTCTACAGGAATAAACTAGTTAAATTTAAGACTTTTTAAGACGTCTAAATAAAATTTAAGACCTAATTTACGATGGAAATATACATTAATCTAAATTAATTAATTCAAACTCAACACACTGATGTCTATTCAAAATTAACAGTATGGTGTAATGCAAAAGGATAACACAAATGTCATTGCTGTTGTAAATTATATTTATTAATACATTTTCAGAACATTTAAGTCCCATGAACAAATGTCTATAAAATTAAGTAAATATATTTTAAAAATACGTGCAATAGTTCCTTTTGAAAAAAAATAATCTATAAAACAACATAAATAACATTTCCAGCTGCTTTTAAAATGCAAATTCATTTACATAATATAATTTATGTGTGTGTGTGTGTGTGAGTTCTCATGTCTCTATGTGATGGATGTTTGTGCACAGGTTCACGTCTACTCCTGAGCTTTTGTGAATATACTAGGAAAACAATCCTTTTCAAACTGTATTAATATACAAACTTCCAGTTGACATTTGGTCCATTCTCCTGGAAAAAAGAAAGAAAAGGCAGACATTAGCCAAACAACAGTCACCACATCTCTTCATGACATCACCACTTCAGATTAATGTCAGACTGGATAAATATGAATGAAAACTATTTTTACAAATTAAGCAACGTGAGCCATCCCTTGAGCCTAGTGAACACTATGTAGACATATTGACAGGTAAACACCACTCTACTTACTACCATTCTAAAACTATCTTTAGTTAGTCTAATTAATGTGTAGTGCGCCTATGCATAGCTGTTATTAACTTGACACATGAGTAAAGCTGAACTATATGATACACATACTCATATACATGAGGTTAGTTAATACATATATTTATGGCAGACTTACTTTGAGGTGCTGAAGTAGGTCCTGGGCGTGTCATGGACCATGAGCTCCAGAGGATCCTGATGGGACGTGGTCATTTCACCAATAGCGCACATGAAGTCCAGCTGTCTGCTCGCGGTGGTCTGGTCCAGAGTCTCGTGGAACAGAATGAAGAACGCACTGCAGCGTTGGTCTTCGGTGATGCGCCCTTTGTTACACGACGCTGGATTTCCTACGGTGACCTCCATCGTTGTAGTTGACGTAGTTGCTGGCGGCGGAGCAGCAGCTCGCGGCGGAGCAGCAGCTAGCCCCGCGCGCTGCTGGCGGCCTTCGCTACTCTCTGTGCTTCTTGCTCTGCACGTGAGATTCCACCGCTGGAAAGTCTCCCGACACATAACGCAGCTTCAGAAGCATTTCACCGACCGTGACCAGAAACACTCGTTCTTTTCAAGCCGTTGTTGAACTTGCATCCCCCATGTTTTCTAAAGTAGCCGATGCTTCACGTTGTAGGGGATTGATAGGACCGAATACGCGGGGCCCCTTTAAGAGAAGGGGCGTGGCCCCGGTGACACCAGAGACACCGCAGAGCGACCGGAGCAAAATACGGACCTGGCGGAACAGATTGCCTCATATTCGTAATGACATGACACCCATAAAAATTAAGGCCAATCCAATCTGAATTTAAGACAATTTAAGACTTTTTAAGGCCTTATTTTTAGGAAAAGCAATTTAAGACTTTTTAAGGACCCGCGGACACCCTGCTCACAGCATCTTCTGCAATGCCATCGTTCCCAGTAGGGCTGCTGGGTGTCCTCACAGAGGATATGAAAGGAGGAGGAGGAGAAGGGCTGGGGGTCCTCCTAGCCTCTAAATGTGGCTTTAGTGAGGCCGACTTTGACCCACCAAAGCGTGATTTACAAAACTGAAAGAAGAATCAGAGTGAATTTGAAGATGCAAGGATGTTGACGGGAATCGTACATACTGGTGGCCCTCTCTTAAGGATACCACAGAGGTACCAGTCCTGTATTCCTGCCGGCCAGCTTCTTTGTGATCTGTGATGTGACGGCAGTGATCTTTAAGATTACACTTCTTTTTACACATTATCTACATCGGGAAGGGAAAGTAGATCTATTACACATTCTAAATGTATAATACAAGGGGATGAAGGAGGAGCAGGGCTGCTGATCCTTGACTTCAGTACACTTATTTGCAGTGTTGGGAGTAACGCGTTACAAAGTAACGCGTTACTGTAATTCCACTACTTTTAGCGGTAACGAGCATGTAACGAAGTATTTTTTTTAATCAACTAACGCAGTTACAATTACTGAAATTCGTTACTCGCGTTACTCTCTCTTGTGAAAAATGAACACTTGCAGACAAGAAGACAAGCTAGGCCTACTTTAGCTGCTTCTGATCCGACATCACAGGACCTTGGTGGCGCAATGATATTGTAATGTCTCGGACGTTATGGCACTGATGACACGGAGACGGGACGACGTTATTAATCCTCACTTTATTGGGCATCCACCAACACAGACAGCGTGCTCCTCTCGGCTCAGCAGCTCGAACGTCAACAACAACGGTTCCCGTCAACCACCCTTAACTCCCGTTTTCCGACAGGTTAACCCCGCCTCCCCTCTACTCCGCCAATCACAGGCCCTCCCCCTCGACCAGCATGCACGGTGCCACACTGTGATTGACAGCCACTTCCAGTGTTGCCAGATCCGCGGTTTTCCCGTGGAATTGGGCTACTTTTGAAGTGTTGCCGCTGGTTGAATTTTTTGTCCGCTGGTTCGGGTAGACCTATTTTGCATGCAAATTACATGAATATCTTTAGATAAAAATCCATATTTTAAATGAAATAATTTATTTATACCCAAATCCTACCAAACTGACTCCAGATCAGCACGTACACGCCGACACATCCGCGCACACAGGTGAGCACACTCACTAGCACCCCCCCCCCCCTCAATTATATGCAGCACCTCAAGGCACCTTTGTTTTCTCTTTTAATTAGTGTTAATACTGTAGGCCAATCACTTTTATTTCATTGGGCCTAATGTGGTAAAAAAAACACTGTTAAATGACTGAGACAGTTATTTTGTTTTAAGTTAAGTATTAAAAGGGACTTTTGTACTACTGCTTGATTTGAAGGCCTGTTGCCCTGTTGACCACTAACAAGACTGCAGTGTAGTTTTCTTCATGAAATCTAAGGATTTGCTTTAAATAAAATTCAAATATTGGCATAATATTAATACTATATATTTTTTGCTAATTTTAAATTGAATTCATTCAAAATCTGCACTGTAATATCTCATGAAAATGATCCTGGGCCTAGCAGAGGTCACCACTAACAAGTCTGCAGTGTACTTTTGTTCAAGAAACGTAAGGATCTGCTTTAAATAAAATTCAAATATTGGCATAATATTAATACTATATATTTTTTGCTAACTTTAAATTGAATTCATTCAAAATCCGCACTGTAATATCTCATGAAAATAATCCTGGGGCTAGCAGAGGTTACCACTAACAAGACTGCAATGTAATTTTGTTCAAGAAACGTAAGGATCTGCTTTAAATAAAATTCAAATTTTGGCATAATATTAAGAATATTTATTTTTCACTAATTTTAAATTGAATTCATTCAAAATCCGCACTGTAATATCTCATGAAAATAATCCTGGGGCTAGCAGAGATCACCTCTAACAAGACTGCAGTGTAATTTCTTTCAAGACTTGTAATGATCTGCTTTTAACCCTTGTGTTGCCTTAGGGTCATTTTGACCCGAATCAATATTACACCCTCCCCCCGCCTTAGGATTAATTTGACCCCATTCAATGTTTAATGTCGGTGTTCTTTCGGTAGTCAACAAACAAACATAAAGTGCCTCACACTTAAACTTGGAAAACAATATTAATTCTAATAATTTTCTGGAGGTTTTAATTGCTGCCGTCAAATTGAACCCAAAGGGTAAAATATGTTAGTAAATATAAAGGTAACAGGAGGGTGAAACATTGAATCGGGTCAAAATGACCCAAAGGCGGGGGGAGGGTGTAATATTGAATCGGGTCAAAATGACCCTAAGGCAACAAAAGGGTTAAGAAATATCAAATATTGGAAATATATTAATATTATTTTCTTTATGAAGTGCTTTCATTTAGAAATCAAACGTCAGAATGTCTTGATTACCTCTGGATGACACCTTGAGGTACTCTACCATGAATCAGAAATGAAAATAGTTTATAACTACGCACCATTTTGTTCTAAATCTATTCTGAAATTAGACACACATTTGCGCATGAATGTGATTTTTTTTATCTTTTATTTTGAAATTCTAAATCAGAATATCCCAATATTGGAATAATTACTTTCTTTCATTTAATGTATTCATCATTCATACCATTCATGATTTTTCATCTCTTCATTTAGTTTAATCTATCACTATATCTGTATTTAAAGGCGTGTTTCGTCATATCACGTTCACCGGAAGTTCGCTCTTATTTTGAAGACAGTTTTCACACACTCGCACCGTAATGCCTGGTATATACATGTACTGAAAAATATCGGGCGGACTGGCTTGATTGTGTTTTTCGAAGTGGCGGCTGGCTTGACCGCAGTTACTTGACGCGTGTTTAACTTGGACTCTAGGTGAAACCACACGCGTACAACTAGCTAATAAGCAGTTTGAGTTCTTACCCTATTGTTCACTGGGTGCTTGTTGAGTTGCTTTTCGTCCAGAGAAAACTCTGTGTTCACTGGTGAAAGGCGGTTGAGTGAGTGAGACTCTCTGAACGGAACATCCATGTTCTGGAGGAACTCCGAACCTTCCATTTGACCACGCCCCTTGCTGTGACGTCGCCCCTTGCTGTGACGTCACCTGACCGGGTCACGTAATTTGAATGAGATATGTTTATTATTATCACCTGTTATTAAACTGGTAAATGTTTGTCATATTGTATCATGCATGTATTGTAACATTCATGTCAATCACAACCACAGCGCTGTGGATACATTTTTTTTGATGTAAAAAAATACACCTTCAGTGTCAGAAATATGTCCAGAAAACATGAATGAGTACATCGTTCCTCCTGTCGGCAAACTTTAAATTAAACAGCAAGCATCTGTACACTAAAATATTTCCAGATATAGTCAAGATATTTTATATTTTCATTTCATCTCCACATTGGACTCGTCCAATGCATTATAATGAATACAACATGGAGCGACCCTGGGCCAGGAGCGCTACGAGACATTGTCTCGCTTATTGCCGTTTATTCGGGGACAGTCGAGGCGACTGTGGGCCGTAGCCTCCGCTAAACAGGGAACACCGTGAGACATTATACTCCCAAGTAACACAAACAACAACATCCCCCTTCACTCGCTCAGCCAATCACAAGACACTTTATAAACAATAAATATTCTCACTTTTTGATTCAATTTGACTCAAAGGCATTACTGTTATTACTGTTAACTATTGATACTGTTGATATGAATAAAATGGAGAAACGGCCAGCAACGTGGAGTATAATTCTTCCCAATTTGATTCAAATTAACTCAAACAACTGTTATCTTTACTGATTGTGTACCAGAACAGAAGGTAATTGATGTATCATTATACATAGATGTAGGTGCAAGGGAACAACATGTTACTGTAATATAAGGGGGAAACTGGGAATTTAATTAATTAATATAATTATTATAATTTGTATAACACTGCAGGTGCTTATTTCACAATTATCATAGATAACTTACCAACACTGAAGAGGCACCTATAACAACATAATCAAAATCATAATCAGAAACTTTTTATTGCCATGTTTATTTATATATATATACAAGGAATGTGTCATGGTGTCATAAAGAACCATATTGGAAATATCTACAAGGTACATTTGCATTTTTACTTTGCAACAAACAAAGGTCCGACTCAAAGGGTATTGTCAGGTCCATACTGTTGGCCAAAATAGATCAATAAAACATTTGAGATATCACATATAAAAAAGGAAATTATGAGATGACAAGGGCATCTCATAATTGGGAAGCATCTAGGAACCATTAGAGGTGGTGGTGGAGAACAGGGTCCTCCCGGTCGAGCACTTTCATTAAGAGACTGATCCAGATCCTCTCCAGGAGCTCCTTCCTTCCAGCTGCCATCTCACTCTCCATCCATCCATCCATTATCCAAACCGCTTATCCTTGAAGCCGATCCCAGCTGACATTGTGCGAAGGCATCTCCCTCTACAAACAGTCTGAGTTTTAAAAAGTTTTTAAAAATAAAAATAAAAAATGTGATTAATTGTGCAGCCGTTATCTTTTCTGAAGTCTCGACGTTCATTGACTGCTTTGCAGGCGAGCCTCGGAGCCAACTCGTCATGTGCGCTCGCGGGCCCAAAGAGCCGTTGGGGATCGTATTCTGTCATGTTAGTAGTCGTCATACTTCTAATCATAACCCCTTTCTCTATCATAAAGAGTTGCACTGGTATTGGCATAACTACCGCTTGAGAATTATACCGTCACCTGTCATTAATAATAAATAAATGAATTAGAAAAGTTCTGCTAAAATGCCAATATACAGTAACAGTAGGCTATATTCTTATCCAAAATGTATATAAACAAAAAGAAATTAGAACATTTTTAATAAATGCATCATAATTGCCTCCTGCTGTGTTTTAGCCATTGCACTTGTAATTGGGTGTGAACTGGGGTTTTCTTCAGTGCATTTGTTGGATGAATTTTGGATCAGGCTGGTAGGGTTCACTCAAGTCCAGGAAACTGCGACACTGACTTCATGACGGTTTCCTCATGTCCAGGACACTGCTACACTGACTTCATGAGGTCTCCTCATGTCCAGGACACTGCTACACTGACTTCATGACAGTCTCCTCATGTCCAGGACACTGCTACACTGACTTCATGACGGTCGCCTCATGTCCAGGACACTGCTACACTGACTTCATGACGGTCGCCTCATGTCCAGGACTTTTTTTTTTTTTTTTTTTAAGTTTCAAGTTTTTATTGTCACATCCCCTTTTATACAAGTATAATCGGTTCGTGAAATTCTTATGTGCAAAACACCCGACAGCAGTAGCAGACTAAAAAAAGAATAAGAATGAGAATAAACTATGCAATATCCACACACAAAAAAGAAGAAAGTATTAACAATATATATATAAAACAGTGTAATAGAATATACATCATGACAATATATATATATAAAACAATGTAATAAAATATACACTTTTTTGAGACTATATATATATATATATGTATATACATACAATATATATATACAATATATATATATATAAACAATGTAATAAAATATACACCATGGCCATAGATATTCACAGAATATGTTCTGGTGTGTAGTGTTAATGAGGGTCTCAGTCCTTGTTCAGCAGCCTGATGGCCTGACTGAAGAAGCTGTCCCTCAGTCTGTTTGTGCGGCACTTGATACTGCGGTATCGCCTGCCTGACGGTAGAAGGGTGAACAGTTTGTGGCTGGGGTGGTTATTGTCTTTCAGCATCCGTTTGGCCCTGGCCACGCACCGCTTGGTGTATATGTCCAGGATGGAGGGAAGCTCACCTCCAACGATGTACTGTGCCGACCGCACCACCCTCTGTAGTGCCCTACGCTCCAGGGCGGTGCAGTTCCCGTACCAGACGGTGATGCAACCTGTCAGAACACTCTCGATGGTACTGGTGTAGAATGTTCTGAGGATGCGGGGGGCCATGTTGAATTTCCTCAGTCGCCTAAGGAAATACAGGCGTTGTTGGGCCCTTTTCACCACGTGAGTGGTGTGCGTGGTCCATGTGAGGTCCTCGGAGATGTGCACGCCGAGGAACTTGAAGCTGCTGACCCTCTCTACTGCAACTCCGTCTATGGAGATGGGGGTGTGCTCTCCTCTCCGCTTCCTGTAGTCCACGATCAGCTCCTTGGTCTTCTTGACACTGCTACACTGACTTCATGAGGTCTCCTCATGTCCAGGAAACTGCGACACTGACTTCATGAGGTCTCCTCATGTCCAGGACACTGCTACACTGACTTCATGACAGTCTCCTCATGTCCAGGACACTGCTACACTGACTTCATGACGGTTTCCTCATGTCCAGGAAACTGCGACACTGACTTCATGAGGTCTCCTCATGTCCAGGACACTGCTACACTGACTTCATGACAGTCTCCTCATGTCCAGGACACTGCTACACTGACTTCATGACGGTCGCCTCATGTCCAGGACACTGCTACACTGACTTCATGACGGTCGCCTCATGTCCAGGACACTGCTACACTGACTTCATGACGGTCGCCTCATGTCCAGGACACTGCTACACTGACTTCATGAGGTCTCCTCATGTCCAGGACACTGCTACACTGACTTCATGAGGTCTCCTCATGTCCAGGTCACTGCTACACTGACTTCATGAGGTCTCCTCATGTCCAGGACACTGCTACACCGACTTCATGATGGTCACTGTGGCTCAAACTGACTGTTCCCTCAAGAGCAAACAAAAGTTAGCCTAGCCTGCACATGCATGTTTTAACATAATAATAATTCACATAAAACAGGTAGACAATGTTAACAGTCAACCATAATAATAAAACTCAACACAGAATCAATGTGAGACCTCACCTGAAGCCCTGATGGTCCAGCTGCTGCTTCTTCAACATGATTTCTGAGTTTCCTGAATGCAATTCAAAATGAATGAATGTAGACCTTATATACTAGTATATCTATTTATTTTGAAAGCAATTTACAATATTTAGGTAATAGGTTCAGGTTTAATGGAACAGCCTTGTTTTTAAATTCAACATCACATCATTTACACAATCCAAAAGTGCTGACATGAGGTCAGATTCCCAAACGTCCTTCAGTTTCATTGCTAATGAACAAGACCTCACCTGAAGCCCTGATGGTCCAGCTGCTGCTTCCTCAGCCTGCACTACATATGCACCGAGTTTCCTGAATGCATTTCAAAGTGATGCAGGTGACACTAAAAATATGCAAAATCATATCGTTTTTAACCTACGGATGCCTTGTTAGTATCGATACACCGTGCAACGTGACAGCAGTAGATGTAGCGACGCCAACATTAAAGCTAACCAAACCCCCCAAACGCTGTTGACATCTTAACGCCGATTGGCCGAGACTCGACACGTCCCATCAAAGATGTTTTATTGCGAAGATCACATCACATTTTCTCCGTGTCTCACTGAGATAAACAAAAAGGAGCTACAACAGTTAGATATTCTAACAGTGGGTGGTGGCGTGTGGAACATTACGTGACACAGCATGAACATGTACGACTGTTTTATAGCTCATCGGTCTGAATTAAACTTTATATTAAGGCATCCCATTTAGAAGCAGTCAACGATGATGTCAAGCTCAATTATGAAGCCATTACCAAAATAAGGCTAGTTTGTGTAACAAAATATATACGATCCATGTCTTACTTCATTTAAAAGCGACTGGGAACAGACCAGTGAATTAACTTTAGAAATCAGACAAGCAATAGATTGAGTGGATTTGACTCTCTTGTTGTTTTGATTTGCAGAAATGAGGTCATCTTCTACTAAAGCTGTGTATACTACAGCACATCAACTACGTGGCTTTTTCACCATTAATAGACAAACGGTATCCTCCAGCTTATCCAGCAGACCTTTACTCCACCCCCTCACCAGCAACAGACCGACACATTTTGACAGCGTTTGATTTTGTACGGACATCTGCATTTTTATTTATATACTTTTCCATACGGTCCAAACAAGCTTCGAGCTGACCGCTATGGGGTCATGCCTCTTGTTCATTTGCAAGATCAAAAAAGGTAAAGGTTTGTGCATTCACATTTTTAAAAGGTTACAGTTCAGTGTCGCATAGGTTTTGAGGTTTCCATTTGTTTTCATCTTCAGCAAGACACAATCCAGCCCTTCGAGAAAACCGTGGAAACGGTGTTACGATTGGAAAAAATTAAAAAGCTTTTAACAACTTTACAATGGCTATAAAAACAGACAATCGGGGCACGAAGCCCAAGCGTTGAGGAGAGTACAAAAAACGTGGATTGTACAGGTAAATCACCACTTTGCACAGAAAGACATGTTTTAAGAACTCAAACAGATTTTTTTTTTCATTCTGAAGGCAACGGTTTAAATATAGAACAAAGCAGTTGTGTTTGGCTTCAGAGATGCAAATCCCGACTACATGACCAACAATGGATGAACCAAGCATTTAAAATTCAACCATTAATAGACAGTACACGCAGTATTTCAATGATACCGTACAAATTGAATATTATGCACATCAGCTGCCTTTTCATTTCCCCAAAAACCACAAACTGGACCATTTCAGGCCGAAGCACCTCTGTAGCCTGCTTTCCTTTCGTGTCCTAGTCCTGATAATGTGTATGCTGGCTGAGTGGTATGACTTACTGGTGGACACAAATGGACCGGAGCCATCATTATTGCTACACTCTTGCTTTTACTAAAAGACGTTTAAATGACTGTCACAAGAAGAGCTACCGACAGTGACTAGACAACACGTTTTGTGATTCTCTACCCGACTTTAAAACAGTCAATTTTAAGAAATAGTTGGCAAGTATTAGTCTAGGCCTACTACGCAGAGACCATGAGAAGGGCATATGTAAAATATGTTTCGTAGGGTGTGGGGGGAGAGAAGTTCATAATAAATTAACTTTGAGAACCTCAGGCGTGTGAAGAGTGTCAGTATATATAGAGAGAGATGTATAGATAGAGTGTAGCTGAATTGAATTAAGATCACTGAGGAGCAAATGTCCAGTTTGGACTTTAGAATTAGAAAACGAAGGCTGAATGCTTTACAAGAAGGCATCACACCATTCTTTAAGGCAGCCAAAGCAGTCACCTTGTTGTTTGACATTAGCCCTGCAAGTGTCCTTCAGCCAATCCCGGAAAAGCTCTTCGTCTTTCTTTAGCACTAGAAACTGCCCGAGGACGACATACGCCTGAGAAGGAAGAGATGTAAACACAACAGAAAATCGGATCAAGACAGGAATACGTGGGCCACATTATATTCCACATTGTTGTCAAGAAGACGATGTTTCCAGCTCTATGGTGATGATTAGGGATGGGTATCGTTTGGGTTTTTTCCGATACTGGTGCTAAACCGGTACTTTTAAAACGATACCGGTGCCTGAACCGATATTTTTTTTGTTTACGCACAATGAGGACATTAAAAACCTCTTTGGCCATATTCCCTGTAGAAGCCGTTATCATGGAGCACTGACAAACAACGGATATCAGACTGTTAACACACACAATATATGTTCTCTATTATATGATGTGATATGTATCGTCATGTACAGACTTTATAGGGTTAATCCTGTCACTGTGTTGATGGGCAAAGAGAACAACCAATCAGATACTGAAGATGACACGTGACAAAGTTTTGCTTCTGACAGCGAGAGTTCCACTGAAACAAAGTGACGCCCCACGGTCTTTATTCCTCCGTCATTATATTCCCGGTAACACCGGGTATACAGCCGGATCACTGTACATCAACAGACTGTCACGCTTAAACATGGTTATAATGGCTAATTTATTATTTCTTGGGCTACTTTTATGAATGCAAGACTTGCAATAAACGTTACGGTACTAATCTGAGTTCAGGCTGCTCGTCATCATCGGTCTCCCCGTGTTCAGGGGGACCGGTGCCGGTCTCCCCATCGCGTCCAGCCTGACGCTGGTGTGCATGACACGGGCCTCACGCAGTCACACACGGCGCAGCCTCCGCTGTCAAAGTTAAATATGATAGGCTATCGCAACCTGCTTGACAGGGCGGAGTCACCAGAGAAGTTCACAACATTCGTTTTTTTCAATTTCAATCGGCTCAGGCACCGGAAAGAAGCACCGAAATGTGCGTTGCGTTTCGGGACGGGTAATACCGGTTGTATTGGAACCGGTACCACATTGACACCGGTTTCCGGTACCCAACCCTCGTGATGACTGCCAGAATAGATGATTGTCATGTAGAATTGGGATGGCTTAACACACCTTACAGTACAATGTGACTAGATGTTAAAGACTTTACACACACACAAAAAGTAAAATGTCTAAATAATATCCACATGGGTCTGGAGTACACGGCTTGAAAATTAACACCACCTAATAGAAAATAACACAACCTAATAAAATGTAGTACACGTTTTAATATTGGCCGCATTTACTTTAGGATTAAGCTATTGTTGCCGGTGAAAGACATTTCTCTGAGTAACTGAAAAGAAAACGGAATAACTTGTTCGTCAAGATACGCTTGATTTTAACCAAACTGGTTACAATGTTAACACAACCTGGTGCATGCTTGAAAACACAGCAACAGTTGCTTTTACACCACAATTTTATGCAGCATTTATTATTATTTTGTATTGACTTTAAACAGTTAGTCAGAGGATACCACTCTTTCGGAAGGATAAGGCTCTCCGTTACCTTATCAAAACCTTTCTCCTCCAGTCTTTGGCCAAGGACCTCTCCTATGCCTGCAAGAGCCGTCACAGGCTTCTCACCCATGGGCTCAGCCACAAAATCTTTATGCTTTTGGGATGTCGACGACATGGCTGCTGTGTTGGCGGTCAAAGGTCACCAACAAGTTAACTGAAACACAAAAGAGGATAGCATGTAAAACATACGCTTCAGAGAGAACGCAACTCCATGAAGTACTTTTAAAAACATATTGTGTCTCCCCTTTTCTTAGATTTTTAACCACCTACTACTTCAGGGATTGACACTTCTGATTCTCCGCTTTCCGTTTAAAGTATCTCTATGACATCAAATGAACAGTGTCGTAATAGTAGTCATTCACCAAGCATGTTCAATATTTAAATCAAGACTACAACGCACAGACATCTGATACCTTCATTGGTGATTGTCTGTTCAGAAACAAACGTCCCTTTACTACAAATGCCATGATAACCAATAAACCTTCTGGATTTTAATAGATTTCTCAGTAACTTACGTAAAAGGAGACATGTTGGTGGTAGAGGGGGTGTTATGCATCTGCTAAAGGTTAAACGTCATTACTTTAACCTCCTCAGTCGGTTTCATTGAGACCCAATAAGAAACATGCAAAGATAGTATACGACTGGAGTCTAGACTTGAATAACGTGAGTGTTTGCATAGTATTCACACACAACGTACGGCGCTGGATAAACACGTGTGTTTACATTCATTGTGAAAGCACCAATGCGGTTCATCTTCCCCCTCTGTGCATTTTCGCGCGCATTGCATTTACCTGCTAACAACTGTAGCTAACAAGCTAACGTTTACTAGATTCAGACGTAGTTATCGGTCATTTCCCGACGAACCACAACAGTGTGTTACCACGCCGTGCTCTCTTTATTAAACGTGATAATCCTGACCCAAACGTTGTCGATTAAGTTAGCACTGTGAAGCGAGAGTAGCGTAGTTAGCTCACAATTTAGGCGCCTTCAACTTAATTTAACAGAAGCCATTGATACCGTTGAACTGTTGCCGTACGGCGCTACTTTTAGTTTACGGCAGGTTTCAGTCAATGACAGCATCGTGTATTGTGGCTGAGTATTATTAACTTACCAAGTATGCCCCGGTCCTGGCTGAATACTTATTTGGCTGGAGAGTCGTTTAGTTTCTGTTTCCCGTCCGGCACCAGCGACCACAATGCAATGCGGCAGCTTCTTGCGTCATTACGTCAGCGGGCCACGCACTATTTACTTTATTCCCCTGATCGTTGACTTACAGGATAAGTAGCTCAGCCGTGTTTTGAACGGTCCCAGGTAGCAGCTTCAAGTACAGGTAGATTACCATCGATCCATCTTTGCTACGTGCAATACAGGTAACTAACAACCTTTATTGGGTCATTCAAAGAACGTTGAAGATTTAATTAAATTATACCAAATGCTGAATAACCTAATTTATCCATTTATGATGCTCAATGTCTATATCATGGCATCAACACATACCCCAATGTTGCAAAGATTTTTTAATTTTTTTTAGACTATTTATTTACCTTTTCCATCCACAGCCAGATCAGCAATCTATGTAAAGGAGTGACATTCAGATACATACAAGGGTCTAAATACAACAAACAGAACATCAAAGATGAATGCATATCCTTCTAAAGTAAGATGGTTTAAATTAGAAAAAATTGTCAAAGTACATTTCAGTATATGTGGTGCAACTGAAAAGTCCTTGTTATGTGAAGGTGATCAACAGAAGCATGGTTTTAAACAAATCTGGGTGTAGGCTGGATATACAGTATATTGTGCATACAAGTGCTGGTCCAAAAACAGTCCACATTCCTTATATCACTCATCACAAGTGGAGGGATATTTTCATAACACACACACAAAATAACCAACACTATGAACAAGACAAAAAACATCATTATTACTTTCAGTCGTCAATTTATTTACTCCCAGGGATCAGCATACAGAGCAGGAACGTAGTTCTTTTGGGTCACCATTCATGTCATAGTTGTGCGCATTAATAACATCACAGTTCTGTTTTTGACAGAACTGGGGGAAAGAAATGTCATGTGACTTTTGGATCTGTGTTTGGGAAAAAGAGAAGGTTTGAAGAGGGCGGTACTGGGCTTTATTAGTGCAACTTTTACAATGACTGTTTGTAGTTTGGTTTAAGAAGCCTACAACTCAGACAGCACATTGGAAGCCAGACTGCAGGTCAGCCCAGTGCCATCAGGCTCCACATTGATCTTCTTCACAACTCCATCTTCCACCAGCATAGCATATCTGAAACACAGGATGAAGTACACATTGATTTGTAGCCATGGACTTCAATGGTACTAGAAAAAGCTTGGCACTGACTACAATGCATTGACCTTGAAGACCAATAGAATAAAAGTATCAGGTTTTTTTCAGTATTACTCTAGAAGTATTGTTGTAATGTCATCAATCGCTCAATGTGCTGCATTTCAGAATTTTCTTTAATATTTGTGGATTTCCAAATTCAGACACTTGAATCAAATTGTGGACAATCAATATTGACAGTTAATAGTGAAAAACTTGAATTGATCAATACCTCTTTGATCGCTTGTTCCCGAGTACCTGCACAATCTGATCACTGTCAAGTAGCAAGTCAACTGCCTAGAAGGCAGAGTGAAAGAGACGGATGATTACACAGTCACAGGAAAAATAACTGATACACACACACACACACAAACCAGACATTTAGTTTTACCTTTGTAAAAGCTCCAGTAGGATCAGCCAGCATTCGAATCTGCAGACAGTAGCGGTAAGGTCAGCATTCTTAATCATGAAATGAATCTCATTTAATGCAGAAGGCTAAGTGCTGCTGCGTCATCAACCTCCCTATTCTTAAGCACGGACATTTGGCCATTGCACAAAAAGGAAATACCTTTCCATCTGCTCCGTGCTCCTTTCCCCAGGCAGCCATGACAAATGCATCATTGACAGAAATGCAGGCGACCTCCTGCACACCTTTACCCTTCAAGTCCTCTGCCTGCTGCACAAAACCTGGGAGGTGAGTCTGAAAGTAAGAAAGCAAATGCAACGTCAGCTGACGTCAAAGATGACCATGCACAGCAAATAAGAGATGACAGTGTGGTCTCAACCTTGGAACAACCGGGGGTAAAAGCTCCAGGTACAGCAAACAGGATTCCCTTCTTCCCCTTGAAGAGCTTATCCATTGCCACCTTATTGCCTGGTTCGCCCTCATGGACCTCCACCGCGGGGAGATGTTCACCAACCTGTTGGGGATAGAGTCCATAGTAATGCAAGAAAGCAGATCCACATTAACAAATTACCATAGAGAACTACACCAAAACTATAATGGGCACTCGGTAGAGCGCATACCTTCGCATATCACAAGATTGGGCATTGAATTATGAACATTTTGGCATTAGTTGCATGCCAATTGGATACAAATTGACCGTGCTATGGTAAAAAGAAGATTTTGACCTTTCCATGACCTTGACCTTTGACCCAATTGATCCCAAAATCTAATCAAATGGTCCCCGGATAATAACCAATCATCCCACCAAATTTCATTCGATTCGGTTTAAAACTTTTTTTGTTATGCGAATAACACGCATAAAAATAAATAAATACACGGCGATCAAAACATAACCGTCCGCATTTTGAATGCTTAGGTAATAATGAAAGAAAGGACCAAAGTGGTTTAGCACATGAGTAAATATTCCAAAACAGGTGCACAAATAGGTGCACACTTGCTGCTACAGGAGGGCGACAAATCACCAGAAATATATATGCGTGCGTTTCGTTAAAATGGCCGAATACCTTAACTAAATTGAATACTTACCATTGACCGACTTATGTGAAACTTTATCACAGATTTAACAATATACAATTAATTTGATATAACTTTAACGCCACTTCCTTGAGGATATTTTATTAAGACAATATTCGCAAGGTCACAATATCTGCAAGCTGTGAAGTGCAGACACCCTATAGCTGTAAACTTCAACAACTTCGGGGGAAATGAATACGTGACGTATGCTTTCAGACATTTACTGACGCCAATATCACACGAAGAGTATCGGCTAAGTAGCGACTACGTCTGTCTGGAAGGCGTTGGACGACCGCTGGATGTTAGCTAACTAATGATTGACAGTTTGCACAATGGTGCGTTCCCCAGCAGCCACCGAGAGGACGGGAACCGTCGCAGGAAACAAACACACATACTGTAGCGCTCCTGGACGGTGCCCGTCATGGCGACGGGCTTCAGGGGGACAGTTAGCATGGTGAGCTAAGGAGGGGGGGAAGATGGCAACGCACATGACTGAGAGTCGTGTAGTTTCGCTAATTCGCAGTGATATAAAAAGACACCTCTCTCGTTGAGCCGTGCAAAGCGCACGCGACTATTGTTAGTTCGACACACACGCGCACGACTCTCACCTGAATCGGCATCTTGACAGCAGGAGCAGTGTGTAGCAGCCTCACGCGCTGGACGACACGGGTGTGCTTGACGATGGCGCTTGTGATGGATAGCATTGCGGCTCGTTATTTAAGCAGCCAGTGTAAATGTCCCGCGGTCGGGTTCCGCAGAATACGGCGAGGCGTGTCCTCTGCGGCGGTTATAGCTCCCGGACGCACCTCAGGCCGGCTGTCACTCTGACTTATTACCTAGCACCCTGTCACCGACACGTCCCACATTGAGTTTGGCTGTTGGGATTAAGCTAGCTTCCAGATCTGGGCCTGCTAAATCTTTACTTGACTGCGCCATCTGCTATCAGGAGGTCACATGTAGCATATGTTAGACGTATTTGATACATGGTGCAGCTGTGGAAGCCGAACACACTTTAATTAATAATGTAGTAATTCATTAATACAAAAGAAATATTATGATCCAAAAATAATCCATCAGTACACATCTGAACTCAGAATGGCCAGCTGCTTAAGAAAAGAAGCACAACCATATTTTAATGTTGTCATCTGTTAAAGCGAAGCCCATTTAAGGTACTTGGTTTTATACTAGGTAGAGTAGCAGTGTTGTATCTTGTCATGAGCAGAGGAGTATCATGTGTTTTTATGTCAAAAACTCAAGCCCAGTTCCGGTGTTACACCCCTACTGGTTTTCAAACCTACTGGTTTCCCTACGCGTGCGTGCGTTGTGTTCTCTTAACATCTGCAGCGGGGCTCTGTCTCGCTCACCAGATTCGTCACACATTCACAAACATATTGCTGGAGATCTTCAAGCCTCCGTTCATATCCATTTCGGCGATTACGATTGTATAAGTGGGCAGTGCATCACAGCCACGGATGAAGAAATAAATTTTAAAAAATGTATTTAAAAAAAAAGATCGCCCGACCTGGTTTCGATCTCTGTCACGCAAAACGAGACTGCACTCTAAGCCGCGCAGTCTGTGCGCTGCGCCATCAGATATTAGTTTAAACTCAAGTAATTGATATATTCAACCATTACGTCACATCTTTTGTTTCATGGGAACAGTTTGGCGGAGGGGATCTGAAACAACTGGTTACCTTGTTCGGATATTTACACTTTGAAACATGTTTAGCGATGCTTGTTCGCAACGCAACAGCCACACAATACCGACAACAACTAATTGACTTTCGTGACGAGTATATAATGACGATGGTACTGTGAACAGAGATTAGAAACATTGCGAACACTGAACAACAGGAAGAATGGAATACTAGTAATGTTCCATCTACAAAACAATGTAGAACATATTGCTGGAGCTCTTGAAGCCACATGTCACATCTATTTACGATTGTACAAGTGAGCACTACACGTCACACATGAAGAAACACATATTTTTATAAAAAGATCGCAACGACCTGGTTTCGATCTCCTTCAAGCAAAATTTGGCGACTCTATAGCGCAGCAGTCTATACACTATGCCACTAGATATTAACTGCAAGTCAAGTAATTTTGATATTCATCCATTACGTCACAACTCGTATGCGTCATGGGAACAGTTTGGTCGAGGCAACCTGAAACAATTGGTTACCTTGGGCGGATATTCAAATACTTCCAAACATGTTTTGTGATGCTTTTATAAATAATATTCAGACATCATTTTTTTGGAAATGTGAAGGGAATGCATTTGTTAGCTTGAACTGAAGCAATTCTTGCACCATAAGTGGATCCATCAAGCTTCTTGTCTTTTTTCCCTTCCGTTTGTTTGTCTGACACAGTTTCCTTTTATACAGATGTTGCTAATTATGTCCTTGCTTGATTGGAATTGTGATTGCAAGATGTGACAGCTGTGCATCATTTTCTAAACTCTTGAATTATGTCAATACAGTTTATCAATATTATTTTTGTATCATGATGCGATCTTTTTATAAAAATATGTGTTTCTTCATGTGTGATGTGTAGTGCTCACTTGTACAATCGTAAATAGATGTGACATGTGGCTTCAAGAGCTCCAGCAATATGTTCATCATTGTTTTGTGGATAGAACATTACTAGTATTCCATTCTTCCTGTTGTTCAGTGTTCGCAATGTTTCTAATCTCTGTTCACAGTACCATCGTCATTATATACTCGTCACGAAAGTCAATTAGTTGTTGTCGGTATTGTGTGGCTGTTGCGTTGCGAACAAGCATCGCTAAACATGTTTCAAAGTGTAAATATCCGAACAAGGTAACCAGTTGTTTCAGATCCCCTCCGCCAAACTGTTCTCATGAAACAAAAGATGTGATGTAATAGTTGAATATATCAATTACTTGAGTTGAAACTAATATCTGGTGGCGCAGCGCACAGACTGCGCGGCTTAGAGTGCAGTCTCGTTTTGCGTGACAGAGATCGAAACCAGGTCGGGCGATCTTTTTATTTTTATTTTTTATTAAATGTATTTATTCCTACGTGGCTGTGATGCACTGCTCACTTATACAATCGTAATCGCCGAAATGGATATGAGCTGAGGCTTGAAGATCTCCAGCAATATGTTTGTGAATGTGTGACGAATCTGGTGAGCGAGACAGAGCCCCGCTGCAGATGTGAAGAGAACACAACACACGCACGCGTAGGGAAACCAGTAGGTTTGAAAACCAGTAGGGGTGTAACACCGGAACTACACAAGCAGACCTGACCGGTTAAATCGAAGGTTAAAGCTTCCAATGTGGTTTCACAAAACCGACTCCTGCAGCAGTCAAGAGGTGCAATAATAAATATACAAACACTTAAAGGCACAACTTGTTCCAGATTGCAGTAGCCTATGTTTAAGTATGCAAGTGACTTTCACGCGTGGGTGGTTTAATTCTTGAGGGTTTGTTTGTCATGCTCAGGAACTGTATTTGAAGTCGAAACTTTGAAGGACTGTCCCCCATCTTCAGTTCAGAGTGCGTCCTAAATGGTAAAAGTTAATCAAATCACAAAGTTGACAGTTACCACAGTAGTCTTCATCACACGGCCCCCTCTAATACACACACACACACACACACACACACACACACACACACACACACACACACACACACACACACACACACATCCATACACACACACAGGGAGAGATGAGACCAATGATATGTGGTGGTGGTGTGTCCATTTATTACACAACACGATGCACCTACAATGATCCACTCCCCGTTGCGTCAGACAGTGGATGATCTCACTTTTTTCACAGTGATTTTTATGTGGACATGTTTAGACAAGGACGTCAAACTGTTTTTATCTGAATGAAAACAAAAAGGAAAAAAAAGTCTACACACAGAAATTCACAGCCAATATCACACACGAAAAACAAAGCAGTGTCAACCAACAACAGTAAATTGAGTAAAAAATAGAATTTAATCATTTAAATAGTCTTTCAAAATACAAACATTGATTTGAACTTCTAAATAATATAACATTTAGTAGCTATTCTTCATTATAACTGGCATTTACATGTACACTGGCTATACAAGGAAATGTGAGGTTTGGTAATTTATTGTATTGCTCATTTATATTAATGCGCACATATTTATTAAAACTACATATGACTATCATTTAACAGCGACACTGCAAATGACCCTGCCTTCGCCCCGAAACCCCCCGTACCTAAAACATATCTGTAAGCCTCCAATGTGTAAATGGCCGAGTCAATATGAAGAAACGGTAACAGCTCTACTTCGACCCAGGCATCGATATTTATTCGCTTGCTAGAAAACCGGAACATGTAAGCTGTAAAGCACGAGTAATGAGCCGTATACAATATGGAAACAGAGAAATAAATGATCTCGGATGTTTTCACAACTGCAAAGACATTCAATGAACCCAATGCTCGAATTTAAGTTAACAAATTAAAAGATCAATAATTTGTCTCCACAGTTATTTGGCCGCCTGGCTTGCTCTGTCTCCTGAGGTAGCCCTCTTTAGCCTCACTGTGCCGCTAAATCTATAGAGCCAGGTCAATTGATCCCTAACATGACAATCAGATTCGGAATAATACACAACTGCTTACATAAAAATAAAAAAACACACACACAATTAGTATTTATATTATCCTGAATGGAAAGCCTTATTTCAATACCAAACCCACAACAGTGTCACAATGTAAATAAAATACCCTTGAATCCTAGAAAGAAAAATATATGAAAAAAGCAAGTTTCAAGTCTTTACAAATTGTCAGAGAATTGTAAGCTGCACAGATATAATTGAAATGGGGAATTTGTATCACATTTGCTGGCTTTATTGTCTTCCACTATAAATTGCATGTTTCTGTTTATTTAAATGGTAACTGTACATGGCTGAACGTCTCAGCGGCCCTTCGGCCACTAAATATTCGGTCTGACTTTGACGTCAGACACTGCAGCCTTGCATTGCATGTGAAGCTTACTGTGACGATGATCATCGTGAGTTATCCAACCTGCTGCACTTTCAGGATGTTTTCAGACACGGTTTCAACATCCAACAGGAAGATGTTGTTTATTTTGCATTTCTTGTAGTCCTGAGCCCATGACTGACACTTGCACGTTTTGAGTTCAACAGATGTAGCGATACAAAGACGGGATCTCTCAATGAAATAGTTGAGATCTTTTATGCAACAACGCTCCTCACGACTGCGGAAAATGCAGCGAAATCTCACCATCGCCTATCAATCGATATGGATTAGTGTTACAGCCCTCAAATCAAATAGGTCAGACTATTATTTTTGGCTGCTGGAGTCAAAAACAGTGGTTAGATCTAGTGGTGGAGGACAGTATAAAAAAAAAGCAGATGAGGCATATGCACTTATTTTCTGACCGCTGTCGTTGCCGCGCTTTATTGTCAAAGCGTCGCGTTCTTCCCTGATCTCTGTGTCGCTCATCGGTTTAGAGTGCACGTCGACACACACGCTCGCCTGCATGAAAGCCACTTTTTTTCACCGTGTGCCGACAGGTTTCCGTACAACACTAAATATATTACCTTCTCAGTAGAGCGTTCTACACAGTCTTCTTATGCACTTCTCCTGGACTACAAATCAACTGCACAACCTTTTATAAAGAATCCTGCACCTACTCCGTACATCAGTGGTTCCCAACTCCGGTGTTTAACCCCAAAAGTGCTGGTGGTTTTTTTTCTTCTTTTCTCTCGCTAGTGTTTTAAATCTACTCACCCGGCATCCCAAACCCAAACTCCTCTCTACTAGCAGCGGTAATTTCAGTAATCAGCACTTGGGGTCCTGAGAGTGGAGAACTACGGATATACACACACACAACTAGATGTCTCACCCTTTTATCCACATTTAAAATGTGACAGACAACAATCGAGTTGTTATATTGCTTTTAACATATTGCAAGTAGTTCCTATGAATCTTTGCCGACAGCGGCACACTAAACTATAGCAAATACAAGCACTCCATGTGCGTGTTAATCTGTCTTTCCCCTGGTACGCTTTCATGAGTAGGTGTCGTTTCAAAAAGTTCAAAAGCCACACGTTGTCAGTCTGTCCTTGGATACCTAAATGTTGTTCTTCAGTGGTTAGGTCACTGCGGATCAATGGTGTGATGGACCTCACCAGGAAAATGGTTGAAACTGGGAAGGATTCTGGCATTCGTGTTAAATGTTATCCCGCTTGGAGCCTTTTACCAAAGTCTTACTGCAAATAACCACTTCCCCGCTTAGGGACATGAATGCATGAGCGTTTTATTTTCTCATATTATTTTCCTTTCTTCATGTATAGGCTATGGAAAAAAAGGGGAAAAGAACCATTTCCCCCATTATGTATTCTATAATGAAGTCTTTTGTTTCTCACAAACCACTCATCCACTCTTGAAGACTAGATCTCCATCGGGTCTTTCTCTGCATCCTATTCACTGCTGCTTTCGGCTCTAGGGAGAGTCCATCATGGCTTCCAGCATCTCCAGGAATAGTTTGTGCATGGGGACACCACCGCGGGTCTTGATGCTGTAGAAGGTGGTAAGAGCACGACCAGCAGTCTGTCGGAGGAGAGGCAACGTTAAAAGGAGGCGTCCTGCCCGCTGGGAGTCGCCTGGGCGGCGCTGACATTCCAGCTCCAGCAGGGCCTGGTGGAGGAGGTCCCGCAGCTTCTGCACAGCCTCCATGTCCTCGATGTAAACAGAGTCTAACGGGACAGAAGAGGGCACGTTGTAAGGCATTGCGTCGGCGGTTTACGTTCGCTCAGCTTGCAGTGTTGACGTACCACAAATACTAACTAACGGTTGCCTTTATTTGCAACACAAACAGTGCATGTGTGGTGCAAGCAGGGCATGCTTCATTATCTTCTGTTGACAGTATTCTTGAGTCAATCTCTAAGGGGAAAGCTACATAAAGGTGAAACTTATGACCTTGCAACAACTATTACACACCATTCTGCTCTATCCGGTATGTTTCTGAAATGCCACATCTGCTTTGCTAAAGACTAGAAGCCTTTTATTTTTATTTTGCAGTGGTTATTGCCTAAGAGCTGAACAAAGATTCACTGCACTTCCACCGGCCAATGCGAGATTTTTCACGGGCCTTTGGCTGCTCACATGCACATTACCCCATCAAAATTGGACCAACGGACATTCTCCTCCCCCTGTCCTGCTAACCGACAGCTTTAATTGCCACCACTGCCACACAGTTTAAGAGGTGTTAATTGAACCGTTGGTTCATTTTGATGGCTGTGGTCTGTGTTGCTGTTGATTCGTATTGAGTTATGCTGAGATTATATCAATGTGGGAATACTGAATATTAGAACCACCTCTCTGTGTTACACAGCACAATTCAGCAGCACCACAACAGCCTCCAAAATTATCAGAAAGTTTACATTTAGTTTAGTTTAGTTTATTTCGATCAGCAATAATATACAAAAATCAAAATTTCAACAAAAGAAGAAAGTGGCTGACCGAAAGGGTCAAGGCTGAAGCTATCAAGCTTATAAGTGCCCTAACCTATGTTTTCATGAAAATACTTATTTTAGAGAACCATATACATATACCTATATATATACATATAAACATATACACATGCATACAAATTCACACATGCATATAAACATATATACACACACATAAATACACATACCTACATATACATAAAACAATCAACAAAACAAAAAAAACTTGTCCCCATTACCCGTTACTTATGATGCGTCATCAATGCTGATACGTCTGTACTTGTCCAGAGTCATGTCTTTAAAATTTCTTTTTAATATCACCAGATTCTTACTTTCCTTGATGTCATCAGTTAAACTATTCCACTGTTTCACCCCACAGACAGATGTGCACATGCTTTTTAGAGTTGTATGAACAATTGGCTGTTTGAAATTCCATCTCCCTCTTAGTTCATACTCTCCTTCTCTATCTCTAAAAATCTTTTGAATATTTCCAGGAAGTGAATTATGTTTAGCTTTGTACAGAATTTGTGCTGTTTTGAACTCTACTATATCACTAAGTTTCAGTGTATGTGATTTTAAGAACAGTGAATTGGTGTGCTCAAGATATCCTACATTATTTACTATTCTAATTGCTCTCTTTTGCATGATGCATAATGGCTGTAGGGTGCTTTTGTAGGTGTTCCCCCACACTTCAACACAATAGGTCATGTATGGTAGAATGAGAGTGTAATATAATGTCTGCAATGATTTATAGTTCAGTATGTGCCGTGTTTTGCATAATATCCCGACAGTTCGTGCTAATTTGGACCTTACATACTTGACATGTTGTTTCCAGCTAAAGTTGTGGTCGATTATCACGCCTAAAAATATATTCTCGAAAACTCTTTCCAGCATAACACTATCCAACATTAATTCTACCGGAGTATTCGGATGTATATTTTTATTACCAAAAACCATACATTTTGTTTTTTTATGTTTACTGATAATTTATTGACATCGAACCACAACTTTAGCTTACTCAATTCTGCCGTGACAACCTCCAACAGCTGCTGAAGGTTCTCCCCAGCACAGAATACATTAGTGTCATCAGCAAAAATAACATAATTCAATATTTTAGAAACATTGCATATGTCATTGATGTACAGTACAAATAATTTCGGTCCAAGAATTGACCCCTGCGGAACACCACATATAATATCTAAGAGAGGTGACCTAGTTACACCCATCTGAACAAACTGTTTTCTGTCTTCAATGTAACTTTTTAACCAATTTAGCCCTACCCCTCTAATCCCATACCTTTCCAGTTTATGTATTAAAATACCATGATCAATTGTGTCAAACGCTTTCTTTAGATCGACAAAAACACCTACTGAATATATTTTTTTTATCACTGTTACTTGTTAGTTCTTCGACTAAATCCATTAAAGCCATTGCAGTTGATCTATTCGTTCTAAAACCATATTGTCTGTCCATAAGCAACTCATATTTGTCAACGAAGCTGTCCAACCGCACAACAAAGAGCTTTTCGAGAATGTTAGAGAACTGGGAGAGCACTGAAACCGGCCTGTAGTTCGTAAATAGGTGTTTTTCTCCAGCTTTGTGTACTGGGATCACTTTAGCCGTTTTCATATGACTGGGAAAGCATCCCAAGTCGAACGATCGATTACAGATGAAAGTTAGAGGGTCTACTATAGTGTCAATTACTTGTTTTATTAAAGTCATGTCGATACCATTCCAATCCAGAGATGTTTTGTTCTTAAACTTCTGAACAACGTTAATAATTTCATTTTTATCATTAAACATTAAATCCTTCATGGCGATAGATAGTTTAAGCTATAAACTACTACTACAGAGTGCAGTTTTTTCCAAACATGCTAATAATATTCCACTTAGTCATGTAAAAGGTTTCCCAAGGAATGTCTTAGGTGCCTCCACTATAAAAAGGCTGCAAAGTATATGATCAATAATACAACTAGAAAACACGTTTAGGTAGTTTCAGTTTGGTCTCATGACAAGTGATATGAAAACCCACACCACAATTAATAGTTATATACTCTTTAGATTGATACTAGTTATATGAGATGCTGCTTTGTTAGAAAATAGAGGACAATCCATTTGTCAATGACACAAGTGCAAGTACCTGAGTTAGTGAGTGCGATGGCTTTAAGCATGACAAATTCCTCCCGGTCCACGTTAAGTGCCCGGAAGCGGCGAGCAAGTTGACTTATTGCGGCGTTTAGCTCTGTCAGTCCAGCAACACGTGACATCTCCTCATCAAGGACGAAATCCTCTGCAAACACCACCTCATCCTCGCAGCTGAGCGAGCGGAACGCTACGCCCAGCACCAGCACCTCCAGCCACACCGACTGCAGCACGGACATCTGGTCTGCAAGGGACAGCGACAGGAAGCCTGCAGAGGGATAGATGAAGAGAGAGGGGGGGGGGGGGGGGTTAATAAGTTCACATTCTGACACAGAAAGCACCGGTCCCGTGTCTTCATAGCGGCCAGATAATGGGCGACATGCTGTAGGCGGCTGGTGAACGAACTCTAGCTTGTAATGCAGTTAAGCACGGCATCGGCTCAGTTGAACTGTCAGCAGACATTCTGTTCAACCCATTTGTTGTCTTGTCCCCACCAATCAGGTCCAAACAGGCCTGTTAGCAAAGTCTGAATTATAAATTCTTTTGAAGACTTCTGCGATGATAAATTCTTCAAGGTCTGACTCGTAATGTAAAACTTAATCTGCCATGTTCAAATGAAATCGGTTCCGCTATCTTCAGCTCTGTTACTTTGTAAATGCAAAGTTTGATTCCTCTCTCAGGACTCCTCAAGAATCCCTAGGGGAGGTTCTTTTTAAACTATCTCCTACTCAAAGGGGGCTAATAACTGAGATGTATCTAAAACCCATGTCTTTGAACGACAACTAATCAAAATCCAGGTGGGAGGGGGAACTGCGAATGGAACTGTCAGAGGACTGGTGGGACGTGGAATCGACACCATAATCTTCCTGTGCTTGACTTTGATCAAGCTGAAGGTGGCGCAGAGATCCCACTTCAGTAAATCCAAACTACATGAAATTGAACATGATTTTAATCCCAAATATACGGTCTACAGCAGGGGTGCTCACACTTTTTCAGCATGCGAGCTACTTATTATGTGACCAAGTCAAAGCGATCGACCGACGGGGTGCTAGTGACTTTTTCTTTGCTCCGTCCCGATGCGCGCAAACCGGTGTCGGGAGCTCCGCGGCGCACGAGACGGCGGGCAGTGGACTGTTACCGCTACACGTAGAGACAGAAATGACATGCTTCTGCTGTAATGTGACGCTATAGAGAAAGTGACAGGGGGGCGAGTCAAATTTTTTTTATGTCATGCGATCTACCAATACTACGCCGCGATCGACTGGCAGGTCGCCGCGATCGACCGGTCGATCGCGATCGACGTATTGAGCACCCCTGGTCTACAGGCAGAGCTTTCACATATGTTCTGGTACTTCACAAAGCTTAGATTGTATTGGTATTTTATCTTTGACGTTGCTGAATAACAGTTTTCAGCCGTGCTCGTTACTGAACATTTTTGCGAGACCAGTGGAGAAGTCCATAATTCTGCATTTAGAAAATATGAAGTTCACTCAAAGAGGGTCTCCAGAACGCTTCCGGAAGAGTCGGCAACCCGTTGTCTTCTATTTTAATGGCTTGTCTGCTCTCCCTCCTGACTGATTGCTTATGCTTTAATGCCAAATCATCGGCCTGTGGGAGGCCCCTGATCGATAACTACATGGCTAAATATAAACCAGTTGAAGCAGCAATTTATATTATAATTACATTTTTTCTAATATTTATTTTATTTGATCTAAATGTATTTCCCATTTATTCAGATTTTATAAATATTACTAGTGTATGTGTATACATGTGGATGTATTCTTTTCCCTCTTCTGTAATGCATGTTGTTGCATGTTGTGCAGGGGTTGATTTATAGTTTGTCATCAATAAAAAACTATTTAAACAAAAATGTATATTTCTGCCATGTTCTCCTCTCCTCTATCTTACCGGGAATGTGTTTGGCCCAGCCAATGATGACAACCAGCTCCCGGTCAGCAAGGTCACAAAGGGTGGTGAGCGTGCGCAGGGCGGTGTCCGGCTGCAGAGGGTCCGGCATGGCAAATAACTTTTCTGGCTCTGCCACGAGAAGGTGGGACACAATGATGTTGGAGGAACCTGTGTCCCAAAGTAAGTCACAAAACAAGGGATTAATAAAAGCAGTGTAAAATAATAGACATAGATGTAGACGAAATATGCAGAAGTGTTTACTATACTATTTACAGCTCTATATGATGTGTGTGAAGTTAGTTCACCAAAACCTAAAAGAAACAAAAACATTATGGGCTGGCGCTAAACCACTTTTTGGCAGTAGAGGGCGCTGTTTTCTTAGTGTTTCATGTGTCGCTTGTGTGATGGGCACCTCGGCTTTCACACACCCAGCATGTCTCGGATTTTTGTGAGGAACACTGACCCATTCAAGTTAATGAAAAGAATCACTGCCTTGTATTTGTATGTTGTAGCCAACATACTGCTAACTGGTTTCAGTTTACATCTATATCTGTCCAACATGTGATATCATCCTACCTGTATCCTGTTTAACATTTGTGTTCAATTGTGATAATTGGCTTTTTTTCACAGTGACCTTTGACCACCAAATTCTAATACATTTATCCTTGACCTTCAAATTGAAAGAAATTCAGTCACGGTGTTTTTGAGATAATCGTGTTCACAAGAGTAGGACCCAGTGTCTTTGACCTCTGACCTCTATAATTCAATCAGTTCACCCTTAAGGTCAAGCGGAATTTGCGCCAAATTTGGAGAAATTCCCTCCAGTTGTTCCTGAGATATCGCGTTCACGAGAATGGGACAGAAGTGAGGTCACGGTGCCTTCGACCTTTGACCTGCCCATGATCCAATCAGTTTATTTTCAGGTGGAAGTTTGTGCCAAACTTGACGAAATTCCCTGCAGGTGTTCCTGATATATTGCGTTCACAGGAACGGGGCGATGATGGATGGACAGACAAGCCTGAACATAAAGCCTCGAGCCAAAGCTGTCACCGGCGCCGAGGAATAGAAAAAGGTTAGACTCTGAACAGATGGACTCTCTTTCTCTACTTCTGAATCAGAAGAACACAAGAGGGACCTCCCAACTAAAGTGTTGCCGACGACCCCGAGCTTAGATTAGATTGTCTGTGATTACTGGGTTGTTAATTGCCTGGACATTGCTTCTGTCGGTAGCTACGTGCAGCGTGCCAGTTCACCGACGGTTGATAAAAGCAGTTATTTATGATACAAATTGTATCAAACTAGGCTGCCTGTTGCAGAACAAAACACTAATGACAAGACAGGAGTATAAACAACACCTTTTTCATTCTCTTTTGTCAGTGGTAGAGGGGCACTCTGGTATGTTGCATTCTCCACTTCTGGGCGTCTTTTGTACTTCTGCCGTCCACCTCTGACACGGTCAAGACGAACTCCTGTGTTGGGAAAACAGAGAATAAACATATCACACATTCATAAAGGCCCTGAGCACATAATAGAAAAGAGTGGCTCCAGAGCTTCTGCAGACCAAGAACACTCACCCTCTTTCAGCATGCCTACTTTGAGGCATTTGGTGAAGCGGCATGCTTGACAAGCCTTTCTGCGCCTCTTCGTGATCTCACACTCATTCGATGCTGGACAGCTGTATTCAATGTTACCTTTATGGAAGAACGGGAAACGGTCAATTTACCATGAACAAAATGATTAAATAACACAAACACGAAGGAGCATTTGATGTGAATGGAAAAAAAAATCACTTTTCACTATTTCACATCCTGTTTCCTCTACAATGTGTATGAGGTCACACACATCACGCCGATACTCAAGTCTCTTCACTGGCTCCCTGTAGCATAGGATCCTCACTCTAACATACAGAACACTGCACGGCCAGACTCCTTCATGCGTGGCGTAACTACTTCACCCATATTCAACAGCCCGCAATCTCAGATCCAACCTCCAAAACCTTCTATCAGTCCGACATACTCGCCTTAAAACCCGTGGTGACCGAGCTTTTGAGGCAGTAGCACCAAAGCTGTGGAATGCTCTGGCTGCCCCCCGAAGGTTTACTGACTCAAGAGTCTGATTTAAACACCGACTCAAGACATACCTGTTTAAACTGGAATTGGGCTAATTACATATTCTATGGTCTGCTTTGTTACAATCTGTTTTGTTTATTTATTTTTCTGACTTGCTTTATTGTGTTTTTTTACTGCACAATCTTTTGCTCTGTATTTTACTTTGCACTTTTAACTGTTAAAATGTTTTGGACCCTGTTATTGTCAATTTGTTTTAATTGACTTCTGTACTGCACTTTGTGACCCTGTGTCTGTGATAATTGCAATATAAATAAACCTTACTTACTTGCTTACACATACAAGTAAATACAAGAAAGGTATTTTCAAAATCGACCGATTACATACAATTTTTTAATCTGAACTATTTACTGTATTTTAATAGTTTTAAATAGTTTAACCGACAATGCTCTTATGGTTGAAAGTTAAACAGAAGCATTTCATGGAATACTAGAAAAGAATCTGTGGGCCCTCGAAGATACTAGAATGAATATCTATGGAGGCCGCATGGGGCCCCTGGAGAATGCTTATATACAGGGCCCAGAATTTAGTGCTGCGTCCCTAGGCGGAAGTTAATAATAGCAGTCAGTGGCGCACAAAAAGACCTCACATTTAACATGAATTGTTCCCTGCTTGTTTTGCCAACACACCTTGGATGGTTCTCTTGAAGAAGGCTTTGCAGGCCTCACATGACGCCACGCCGTAGTGGTAGCCAGAGGCCACATCCCCGCATACTAAACACAGCCTCTTCGGTAACGTGCTCAGGGCGTATTTGCATCGCCCCGCTCCATTTCCAGTGGAGCCCTCCTCCGCTCCATCCCCAACCTCGTCTTTGAAGTGACAGCGCAGTGCCGGCGTGTAGAGCGGCGGGGAGTACCGCTTCACGCCTTCTCCTCTGATTCCTCCACCTCCACTGTGAGAAGAGTCTGTGGAGACCCCGCCGGGGCTGATCCGACCTCCCCCAACTCCCTCTGGACTACTTGGTTCTGCCTTTATGTAGACGTCTGTCCGACGGTCCCTGGAAGACATGATGTCTACAGAGGGGATAAACAACAAAGTTAAATAAAGACATTCACATTTTACCTTTGTAAAAGACCTTCAAGTCACCCGGTAAAAAAAATTAATTCACGAACCATTACTGATAAAATACTGTTTTCACCTTTGCCTTCAGTTTATACACATGTAATAATTTGAGTATAAACACAGGAATCAGAGGAAACAGGCAGCCGAAAAGCAAAATGGATGCAGGCGAGACATAGAAGTGGGACTGAAGAGCTGCAGTGTAATTGTTTGCCTTAATTAATGTACCTCTGCGTTTAACGTCTAAAATCATTTACAGCCCGACATACGATACTGCCCCCAGTGACGAGCAACCAAGTCAGCTGTGGTTGATTCACATTAAGATCACGGTCAGTTTTCTTCATGGACTGTGAAACGCACTCGGATTTTGCATTATCAGCATGCTAATGTGACAAAAGGCCAGCTTGTTCCTCCTCTTGTTCTTCAGCAGCACTTATTTCCTGTGTTGTCTGCGCCTCTTCTTTTTGTTGTTGTTGCACAGTTAGGTTTTATAAGGCGTCAAAAACCACTTAGGTTCACCAAACCAGACCCTTTCACTCTTAAAATATAACTCTGCAGTCCTCAAATCATCCCTGCCGTGTGGACTCTTTGTCTGTGACATTTCAAGACATGAAAATAGCCAAGGTGACTGGATGAAGGTCACTATGCTCATAAACAGTGACCGCTCTTCCCTATTCAGACACATAACTTATATGGCAGCAAGAGTACTGCGGCAACATGCTTGGCTGCCAAGGGCTGTCTATAGTTCTGAATATAAATACAGAGACAAGCAGGGTTAATACTGCACACAGGAGACTCACTTGCTGTATATATCAACCAGAAATTATATCAGGAGTGACAACAACAAACAAACAAAAATTATATTTGATGAAAATATTTAAGACACACAAATATGGACTCTCTTACACACAACCGCTCCGTTTCAGCGGAGAATCAAAGCTCCAGATTGCCACAAATGTGAAAATCGAATGGACAGTTTTATGATTTAATGAAATGTATTTGAAATGCTGCCAAACGCTATAGTTTAGGAGAAATGACAAGATTATGGCAATTTAAAAAAGCTATTTAATTTCTTAAGTGAATGTACAATGGACCTCCCACAACCAAATGAAAGGCCTCAATGGCCGATGTGAATAGTTGGTCATATCAGCAAGAATAATGTTTCATGCTTTTAAGCTGCGATTGAACTTCCAGTAACTTACTTCTATGTCAAATCTCAGTACTCTTAATGGCAATGATACATCATTTATAAATAAGACAGCTCAAGAGTCTGACCTCTTTGACATACAGTATAATGTCGTAACATCTAATGGGCCCATGTGTTAGCTGGTGTCTTGCTTTTAAGTGGTCTAAATATTTGAATATACGTGTGAGCAAAGGGACCACCACTCTGCCATGCCCCTCACGACTATAATTAATTCAGAAATAGGTGTACCACGTCTGTGCTCACCCACTTCTGACGGAACCACTTCAGTACTTGTACGTGTTTCATTATTGGTCGGAAATTAGCAAATGATGATAGAAATGTAGATTACGCTGTTGTTAAATTGGCCCTGTCAACAGGGATGAGGAGAACAAAAGGGGATGAACAATGGGGGCATGAGTTGTAATGTGTCTCCGGGCTTCAACTCATCAGCGGATACATTAATGCAGAGCTATACTCCAACGATTGTGCTCTTGTTCCCATCTAATAGATCATTGTGCGAGGACGATCTCTGCAGCCTAAATAGCTCTAATCCATTCAAGAACCGAGAGAGACGTGTGATTTTCTCATGAGTACATGCTGGCAATAGACTGCTATTACCAACCCATTTCCTCTTGATTATCAGCCAGGCCGATTATCCAGTTGCAGCCTGTATGTTTCCGAAGTGGTGCAATATTTAAAATGCATTGCTTATCGGTTCAATGCTCCAATCCCTCACCCTGCCCACAATGACAACAGTACTTGCTACACACTGGTTTGGGTTACTGACACAACTACATAAAAGTACGGGTTTTTGGCATAATTCACAAACGGCTCTTGGTCTTTTAAATACGGTCCATACTGTATGCACTAGATATGACATTAGTTTGACTTGCATGCCGTTTTAAAACATTTGAACCATGTCTGTGTGTCAATCGATCTGTGTGTTTATGGACGATAATCAATGGGAGCTCGGTCCTGACCTGGGGTGTATGTTATCTGTCCATGCCAATCTGCTCTAAATATATGTTGTATTACACATGTATAGACATTTTTAGAACCAGGCATCATGGGACACCTTAACATTCAGACACACTTCGCATCACAGCGTGCATTTATTGGCGGTGACTGTTCGAAACACATGATTATGTTGTACTTTATTGCATAAACATACAACCAAATATGATATTTTAATGTACCTGTTAAATGCGTTTCCATCTGTCGTTCAGTCCGATCATATACGTGAATGTGATGAGAGGAGGATCAAAGTTTAGATTTCTATATATACAACTGGGTGAAAGGCCCAGTGAGGAAAGGCTTGCTTTGCATTGAGACTGATGCTATGCCAACAACATCCCAGAGTGTATACGTGCTTCATACACAGCATACGATGCAATACAGTGAAGGATGGCACTTGTTATACATCCAGGAACGTCTATCAGCCATTGCATCCCAAGTGTGCCGTTATCATATTTATTGCTCCAGTTGATAATCCAATCCTGAAGTGGCTGACAGTCTTCTCTCTTTGGAGTTTGCCCCCTCGGGACTTGATAGTCGCGCTGGTGGTTTGGCACGCAGCAGCAGAGGGGGGGTCACGGCAAACTCTGCCCGTTTAACGTTGAGCTTCCTCGGGCTTAGTGTACAGGCTCCGTGGCTGGATCAGCCAACAACAACACCTCGATTACACGAGCCCACACCACCAACGGGGTTCAGTTCAAAGCAGACCAAACAAGTCCAACTCCACCATGTGCACATCGAGCCAGTTCTGCATGGCCTTTTGGCAGCAAGAGGAACTGAACTGGTTCTGAAGAGAGAAATGTCCAAAAGCCAGCCGTACGGGGACCTCGTCTCGCTCGAGCAGGTCCACCGTGTGTACAGGACACTAACACCGCGGCAGCACGTTTAGCATTAGCTTCGACACACTGTGATGACCGCAGGTTAGCTCGTGGCTAACCAAGCTAGTAGCGGCTAGCGGTAATCCCGACTGACCGGGCGCTCTCCTGCTGGGCCCCGGGTGTATTTATGTCCCTCTAACGCGGACTATGCTGCGTTTTACCTGGTAGCGGGGCTAGGGCAGCATGAAGGTCTCTCCGCGGTGTGAAATCATGACACGGGCTGGACGGAAAATCCGTTTTACAGGCTGCCTGCTAGCTCGTGTTGTGTTGTGTGTGTATGTCTGTGTGTGCGTGTTGAGATGGGCCGGGCTACAATCGGATTTCTCTAACAGCTGGCAGATGATAATGGTTGGATATGCTGAAGTTACACATTAAGGTCAAGGACCACCCTGTAAACAGTCTGACACTGTTATCCCTAGAAGCCCTTGGTCGTCATATGAATTACATGTTAGTAGACATTTATTTTCTCATGGGATTTGAATGCCATAAAATAGAGGATACAGGGTGTGGAGGAAATACGTTCATGCAGGCCTTTAAAGCTGAGCAGAAAGGTCAGACATGAATTCACAATCAGTGCATGAACTATAAATCCATTATAGGTTGTGTTTTAAATAAAAAAGTAGAACAGACAGCAGCTTAACCTTTCTGTCACATTACCTGACAGAAAGAGATTCCTATCGATGAATGACTGGTGAGCATTGAATATTGTATTAATTTAAGTGGCTCTCATGTGATTTGCACATTAGGACATTCCTGGCACCTGGCATTACACATCTCCTGATTATGTTGAACAGAAATAGCTGCAAAGGCTTTTTAATTTTTTTCCCAGCATCCCCCAAATTAAATAAATGTCAAGGGCTCATTTAGACTGATACCTTGACTGGTCTTTTCTCCTCGCACATGGATTCTGGATGTGATGTGTACCAGTTAAGCAGAGAGTAATGCTCTCTCCCCTTTCCTGCCTACTTGTCCATAGTTTATACTTTTTTCAGGGTCTGCAGGGCAATCACCCATGCTTTCAACATGCCCCATGAGTTTATTGATCCCAACAGCACTGTGCCATCACCGGGACACTTGTAATATTTTGGATGTAAAATGGAAAGCCAACACCATCAACATCCTTCTCTGATGTTTCTGAAGCATTTCTCACTCCACATCCCTCCTATGGCCATGCGTGTTTTCAAAAGGAGGTGTTCCCTTTGACAGCTAAAAGTCCATCAAAACCTAACAAGAATGAAGTTTACTAAATAAAATACATTATCTAGTGTATATACTTCATGAAAGGTGATCTGAAAACATTACCTGTTTGCTGAGCTGGAGATTGAATCTTATGTGTTTGACTCCCAGTGGTAGCTCAATGAAGTGCTGTTGATTTGGGGTGAAACTGCAGTTTATCAGGCCACCTGCAGACGAAGCAAAAGTTATTCAGTGCCGTCACAGAAAAAGCAAGCAGCCAAGTCCCTTGTTGTGTTCCCAGCGGCCATTTGTCATATAAATGACCACAACAGAACATTTGATCGAGCCTATAGTTATCAGGTTATTAAAGGAGCGTAACAGTGCTGACAGTTTGGTTTCCTCTGTGCTAAGTCATGCGTCTGATGGTAACATTGGCTTTTGCATCCAAAAATACATATTCCTCTGTATCTATCCATATATCTGCACACTGCACGAGCACCCTCCCCCTTTCGCTGCATGACACACTCCAAAGGTCACAGTCACAGGAATGCTTGAAGGACAGACAGAGCAACGCCAACACCTTGTCTCTCACTCCTACAAAGTTATAAGCTTAAGTTTGGGGATAACTCTCTGTAAATAATTACTAGTTTTAATGCAGAAAACATCACTTCAGTTTCTCTTTACAGTTTAGACATGACTCTGGCTTTTGACATTTTAAATAGTCACCAGTGAATCCCACATTGCAGCATGGGTGGACAATTGTCTTCAAGCAACTTCCAACTCGAGCAACAAGAGCTGTAATGTGTGACAACTTTAGTTTTCAAAGGGGACATTTCAACAAAGATTTAGATTCACATTGTATTAACATAAAAACAAATCATTCCTAATACTACAAGTTATCTCTGAATAACCTACACTATGTCGACATGCATGCAAAGTTAAATGCATATCAATCAACCCTTCCATCATCTTTAACTCTCTTCTCTTCTTGAGTTCGTGGACATCGGCGGTCCTAGTCACTGATAATACATCACGCTGACTGTTTGGCCGACATAAAAACTCCGTTTGAAGGTTTTAAATGCGGCGCGCAGTGGAGACGGCGAGAACAGCACCCAGGGGTGACCTTGTCTACTGATCTCGGACCGGTGAAAGGTTAATTGACATCGTGGATTACGATTTAGGATCAGTGACCTCAATCCCGGTGCCGCAGGCTCGGTGTCATGCACAGTTTAGTGTGTTAAGACCCAGCGAAGAATAACTCCGCGGGGTTGAAATACATAAACAAAACCAAAAAAAGCGATACAGTTTGAAGAAGTGCGAGATGTTTCTGGATGTTTGGCGTTGATCCAAGACAGTCACTCGCTGCATCGCATTCAACCGCGGCCATGCGTTCTTCATTTACTCAATAAGTGAGGAGCGTGCATCCCGTTCATTAGGACCGTGTGTGAGGGGTTCACCCGCCAGCGGAGCTTCGGCCATCGCGCACGGCGCCGTCGCCGTCGCGCATTTGCATGCGAAGTAGACGGATGTGTAGTTTTCGAGGAGGGCGCGTTGGAGCCTGCTGCACATTATTACACAATGTAGCCTACTCAATGTTTATTACGGCGGCTCGTGCCCCCGATCCCACCCGATAACGTGGCCACGCGAACTTAGCTCTGCCAGGCGAATCGTGCATGCACATCAGGCTACCGCCGAGGCAGCTGACATCTCCGCACCGAGATTAATAATAGCCCGAGCCCACCAAGGGCTCTGTCTCCGCAGCGTCGGGTAACGAAAGGTGAAGCTAGACTACTTACTGGGAAATGTAAAAACATCACAGGGTTGTTGATGTTTTTTTGTTTGTTTTATAGATCTGAAGTCTGTCAAGTCTCTGCGGTTGTTAAGTCCCCAGTCGGTGTGACCGGTTTAACGGCGCTGTCCAAGCCTCGCAGGGTGTCTCACGTCGCATCACTATGTGGCCGTATAATGAGGCGATAACAACAACCGGCGACGGTCCTGTCCGCCTGTTCCGATCCGTACACGGGGTGTTATAAATTGTCGTCTTCGCCTGCCACCGCTGAGGTTGTAGCTGCACAGAAGCATCGAAACTTCGCAGAGGAACACCGAATTTCCGGTGAGGCAAACAAAAATAGTTTCACAATAAAACGTCGACGACTCGCGTAACGTTTGAACTTTATTCGAGCCAGACAACGTCCTCAAGCCAAAAGCGAGGTATAATATGAAAGAGTCGGCCTCCATTACCGTAACATGATAAATGATCGCCACAATAACTGGCAGTATTGCTCGAATGAATACAAATGTCTTCTTCTTTTTTAACGAGCTCAAACTAAGTGACTTCCGGTTTATTCTTGGCTTCCTCCTAAAACCGTTTCAGCTTGACGCAGCTCAGTGACGTCACCTCTATCCCGTGTCTTTTCTCCTCCCTCTGCCCGGTTTGCGTCCGCTGTGTCTCCGTTACGTCCGTACGCACCTTCCACCGGCGTCATCTGCATTATAATACGGGCCTGCAACTCGTGAAATAAATATGACCCAGTCTACGCTAATGCGAATGTTATCCAGGATTTTTTTCTAACATCCGCTGCTTGAAGAGTTCTGATTTCAGATTAGCTGTGAGCAGCTGTGTTCACTGAAAATGAAAAAGCATGACATTCCCACAGGGATTTCTACACAATATAAATATAGCCTAATTCTGCTGTCCTTATTGTTGCTATATTTGGGATTTTTTAAAACATAAATGCCAAGCAATAAACCTAAAATACTAAACAATTTAACATTATTTAATTAATATTGACGTTATGATGACATTTTTATTGTAGTTATGCCACAAGCTTTAGAGGATTCCTACAGTCCCTTATGGCACACAACTATGGAAAATGCAGTCATGCTGTCGGTCTTGTGACACTGAAGCTCCCTCCACCACTACACTATTGGACAAGAGCCCAGGAAGAGGAGATCAGGGGATCATCAATGGGATGAGACGGGAAATAATCAAGGGATAGTAGTTTGGGGGATAAAACAGTAGCCGGCAGTTTGCCAGATGCGTAATCAAAAAATAGTACCATCGATTCAGTCTCAGAGATTTGCTGTTTACTGTTATAGCTGATAACAACGATTAAATGATTTTTCTGGTTAACTGAGAGGCTGCTGCTTCTCGAAATAGGCTGCGACCATGCGCACTCCGACATGCCTAGTAACAGCTGGCACAGAAGTTGTCACGGAAGAGTTGACAACCCTGAAACAGGACGTTGGATGAAAAGCACAAGTATAGCAGCCCAAGGTCAACTTTGGATAAGTGAGTATTTCCCCAGAGTGCAGCATTATCGCTCTAATTATAGACCAATACACGTTAGTCTAGTCTGTTTAAACCAATAAGCGCGAGAGCCTCACTTGCATTGAGGCATTCGCATGAAGTCTATGCAGCGGGCTCGAGGCACGGGGAAAGCTTTCCGTGGTGCGCGCACGAGAGGAAAAACTGACGGCAGTGTCATTGCGACCTTGAAGCAAGGTCATTCAGTCTCTGCTGCAGACACTGCAATTCTGCGGGGCTGCATCACACTGGTGCAGAGTCTGCATTATCATCCTGTTGGAGGCGAAACCGGTCATGCTATAGTCATTAAATTCAGTTTAATTTGTTTGAACTAAACATTTGATTGGTTGCAAACAGTTTATGTTTTGAGATCCACTGTGTTGTAATGCTTTAAGCACAAGCGTGTTACTTTTGACAGCGAGTCGTCGCGGAGGACATGTGTTCAGGTCGAGGTAGAGGAACAGGCTAAACTGTGCATGCCAGCTGGGGTCCCCCAGGGTGCTCCTTACAGCAGGTCCTGACCTCAGACAGGTGTCAGCTGATCGGCTACATAAACACCAAGACGCCATTGTGCCTAACACACAAATAGCATTGGGCACTGCATCTGTGAGTCATGGATAAAATAACTGATAGAGAACAGTCTCCACCTATTATATCAACACATTGATAGTAGACTGAATACACACCAGGTTTGAGGATTTAGACCAGAAACAGGTCTTGTTACATTAAGCTGAACAGTCTGAGGCTTAATGTGTGTATAAAGGGGAACACATACTAAAACTAGGCATTCTATACTGATTATCAATACTACGGTCAGGATCTAGAAATAGGGACTCAGAGCATCATGGCTTGATACCGCCATCAGATTACATTTGATGGAGTTTCACTCCACTGAAATGACTAATGTCATGAGTGCAAAGAGGTTTTGTTAAACATGTCTCATCTTAATGAATGCCAAGTGTCTATTGGTGAATTGTAGAAAATGTCCTCCTGATGGAACCGTTTCAGGATTTGTCTCTAAATGACATAATCTCTGCAGTCTGCGTTTCTGTCATAACACCTGGGGCGTGCAGACCTGTGTTGCACAATTATCTGGTGGATTTCCCTTTAACTGCAAATCAGGAGTGTCGCCTCCTCCAGCACTAAGAAGACGACCCAGTATTCTCCCTCTAGTGGCAGCACGCGGGGAACTGCAGCAGCGGAACTGATGACGTTATAGCAGCTGAGTGTGTGTCCTCCAGTAAAAGGTCACCCACTGCCAGAGCACATCATCACTGTCGGCTGACTTCCGGATCGCAATGCCAGAACGCTGCCTTTACTTTTTACATATCCTGCAGTAAAGTGTCAGATTTCTAAAGAGCAGATGAACAGTCACTTGGTTTCTACTCCTTTTAAAACACTTTGCTTACTCACCATAATATTATTCTTACTCATCAGCAAAATGCAAAATACAATTTTTCTCATTTCAAATGAATTCAGGCATCAACAAACAAACGCAAGTTCCTCCAAAAGCCTTGTCTGTGTGAAAGTATGCTGTATGAATTAGTCTTGAACTCTCAGAGGGAGGGACACGTTTCAGTGTGCCATCTGCTGGTTGGAGAAGAATTAAACAATCTGCATTCATTTACTTAGCGAAGGGGGGGGGGGGGATCATAAATGACCATCAACTCCAACTTTTATCCATCCGATATTTTGTGCTCTCAACGTTTCTCTGTAAAATAAAACACAGACAACAACAGACCTGCAGATATATCGTTTGCCGAGTTGCCATGTTTGTCCTTGGTGCCATTTTCAGATTGAAACACCAAGGTAGAGTTTCCTGCGGAGTATCACTTACATGGATCAACTGAGGAGCGACAGCGCATGCTAAAAGGGCCATATTGACAACCTGAAGGGCGTTTATACAGTCCATCCATAATACGGTATTGTATGCTGCTCAAATCCCGCAGCACGTCCGGCCTGTCTGCACCAACCCGGAGCCTGTCTATAGGGGTCATTAAAGCCGCATGGGTGTTTTCATCCCCACCCCCATCTCTGTGCACCAAATAAGGCCTGTATTTGTGTTTACTGACAAAACCATGGCGAATGCAAAACGTCATTTAGAAACAGCTGATATTGCCTGGAGTCAGTTTAAAGCTTCATTGGTTTCTCTCTGCAGCGTCGTTGTTCGTAGCTGCTCTAGGAATGCCAGTGTCGGCCGGTCCAGGCTGTCAGGCTGAAGTATTTCAACAACCATTCGACGGATTGCTCTGAGAGTTCCTATTCATAATGTTATGGTTTCTGGTGGGGGTATTCTCATGTGTTCGATGATCTCTTGACCTTTCCTCTGGCGCCATCGTCAGGTCGAGCACTGCTGTAGACTCTTCATGTTGTTACACTTCAATTAGTTTTTGTCTGAATAAAACAGCTATTATATCATTTTAAACAATAGCCTGCCAAATTAGTAAGGACAGCTAAACTTGCGCGATTTGAGGTGTTCTTTAGAAACTATATTGATGGAATTATAAAACAAGTAGTGGATTTTACTTCTTTTTCTTTTAATAACAAGCTTTCATGAGGCATGTTTATTTGGATAGCACATTTCACCAACAAGGCAATTCAAAGTGCTTCACATAAAACACTCAAAAGCATCAAGACATAATGAAAAGAAAACAAGATTTAAAAAATATTCATTAAAACGTTAAAAACAGTCAAAAAGCAATAAATAGAATAAAAGTTGCAGTGCAGTAAAATTTAAAAAATACAGTAGTGAGATGCCGAAATTGATTGAAATCCTTTAATCTTGTTGGATTAAAATCAACGGCAAACAGAAAAGTCTTCAATCTGGATTTAGAGGAGTTGAGGGTCTCTGAGTGTCTCTGGGGGTCTTAGCAGACCTGCAGCTTTCAGGAACTTTGTTCCAGATATGTGGAACAGATCACAAATGTATTCAGGCCCTAAACCATTCAGTGCTTTACAGACCAGCAGCAGGATTCTGCCAGTGCAAAGACCTCAGACCTGGAGTGATGTGATCCACTTTCCTGGTCTTAGTGGGGACTCGAGCTGCAGCGTCCTGAATCAGCTGCAGCTTTCTGACTGACATTTTACAGAGACCTGTGAACACACCGTTACAGTAGTGAAGTTTACCGAAGATAAAGGCATGGACACGTTTCTCTAAATTCTGTTGAGATATAAATCCTCTAATCCCTGATATATTCTTCAAGTGATTGTCGGCTGATTTTTTTATTGTCTTAATATGGCTGTTCAGGTTGAGGTCTGAGGTGGAGGACATTTTCTATGTGTGACTGACGGATTCTATGACCCACTTTTCTGTAGGACAGACCCTAAAACCGTCATATATAAATATATATATATTTATATATAAAACAACAATATATATATACACACACATATATATATACATATATATATGTCTATGTATATATATATATAAATATATATATATAGAGAGAGAGATATCTATATATGTATATACATATATTTTACATTAAATATGAGTCACATATAGTAACCAGCCCCTTGTTTGGTCTCTGGGAAACACACATCGTGATTCAGCTCTCCCTTATGCTCAGCTTTGTCAGACTTGTTGACCTACTATTTCATGTATGGCATGCCATTTCATGGTGCACCAGGGCACCAACCCAACACGTGGCAAAAAAACATATATTTGTTCAACAGATTGCCATGTTTCCCAGAGCAACAATCTATAAAAATCAAAAGTACAGTACTTTTGATGCAATGCAGCTTTCCTTTATGAAGAAAAAAAACAAATCTTCATGACATATATGCAGGAGAGTAAGATGTTTTTTGGTCTTCTACAAATATTATGTTTGTACACAGTATTTAAAAAAACGTTTTATAACATACCAAAGATGTATAAGAGCTTGTTTAATACCTGTTTACTTGTTGGCAGGATTCAAGAGTACCTGTCTCAGACCGACGCTACCTCTCTTCCACATGAGCATCACACTGCTGTGGAAACTTTCTGAACACATCGTTTTTTGGAGGGGATTTTTCTTGTTTCTTGCACTCATTCTTGGATTATTTAAAGTTAGGGAACACTCATGTGAAAAGAGTGGTAGTGCATTTCTGTCTTGGCCCAGTAGAGAGCAGTAACTCCTCAGAAAGTAAAGGGAGCATTGGCATACAAATCCCTTCATCATCTTTGGTTAAGGCATACACACTTGCATGCTAAGAGCATTAAATGCAAGCCATGGCCAAGGCTTCTGCTGCATGTTTTCATCTTAAGTGTCTGTAAGTAAGCAGTACATACATACAAATAAATGTCTACATTGACAACTCCTCTGTCAGAACATGAACATGTCTCATATCTCTCAGGGCGATACTTGTGCAAGCGGTGGAGTTTCTGCATACAGCTTCAATCTTAAGCCTTCACTGGGAGAGCTGCAACTGGTTGTGGGTTTCCACTGAGCTCCTTCTTGTCACGGCCGTTGATTTTGGGGCTTGATTTCTGGGAAACGGGTCTTCTTGGACGTCTCCTCTTGGGCGTCCGAGAGCGTGTACAAGTGGTTTGTGATTTATCCAGCAGAGGATCCAAATGTAGTTTACCACTCTGGGCATCTGATGACTCATCAATAAAGGCGAGGTTCTCCCCAAAGTGGTCCAGAGGCTGAGACAGGTCGGGATCTGGAGGAGTCTCCACGTTTTCAGGCTCTGCAGTTTTTTCTCCAGGCACTCGCTCTGTCTGAGTGACCTGAGAGTCCGTTTCTGATCCAGACCCCGATTCATTAGAAGAGGAGGAAGAGGAGTAAGATCCAGACTCGGTCTCACTATCCCGTTGCTCTTCTTTCCCCTCAGCGTTAGGCGACACAGCGTGACCTTTGCGAGGGCCGTGGCGATGCTTTCGCCGACGCCGTTTGAAGGGGTCATCGATTTTTCCTGGAATGCGAAAATCCACGGACATATTCTGGATATTTTGAGTCCAATCAGTGGCGTGGGCTCGGAGCTCCTCCATCTGAGAGAAGGGGATACAACCAGTGAGGGCTGCAGGGAAGTAGCAGAGGCATGACATGGTAACAACAGACAGGAGAGGAGAAGTACCTCATCTCTGGTCTTCTTGGATAGAACCCGAAGCCAGTTACCAATCATCGTCAGGATAGATACAAAGTAGGCCAGACCCAGCAAGATCCAGAACCACACCAAGGGCTTGTACCAGTGGTCCCTACCCTCATTTCCTGAATTCCCTTTGAGAAGATACAAAGACACAGTATGCAGTAGCAGTGTGTAAAAGCAACACATTAATTCATCCATTCGTCTTTTAGTAAATACACATTTAAGATATGAGATAGTAAATAGCAGATTAGGTCATCAATATTTCATCTCTTACAAGAAAGTAATGCTGAATTATTTATGAGAATGAAAATTGCTTGTGCTAAGTGAACTTAATGCATTACAACTCACATATATCTATGGATTGCTAATTAAGTCATGCTCCTACTTATGTACCGATCAATAAATTCAACGAAACAAACAAATAAGACTACAAAAGAAACGTTTTCACTTCAGCGGCTTAGCACAAACAGTAAATATTGATTGATCCATGTCATAAATTATGTCCAGTGAAGACCAGTTTCACAAGGATGTCGGAGAATTATAGTGGTTTTCAGGCCATTTAAAAAGATGAAAGGCCCTCGCAAGAGCCATCGCTTGGTTTGTCCGTCCAGGGCGGTGCAATGCGGCGGAATCCGTAACTTCCAGAGTAAATAAACAATAACACAACAATTCCTAGTTTCAGGTGATTAGACTAATGAAAATGTAGTCATGAATATTTTATTCCATTCCTGCTAATAGCTAATAATAAAGATTGGTGCTTTAAATAAGGGATCTGAACATTTCTGGGACTAGCTTGTGGTTGCGTCTTCTCTCTCCCTCTTTCTTTCTCTTTTCTTAAATGCAGACTTTATTCCATATATTTCCACAATGACAGTGATAAATCATGAGTTATTGGACAGGTGTCTAAATAAATACACATTATGTTAAAATAGGAACATAAAAGTAATGTTTTCTATGTAAACATGCCTTTGTGATTTCACAGTCTGTGCACACCACTGCAAGCTTTGTTCAGAAATACATGGGTTCTCAATTACTGTTATATACCTGCAACATAGTCTCCAAACCCCACTGTTGTCAGGGTGATAACGACAAAGTAGGCCGACTCCAGAAGAGTCCAACCCTCCACCTCTTTGAAAACCAGGATAGGCACAGCGACAAAGAGCAGGCAACCAATCAGGATGGACAAGATGGCGGAGATCACCCGCACGATGGTTGGACTAACACGCCATTTCTGTCAGCAGGTCGAAACACAGTGGCATGAGACACACAAAGCAAAGTGCATGTGCAGTGCAATCAAAGAAGACATTGGAAGCTCTGTTAAGGGTCTGACCCGGAAGAGATCCTCTATTTTGGCAACAGCTTTCCTCAGCCAAGTACCCAGATGGTCTCCGACTCCAGCGAGCAGGAAACCAAACAATGGGATTCCCACCAGGGCGTAGAAAATGCAGAACAGCTGCCCTCCTTCTGTCTTGGGGGAGATGTTTCCAAAGCCTGAACATGTGGGGCGAAAGGTGGAAGATCAGTTGATCTGAGGAAACAAAATGTAAAGGTAAAACATTTAATGATGTTGGCTTAATGCTCCTATTGTCACCCACCGATGGTTGTGATTATAGTCCCTGAGAAAAAAAAGGCACTGGCCAGATCCCATTGGCTGACGAAGGTGAAGTTGCTGTTAGGATCCACACCTGCACCGACGGCCTCCACTACTTCCTGGGGTGGTAAAGTGGAGAATGGCAGAGTCTAGTGGTTAGTTCATGAAATAGTTCAGCAATTAGTATTTAATCGAATAGTAAAAAGAAGGGTGAGCAAAACCGTACAAACTATGAGCACACACGATTCATTTCTGACTTGTTGAGAGTTTCAAAGCACAAACATGGGTGTGAGTTTCTTTGTATTAGTGATCAGTAATGTTGGCGATGCTGTAGAAAACGCATTGTCATGGCATCAGCAGCAGGCAGTCAGTGTCAAACACTGGTGATGTATCACTGTGACGGCTCCATTCTGTCCCGAGGGTATCGAACCACTTCCAGGAGACAGATTCCTGATCTAATTATCTATTTTCTGTCTGTTGGTGCTTGAAGACATTTGTTAATTCTGAATTTAAAGTTGAGTATGATGCAGTGTGATTTAACGTGGTCTCTGCAGACATTATCACTGATACTTATAGTTTACAATCCCAGAGACGGGGTTGTGTCTGGTTGATGCTGTCTATTGGACTGACGCCAATGCGTGTGTCTGTCCCAACTCATTGGGAAAATTGATTAATTTCGATTGTTTTTCGATTCCAACTGCGCTTTTAGTTGAATTGCTGAAGCTCCTGATTAGTGCAAGCATGGCCAAATATTTGCCAAACTAACTGGTGTGTGATGCAAGGTTTGGACCCAAACGCAGCAGGCAGAGTTCTCAAAAAAACACAGGATTTATTATTAATGATCTAGCAGGAACAGGGACAAAAACCGGACAGGAACAAAAACGAACAGACACAGAACAAGCAGAAAGACACAAGCTAAATACACTGGGGAAACGAGACACAGGTGGAGACACAGGTGGAAACAATCAGGGCGTGGCTGGGAACAATCAGGAACGAAACAGACAAGCACAGGGAAGGAAGCGCAGGGAAACAGGAAACGAGACAGGGACTTCAAAACAAAACAGGAAACACTCCAAATCATAACAGTACCCCCCCCTTAAAGGACGGCTTCAAGACGTCCCAAGTGTTCAACACGGGTGGGTGGAGGGGAGCCGGAGGAGGGGCCAAGTGCATGGCGGACAGAGTCTGGGGGGCGGGCCGGAGGACGACCACCCGGACGAGGGATGCGCTCCGGAGGGCGGGCCGGAGGACAGGAACGGGAAGCTAGGGGACCCGGCTCAGGAGATGAGGGGACTGAAGCCGGACAGGACGGGTCACGGGGAACCGGGGCTGGGCGGGTCACGGGGAACCGGGGCTGGGTGGGACGGAGATGGGACAGAGGGAACAAGAGCCGGCGGCAGAACACTGGGGACTGGAACCGGCGACGGAACACCGGTGACTGGAACATACGGGACTGGAGCCGGCGACGGAAGACCGTGGACTGGAGCTGGTGACGGAACACCGGGGACTCGAACCGGAACATCAGGGATTGGAACCGGTGACGGAACACCGGGGACTGGAACCTCGGGGTCTGGAACCGGCGACGGAACACCGGGGACTCGAACATCGGGGACTGGAACCGGTGACGGAACACCGGGGACTGAAACCGGAACATCTGGGACTGGAACCGGTGATGGAACACCGGGGACTGGAACCTCGGGGTCTGGAACCGGTGACGGAACACCGGGGACTGGAACATCGGGGACTGGAACCGGTGACGGAACACCGGGGACTGGAACCGGAACATCGGGGGCTGGAACCGGCGACGGGACACCGGAGGTGAAACCGGCCGGGGGCCACGAGGCGGCAGCACGAACGAATGGCCCGTCGTTCCTGTCAGCCCGCCGGAATCGCTCCCAAATCTCCTCCCGGGTCCTCATGAGCAGGTAACATTAACTGGTTAACTTAGAGTTATGCTGCATCATTTTGAATTTACCGTAAATGTTGCTCAGAGAAAGACAAACGGCAAAGCGTTTTGCCTGTGATTGGCTGAAAGGCAAAGTAACACTTACATAAAATGTGTCATTATAAAAAATGCATTTAAGATATCAATGTCTATAATGAAATATAAATATGCTATACAAACCATTTATCATAAACATAATTGCTGAACTATGATTTAATAACAATGATTTCTTCAATGGTTTTCTCATTTATGAAATTTAAACAATGTATTTTTTTTACATAGAACACTTTGGGGTTCCATCATAATATTATGAACTATGATAAATTTCCTCATTATACTCCAGATCTCGAATCATTTTCCTTTGATAATAATCACAAAACAAAATGTGACTACCTCATTTACATCTGTCACATCCTTCAGTCTCTTTAACCGTTTTGCAAATGTAATTGGTGTGAACAGTGATCTACAACTTTCAAGGACACACTTCTCCAGATCCCAGCACGCGTCATGGTTGCCAACATGGCTCTTAAGGCTCAGCTTTCATTCACGAGCACACACATGCTAGAGCTGACCCATCCTTACATAGCAGTTCAGACCACACCTGTTATCAGGCCCACGGTCCCTGCTCCACAACTTCCAACACAGCACAAGTCTGAAGGGTCACCCTGAAGATCCACAACACTGATTCAGTGCCATACGTTGCATCGTCAACCTTAAACAAGTTCCAATTGAACTTAAAATATGAAGCAGTCAAGCCAAAATGTATTTTTAAACAGATGTGGGCTGTCTCTAAGAACCGGTTGTAGGTAGATGACCAAATTGAGTAGGAAGGGTAAAAGTACACTCACAAAAATCTCACCACACCATAATAATACATAATACTAAAGAACATTACATAAAATTATCAGTTTGACTATGCTTTTTTTTGTACAAAATTAACTAAAAAGTAACTTCAAAGTCATAAAAAAAATTAACCGCTGAAGCATAACAAATAAAGGAAGGAAATACTGTAGTGTTATTGTCGATCATAAGTTGTGTTTACAATACTTTTCAGTGACTACCAATCCAAATGAAATCTATGTTGTCATGAGACAATCCACTGTACCTCGATAAGGGTCTGTAGGTCGTCTTGTCCCATGCAGGTGAAGTTCAACAAGAAGTCTCGCCGTGTGTCCTGCAGCTGCATGTGCTTGCTCTCCTCCCGCGGAGCCTCCAACGAGCGGAACACCACAGCTCCCAGCACCAAGTAGAGAAGCACCCCCGTGAGGATGCCGAGGAGGGTGGAGCAGCGCATGGATGAACCTAGACTCAGCCCGAACACAGGCTGCTGTTTCCCTTTGCCAGCCTCGGCGCTGGTGTAGCTGGGAGCCCAGCTGCCGCAGCTAAAACATCAGCGGCCACAAACACAAGGGTTTTAAGCTGGAAACCGCGCCTGACTGCAACCCAGGCAGTTTGGTACAGGAGGCATTAAGTAGACTCTGGCCTCACCACACACGCTGACACGCAGTAAATGAAACATCTTCGATAAAACGGCATGCAGTCATCTGACCTGCCTGACACTTTGAACGGATTTGACCACACGAGTACAAAAACTCAGATGCAGCCATAAAAGTTGAGCTTCTACCTATCAATCCGCTGCAGTTGCCCACGCCTTCGTCTTTTCAAGTCCTTCTTGTCACCAGGCCTGAGGATGGTGTCCCTGGATCCGTAACCATTGGGGAGCCCTTCCACCTTGTACTCTACAGGAGGGGACACTAGATAGAAGCAGAGGCACATATTTCAACGTGCTATTCAGCATTCACAGCATATATACGTCGATGATTTTGAACTAGAACAGCGATACGTTCACTTTCTCACAAAAGCTGTCAGTAGTGAGGATAATCCTCCGTGACAGGCAACAACAAGGGGAAGCGGTCAGGCGTGGCAGCGTCACAGTCACACACGTTCTGGTAAAAATCCACCTGTTGTTGTCTTTTTCTTGATGGTTACACATTATCTCGAGCCATCTTTTAATCATATGCATCATGTAAAGCCTTTAAATTGTGATAAGAGATGATTCCGCTTGGTTATATTCCAGCCACACCTTTTTATAATCAGAGGAGATAAATCAATCGCAGGAGATGTATTTCCTTTCGGTGATGGAGATCAGCAGCTGCAGAATAAATATAAAGTGCAGGTATACCTCCAAATACATCAGAATGGACTTCAGAGATTGTCGTATCTTTGGAGAAGCAGAAGCTCGAAATGTCCAGAAGGAGAACCTGATGAAACTGATAGACGTGTCCAACACTCCCTTTCTACCCACATTTCTGAAATGATTTGAGAAGGAATTTGGACCAGTAAACCTGCCATTTGTAATTCCCCCTGCATCACTGGACTGCTAGCCAGAACAATAAAAAACAACTACTGTCTTCTTAAGTTGGGTAGCTGCAGCTCTTATATTAGAGCAATAAACTGTCACAGGGTGACAGCAAAATATACACTTCTCTCCACAATTTTACAGCTGCTGGGAATACACAACAAGACTGTGCACTGACTAAATTCAACACAAGTAGAAGTTAACAGAGCAACTCATAATTATATTGGTGAGATTCATATAAATGGCTGGTTCTTATATAAATGCAGGGTATATATCGGCATATAAGGAGACCAACACAACAATACAATTGTGATTTTCCACGTGACAATATACTAACAATATACTAGTTGTTCATTAATTACTTAGAGAAGATACACTTTTCTTTTCAACACCAAATACATTATTAAAGCATTGTGTTGGCCAATAACACAGTTCAAAGCAGCTGTTATCAGCTATACCTACCACAGACTGCAACACAGAACGCCAGACAGATGATACCTTCACCACTAGACAGAAGGAAATTGTAATATAGCTTGCATTAAGTGCCGGCTGCGCTGCCGCTGCTGCTTCTGTAACCGAGACATAGCCGCAGTGATCCCGCTTTATTACCACTTAGGGTCCCTGCTGGTCCTTAAAGATGTATGACACCGGAGAGACCAGCCCATGTGTGCTTACCTCAAAATGAAGGATCGTAAGAATCCAGAGTACCAGTCGCCTCACGCATAGGGTTTCACGAGTTCAGGCAGCCACATAGAGGGAGGTGTGTGTGTGGGAGTGTGTGTGTGTGTGGGGGGGGGGGGGGGGATGTGTGTGTGTGTGTGTGTGTGAGTGAGTGTGTAGGGATGCTGTTGCTGAGCACTAAAGAGAGGAAAAAGATACTCACTCAAGCTGACTTTAGATAGTGTGAGAGAGTGAATTAAAGATGGCGGAGAGAGAGAGAGCAGCACAGATGGCAGTGGAGATGATGATGGATGAAGTTTTGGATCTATTCAGTTAAATCAGTTTTTATTTTACAGTTTATAAAGATATAATTAATGTATGACATGAACAAATAATGCAGCTTCCTTCTGTAGAATTCTTCATCTTCCATTGTTGCCTCCTGTGAGTTCAACTGAATGTCCAATGCAGTCGAGGCCGGAGTCATATCAATGCTTCTCTGAGATCAATGTTTGAGATTCATTCAGATCTGCCAACTCAGCAGCCACCCTTCACCCTGCTCTCAATGTCCCATCTTCTACACAATCTGCTTGACAGAACTGCTATTGCTCTTTTTCTTTCTTTCTGTGTGTGTGTGTGTGTGTGTGTGTGTGTGTGTGTGTGTGTGTGTGTGTGTGTGTGTGTGTGTGTGTGTGTGTGTATTTACAGGGGTGGGGATATGGTAGCCGTGCTGTTGACTCAGGATTACTTTACTTTGTCCCTTTTCAAACTAAAAATGAATTAAATGAATTAGACACACATACTGTATCTACTGTATATACATACAGTACATATTTACATATACACACATATATATATATACTGTATATGATAATCATTCATTTCAAGCATTATTCAATGAGAAGTCAACCAAAGTGGATTCCGTGAATATATATATTTAATATATTAATATATTAATTGACTGGAGATACAACTGTTAGTGTTACTCATAACTGAAACCTTTTGGGAAATGGATGCCTCACATCAGATTGAATGACATGTTTGATCCGTCCTGAGCGACATGAGTTTACTTGACTCTTGACGAGAACCGAAGAGGGGGGAATTCATGTGACAAAGAAATATAGATAAAAGTAGGTTTTACAATATTGAGGATTTTTGTACAAGTTTAAGCAAGGGAAAGTATTCTAGTATATCAGTCTTTCCCTTGCTTAAACTTGTACAAATAAAAAAATAAAAAAAAAATATATATAGTATACAATCTCAACTTTGTGTTTGTGCTGTATAGCATTCAACTTACATTAAAATAGGTTTGACATACACTTCAGTGCACACAAATATGTTATTTACTCGTTTAGTAACTGTAATAAATAGATGATCTGGTAATGAGCTAGCACATTGTAGTATGTAAGTGACAAACGGGCACGGGTGCATTATCGTTGTATTATAGCAACACATTAGACAAGTACATTATTCATCATGGAGTACGTCATTCATAACATGATGGAACTTTACACATCGTTCTCTATATTTTCCAGCAGATACTTTGTACTTTGTCTCTACTTGCTCAATTTCAGAATCTGATTTACTTCATGCACTCAACTAATAAACTGTAAAATACATTTGGCTCCTTCAATTCAATCTGTGTGAGAGCTTCTGTCTCTCTGTTCTTCCCGAACTGAACACAGTCCCACCCCATTGAACCAGGTGTCTTATTGCAGGGCTACACACATCATGACACAGTGCAGGACGAGGAAGGACTAAAGGAGTGAATATCGATAAAGGCAGTGATCAAAGTTATTATCAGAGAGCTCTGTGGAATACACGGGGAGAACATTCGACAAGGTCGTTTCTGCATCGCTCACACACGTTTCCCTCCGACAGCATACGTCACAGTCAGGGAAACTCTTCACCATCGTAGAAAAGCATTAGTCTATATTTTCAACTTATAGGTCATGCCGTTATCATGAAAAAAGGATCTAATTGGACCTCTACATCACCTCCACGATCCCTTCTGATCACCACAGAAAAGAAGCTCTGTCTCGACATCAAACACCTGGTCACACATGCAAAGACAAAGACAATCTAAAGATCCTTACTTCTAGTTGGTCGGTGGCGTCAACTCCAGGTGTCCTTTTAATGTGATGTATGATTTATCTGGCAGTGTAAAGGTAAATTAATTAACATCCAGCTGTTGGTGGGGGGGGGGAACGAGACAGATCTGGAAAGAGATCGAGAAATGACCGTCAGAGAAGTAGCTACACTTGAATAAAAATATCAAGTTGATTGACTAGATGACAAAATGTGCTCTTAATTACATGTGAAGAAAGGTGGTAGTAAACTAAAGGAAGGGAGGGGGCTGACTGAAACTTCAGGGGGAGGAGGCCCACACTGCTATTATGAGCACTTTATTTTCAATTAAGCCATCTTGCATCTACTGTAAGCTCACTTTCTGCCATTTGTGATGATGCAGGGACTTCTTGGACTGGAAATTGATTGGTTAGCAAACGTCGGCAACTTTGCACATTTGACGGGCGATGCACTTTCAACGTACAGCGGAGGACAATATGGCCGAAAGTTATGTTTATTACTGTATTAAAGTGCGGCAGCACAAAAACAAGTCTGGTTCTTCTTGAATTCGGTCATGTTCTCATGGATTAAGGTAAATTGGGTTTCTTGGCAACTGTATCAGAACGTGTATGAAGTGCCTGTTACGGTGTATATTACTAACCTCTAATTTATTAATCCAAAAGCACATGGGACTGCTCACCAGGTTTTAAGCTGAAAGCAGGAGGTGGTGATGGGCGGAGCCACAGAATTGTCCATGCTTAGTTCTACTTTCATATTAATGATTTTATTGGAGGCAAAAAATATTGCATTTGAAGTCGTCATTTCTCGATTGTGTTTTTATTTCATGTCACATTTTATTGACAGTAGAGTTATCCCCCTCTTCCTCTTTTAGCCAATCACGTGCCCGCAGCCATCCAGCAACAACTGTCCTTTGTTTGCTATACAACCAAAACAACGTTGTCCTTTTTTTTGTCCTTCTCAGAGTTTAGTGCCTGGCAGCAAGCGGCTGCCTCTTCACTTTGACGCTGACTTTGTAATAATTCTAGCATAAACCAAAAACAGCCAATGTAGCTATCAAGCAGGGCGGGTTAGCTGATAAGTTTAGCTTGATACCCAAAAAAAAGGAAGGGTTTATTATCGTGTCAGCGTTTATTTACAGCAGCAGATAAATAATTGATTGAGATGGCTTTGTTTCGTCAGTATTCTGGCTACAGAGTGCTCGTTACATCTGTGTGGTTGCGGGCAGATTTTGGTGTCAAGACATTATGGAAATGTTAGGTTGATTATATTTCGAAATGGTAATTTATTATTATAGTATCCATATAATATTGTTTGGGGCTCCATTGTAGTCTGGAATACAGGTTTAAATCAAACCTTCATTTGACTTAACAGAATTGATGCAAATTATCTGCAAGTATACATCAACAATAATAAGACCCGTGCATGACGTATAGTCAAGAAAGACAATTGTTTATTTAAAATATTAATTTTGTTTTTCAAACTTCAAGCTCAAAGGAAGGCTAGACGTTTCCACCTAGAATAGTCATTTACCACATTATCGTATAGTGTATTTCTGATTGATTTAATGTTATCTTCATTGAAAAATAAGGACATTTCTAAGTGACCCCAAACTTTTGAACGGTAGGGTAAATCCCGAGCACATCTCGACCCAACATTCACCTGAGCGTACGGCTGATGGCACCTGTGTTGGTGTGCAGGGCCCTCAACGGATTGGACTGCAACATCCGAGAAGCTCCAGGACTGTTACACCCAGAGCATCGATCTGCCAAGGCATCCGCTTTACACTTTAATCTAATAACAATCCTCCCACCCCGCCAGCTCTGAAAAGCTTTTAAATCATAAGATGAAGTCGGCTAACTAAGGACGGTGTAAAGTAAGAAAGGAAGAGCTACAGGCTGATGGAGAAGAGCCTGTTAAGAATGAACCAAAGCTCCTTAGAGCCAAGGGACTCTTATTATACCAAATCGTCCATCAGAGATCCACATTTTGATCAGAGCAACTTTAAAAACTTACTTAATCAGAGATGCAGCATATTAACACTGTGGCACAATTTCTCAGGTGATTTCAAACGGGCCCCTAAACAGCCAGTAAATAATGATGGGTGCATAATGAGCAGAAGTACATTCTTTTACTTCTGCATCCCTACAATATATATTATTACAAAGAAAATAAACTGTAGCTGCATAACAGGAGCAGAACAAAGGATGATATAACAACCCATAATATTTACACATTTACACCTGAGAACAAGTCAACTACCTGCTCAGGAAAATTGTTGCAGATCAGTAAAACTCTTCACTAAAACTTGAATGAATGACAAACCAAAAGATGTTACTTTCCTTTTATTGGTAAGAGCAAGCCAAGTCTTTTATGCCACTGACAATGAATGAAATGGTTTAGAAAACATATTGAAATATACTCTGCAACACGACTGCCAATTGGCCATTTTTTTTCACATCAACACAAACTTACCAAAAACCAGCCAATGTCTGTGTGAATGTGTAATTCTTACTCACCCTCAATTATCAAGAAAAACAGCTATTCAACCTAGAGTTGTTTAGTGTTGCTTTATACATTTTGAAGATTTAAAAAGCACTGTTTACTCCAACAATATTGTAACAAACTGAGATGCATTCATGTTTTAAAATGGTTCAATAGAAAAAAGTTCAGTCGAACTGAACGCACAATGGCTTGCAATCATTTCCCCCTCATTACGAAGCCTGAAAACTATCCCTTGCTATATTTTTGTGTGCCCTTCAATACACCTTCTGTTCAGCAATGGCTCTTCAAATATACGTGAAGAAAACCACCGAGAACAGCAATCAACTAAAGGTTCATTAGATTCACATGTTAAAAACAAAACTGTGCTTTACTGCATGGAATGGAATAAAGAAATCGACCGATCCATGTGCACCGTGTATTGAAAGGTTAACACCCGAATAAATATAGGAAACGTGTGGAATGCATAAATTGTACCCAAGAGAAATTATTGCAAAATGTGATGCACAAGCAGCAACAAGATGTTTCACAATTAGCCTCGCTGGTGAAGGGTTTACTTGGAGGAGAGTTTGCATTTTAAACTCCTCCGGTAATTCAATCGAAACCTGAAACTATCCGAGCCCACAGGTGGGCAGACGGCTCAGAACAGTTTGACCATGCTCTCTCTGGACTTGCCGACTCCAACCCACTTGACTGAAATGAGAAGAAAGAAGAAACACCCGGTGTGACTGGCAGGTTTGGCAACGTGGTTAACAAGTGTGCTGCAGCCAAGCCATTAAAGCAAAGTTCCTCTTTCCAAACCTGGCACTTGCAGGAAGTTCTCGATGAACCGAATGTACTGCTGCGCGTGTGGCGGCAGCTCCTCGAAGCTCCGAGCGGACTCGGTGCTGCAGCACCAGCCGGGCAGCGTCTCGTACTCCACCGACACCCGCGTCAACACGTCAATGTTCGCTGCGGCAGAAGCACATCGATGGAACAATGAGGTTTGTGTCCTGGTTCAGTTACGGATTAATCACAAGTCTGTAAACAAAACGCACACCGGACAGCGGTCCTTTAGTGGGATTTATGCTCCACAATGTTTCATCAGATAGGATGTGATGTTCTGGTCCTTCAGCCACCGGTCGTCGTCAGCTGCTTATTTGTTCTGAATAGTTTAATCGGTGGTCTCTAAGCAGAAGTCGACCAGGTGGCACAAAGAACTTTCCTCCATGCGCCGCTGAAACGGCTCCATCGGAGTCTCAAGCAGCTGCTCCATGCAGAAGCGTTTACAGCCGTGTCTGTTATGAGCAGCCGACTAATCTCGCCTTTTTGTCCAAGTCACCTAAGATTTCTCGTCAGTTTTTACAAATGTTTTTGTGACGAATGACTTCTTTCCAAGAACTGACGAGCACATTTTTGGTAAACGCAACATTTAAAGTGGAACCGAGAAGCTCAAGTTTTACAGATCTGATGATTAAATCATCTAATCTACCAGATCCTGCGAGTTGATGAATTTCTTTGGTCGAGGCCAGCCCTCGACTACAAGATTAACTAAATCAGTTGAATGTGTCGTCTGCAAATACTTTCTCGTCTGTTAATAATACTGATTATATAGTGTTGTTAAATAAAAGTTACAATGAATAGGAGGGATCAGTGAATGGCTTCGGCAATCGACACTAAAGATGGTGATGGGAGCGGCGGTGCTCCTAACTGGAGATCTCTCCGGTCGTGGAAAGAGAGCACTCAAAGGACCAAATCTGGATAAGGAGAAGAGCCCCTCATACATTCAGCACCATAAAGATGATGAATGTATGAGGGAAATCGGTGATGCCATGCAGGCCGAGAGCAGCTGCAGTGACACAGAAGGACAGAAGTCGTTTCATCATCCTCCGGTTCATTAGGTTAACAATTAAATCTGCTCCGTTTGGCGCTGAAAGCCAAGAGAAGATAAATGCGCCATAAAATCTGCTGCAAAATAGATTTTCAAAAACCCAAGATGTTGCATCTCCGGCTAGTAAAAGCTGACCAGTGTGAAATAAGACATTAAGGAGCTAAAAGCTAGGTTCATCCCATTTAACCAAACGCTGAGTAGTCCTTCTGAAAATAATAATCCCTTGAGAATACAGGTCCTCTCCTGCGTTCACAGTAATCATGTTTCTGCCATTAAAAACGGTTGTGGATCGATGGATGTTTCAGACGGGAAGCTCAAGACACCAAGATAAAACGTGACCAAACATTCACACATTGTTTTGTCGTCATCTAGTGCATACAAAACATATTAAAATCGACAATTGACACAACGACGTGACAAACAGCTTCTCAAATGTGTGAGGATTTGCTGCTTTACCGTTTTAAGGTTTTTATCTAACGGCGTTATGTTGACTTTATGCAACTTGTGAGGTCCAGTTTTCACTATTTCCAACAACCCAACTTTTCATCAATCTCTCCCCCATACTTAAAAGGCAACCATAAATCCAATACGATTTTCTGTAATGGGCAGACAGAACTGATCTATAAAACATTGAAATGGTTATGACCTACCGGGGAAACTGGGCAGAGGTTTTCCATCGACCGTATAGGCCACGCCCACTTTAATATCAGCCAACGTGTCCAAAATGTCCAGTTTCGTCAGGGCAATTCTGCAAGGAAAGAAGTCACTTTGTTCAACTCTGATGCCGATCGACGGTCAGCGCGCATCATAAAGCTTAACTGCAGCTGCAGTAATTCCACCAGCAGGTGGGGGATAATATTCTGAAATTGGGAGACGGTTCCTTACGCAGAGAAGCCATTGACCATGTGGGCGTATCGCACCAAAATCAGGTCCAGCCAACCACAACGCCTCTTCCTGCCCGTCGTCACACCAAACTCTCTCCCTCGGGACTGCAACAGTTCTCCATTCTCCTAAAATAAAAAACAAGAAGCATAGTTTTGACTGGAAGGGACAAATAAAAAACACCATATTTACTTTAAAAATCCAACTTTTAAGGGGTACTTTGTTGATTCTGCTCGTTATGACGCTTTTATTTGTGTAGGACAGTCAGCTGCACATGAGCTTTTCCAAGAACGTCCTGCTCCAGTTACACACATCTGACCACAAATCTGCCTCTGAACTCATTGCTTGAAAAACTGATGTCATTTGAGACTCATCTGATTATCTTGTTGCTCCATTTTCCAGTCATTATTTCAGAATTGGGAGAATCAAATCTTTATGCAACTCATGTCAACAAAGTCAACTTTCCCATTGGGAAACATAGTTTATTAAGTAAAAGGTCCTATTACTAGAAATGACAGTTCTCATTTGTTCACTGAATGTTGGATCAACATCTAAAATACTTCCATTACGAGTATCTGAAAACCAAAACATGCTTTGCCGTAGAGTGTAGTATCCTGAAAACAATGTCCCACATCTCCTTCATTCTGGTGGAATACGTCGGCTATTTTACAAAAAGCTGCGTCTGAGAAGTAGGCATGATGAATTTGATCCTTTATGCCACAACATGAGTTCTTCTCAGCCTGATGACATTAATCTGTAATTAGCGGAAGATTCTTCAGCGACGAGTTGGGGAATGTCTCTTTTCTCACATTAAGCTGCTCTGTTGGGAAAGCACCAACGCCCACCCGGGTGGTGTAGGCTTTGACCACACCGTACACTCGGCCAACATATGATGGAGGCACGCCGAGGCCAGTGCACACTCCGCCCACGGTGCAGTTAGAAGACGTCACGAAGGGATACGTCCCTGGAGAGAGACAACTAGGTTAACCCGAAGCGGCAAAAAAAAAAAAAAATCCAGTCCGCATTCAGAATTCAATTCACAAACCCGGTGGTGCTCACCGAAGTCAATATCCAGCAGAGCGGCATTGGCTCCCTCCACCAGGATTTTCTTATTGGGACCATTAAGAGCTTTGTTCATGAAGTACACCCCATCAGTCACCATGGGGCGCAGTCTCTCTGCATATCCCTGAAAAACAAGTTTCCAAAATGAAGAAAACACTGAAGCCTGCGAGAGGCCACACCAGTATCATGTGACACCAGCCAATAAACAATAATCTTCATAACCGCATCGACACGATTTCTTTTTTTGTTCCCGTATTACATTACTGCAAAAAAGATTTAAACAAATGTCAGAATTACAAAGATTGTATAATTGTTTTCATACGCAAAATAAAGTTACTCTTCACAGCAGTGAGTTCAAAATGTCAGCAGCACAGTGTGGTGGAACATTAACGAGTTCTGTTCGTGTGTCTCACCGAGCCAGTAGCGCGGCGCCGCGGCCTGGACACGGAGGCTGCTAAACTCAGCAATCTTTCATAGTGTCGTTTACACACGCAGTGCCGAATGACACGTGGAAATGTCTTCAATTACAAAATAAAATAAAATCGCATTATCGATGCCAAGCAGCCGAGTGAAAAGACACTGACGTCATCGTGTCAGTGTTTCCTGTCCTCACCTTCAACTGCTCCAGTTCACTGTCAACTTCCAGGTTAAGGTTTGGATACATCGTCAGGAAATGTTCAGCCAACATGCGAAACCTGCGAGGAGGGCAGAGTTGGAGAGGCGGCTTACACGTGCGTGTAATAGTGTATGTGCATCCTTTTTTTATGCTTATGCACACAATGTGCAGCGCAGACCGGCTATCATAACGCTTCCGTTTCAAGTGCTGCCACCAGGTGGCAGGAGAAGGTACAGAAACTACAATTGTTAGGGCAATAGAACTATGGAAAGCCCAGTTAATGTCTGAGGTTTTTGTAAAAACATGACTTAAATGCTCTCATAATGTCGTCCTAAACTCAAACTTGTAACGTGGAAAGATTTTCACATTTAGGGATTGAAAGACATTTGCCCTTTAAAAGAGATACTAGTCAATGCTGCGACACCAAATCCTAAATTCACAAGATATAAAATGCAGTTCAAACAATAAAAGTTTGAAATATTACATTGGACATAGTGACAGTATCCCATCAGCAGCTCTAATAGTTTATCTAATTTTAGATCACTTTTGAGTTGGCAACATATGAGAAGATGAAAATGAGCGAAATTAGAAATAAAAACAGGGAAAACTCACTTGCCCTCAAAAACCTTGAAATCTGAGACAAGGTCACAGACTCGCAGACCGTTGCGAGCCGCTTTGGAGGAGTAGGCAGGACCGATTCCCTTTTTAGTCGTTCCCAAACTGAAGAACAAGAAAAAAAACGAACAATAACCAACACAACCCATCTGTATAATAGAATCACTCCAACTGGAGAGCAGCACTCGTACTATAAACTTGACCAGATTAAAAGATATTTAAAACAATTAGAGATTTACTTTTTCCCTTCTTGTTGCTGCCGCTGCTGCTCCTGGATTCCATCAACGGCTTGGTGGAAGTTGAAGACTAGAGACGGGTGGAAGGGGCCGTCAGGACGAGGGCAAGTTCAATTCAAAAGTTTGAATGAGGAAATGTTTACTCACCAATGTGGGCACGGTCAGAAATCTTTAATCTATCCTCCCATCCTTGTAATCCTGCATGCGAGACAACACGTTAGATGCTCCATCGATAAAACAGTCATTACCTCATCCTACACATTTCATTGCAGGTTTCCATCATATTAGGGATGCATCCATGTTCTTGAAGCCAATACTAATATATAAATAGTGTTTTTTGCTTTCATGTTGTATGGTAATGCTGCACGTTTTCAAGTCTTCAATAAATGCAAATAAAACATACTATGTACTTTTTAGACCCACCTCTAATGATAATTAAGTGTTTAAAAACACCATTAGTTTAATTATATTTTATTCTTACCATTGTACTCAGTGGTAAACAAAGTGTCCTTGGGCCAGATACTGAACCCCAATATTGTGATGAGCAGTTTGGCACCTGGCATGCGACACTGTGCCGTGTATGAATGCGAGTGAAAGAGGTGAACGTTGACAGAGCGTTCGGAAGACTAGAAAGCTCCTTTACCACGCGGATACAGACACTGCATCTCTGAGTTTCTATCAACACTACGTTACCTTTGCCTTTCAGCAGGTTCTTTTGAGCTTCCTCAAACAGACCCGGAAGGTGGATCACCACTCCGTTTCCTGGAACGAAAAAGAACAAAAATCTAAACGTGTCATGGACCACTTCCCAAGACATTTCTGATGTGGCGCATGTTTTCCCTGAAGTTTCATTTATATAAAACCAATGGCATTAACCACAGCTCTATTCATGGTTCCTCTTTCCATGCATTCATAGAACTAGAAAAAGCAAAGACCCAAAAGAGGAAACACAGTCGCAGTAAAAGAACCGTTGCAACAAACAGACACAAGGACTGAGAAGGATGTATTCTGTGCTTTTGATGTCCATCCTGATCAGAGTCATATATACAGATAGTTATTGTTTTATTATGAGCTTTATCTTCCCGCCAACTTCAAAGTCCTTTTTTTTAAAAGCACACAGACATGGATTGCCTCGTACCAATGAAGGAGAGGGCCTTCTTGTTGAGCACTCCGCTTGGCAGCAGGTGGAAGTCGTACTCCACAGAGTCCACGACCACCGTGTGACCCGCATTGTTGCCTCCCTGCAAAGAGCACAACATACCAATATTCAGACGGAGCGCGAGCGTCAGAAACCCCCGACATGACCCCCCAGCCAGTGTTGCCAGGTCTGCGGTTTTCCCGCGGAATTGGGCTACTTTTGAAGTGTTGCCGCGGGTTGAATTTTTTGTCCGCTGGCTCGGGTAGACCTATTTTGCATGCAAATTACATGAATATCTTTAAATAAAAATCCATATTTTAAATGAAATAATTTATTTATACCCAAATCCTACCAAACTGACTTCAGATCAGCACGTACACACATTTTATTTATGATAATATACTGTAGGTGAAATAACTGTTTAGGGAAAACTGCTTTTAATGCTGGCATACTAAACATTTGGTGTTACTTTGTAGATATTACAATACATTTGGCAATGATAGCAATGCTGTTGGACTTTAAAAGCAGTGTATATGGTTTGGCACGGGCATATGTTGAGTTCTGATATTGGGCTGGTTTTTGGGCTGGTTTTATTGGCCATTGGGCTGGTTTTGTCACACAGACCTGGCAACCCTGCCCCCAGCCCGTGTTTCATTGAGAACAGAGGCCATGATAGTTGGTGAGCGACAAGCTGATGGGAACAAAAGCACAATTCCGTTGAACGGTGTTGAAAAGGGGACATGAACAGCTGGCCAACAGCGAGTTGCGTTACATAACAGTCACTCAATACGGTTATTAGTAGTAGTAGTATTAGCATTGTTAATTATTATGTGGAGGTCATGTAATGGATTCAGAAAAGTGTGTTACCAACACAGCAGATATAAACAATAAAAACAGGCACGCTGTTATCATTAGCATCAACGTAGCACTTCTACATCCGGGAGGTCAGACAAGGTTGTTGACGTCGGAACCCGATGATTCATATTAAACGGCCGCTCCAGGGGAACGGTTACAGTTAGCGGGGGGTTGCATAACGACGCCGGTGTACCGAGTAGTCGGTTTGAATGTTCAGTGTGCCGTTAAATCGACGGTGTGGTTGGGTACCTGGCACCTGCAGACAATATCCGCGTCCATTGCGAGCAAGTCCACAACTTTCCCCTTGCCCTCGTCGCCCCACTGCGCCCCGAGCACAACGGTCACTTTGTTCTGAGGCTCCTTCGGCACGCGGAGAGAAGGCTGGTACGCGACACTCTCCCGGAGCCGCTTCACGACCGGCTCCCCGTTCAGGGAGACGGCCTCTTGTCCGTTAACGTTAGCCATGGTGCTGTCGGATGCCATGCTGCCGCTGCCGCTGCCACACCGGAATATCGTTTTACCGCGTTTCTCTGCGTCACGGGAAGTGCTCGTCTGTCACGTCTCCGCCAGGTGGCCGTGTTTCTACTTATATCCCTGGCTCTGAGTGTCAAATTACCGCACACGTTATTATTAATCACTCTAACTCACTCTTCGTATAAACAATATACGACACACGAGCATTGCATTTTACTCGGTGTCTTTGTTTGTTTAGCTTGTGGTTATTAAAATAAAGACATCCGTTGATGAGACGTCATAATTAACGAAGCATACACGAATGATTCACCCCTCTCTACTTCCGCATTCGCTTTCATCATCGGACACATTACGCAGCGTGAACTTGCCTGGCAGTAATATTCGACTTTTCGCTTTTAACGTCTCAAATATAAAATGTTTTATCCGTAGAAAGCAGCTGTGTTCACCAAGTCTCGAGTAGTTTGTTGTTCTTTGATACATTCGATTTGTAAAGTGAACAATGTAAGGCACATCATCATTTAAAATGATTAGAGCATAGTTCGAGGCCGAGATGTCCCGTAAAGAGGTCACGTGTCAGAATCTAACGTTACGGCGTTTCTCAATTCAAAGTACACGACGACAGACTTGTGTTCTTTTGGAGTCTAGACTCCGGAGAACGGGAGGACCGTCTTTCTGGGATTGGAACAGCAGCTGACTTGATGACGTCACCACATCAGCTGTTCTTGCTCCTGGGTTTACTCTAATTATTCACTGTAAATTATGTTTTACAGTCAAATAAACAAAACATCCTAAAATTACATTCCGTGACTGAACAACAGTAGTATTTATAAAAAGTCAACTGTCAGTAGTTTATTTTCTCCTACGCTACTGTTTCCGGTTGCTGGTGAAATGCATTCTGGGATATCGGCTGGCCAGAGTACGCACAAGTCTCCTCTGATGCATCCTCCGGAAAGTGGGAGGATCAAGTCACATCCGGGCATTTTGACCGTGCTTTGCGAGAAGCGAACTTTGAATTGGAACATGCACTCAGGCTGAGACTGATGACGTTTCACGAGTCACAAGGACACAAGTAGAGGAAAGTACGCACAAGTACGCATATTGAGAAACGCCGTTTGTCTTCAGATCTCAGTGACAATTGTGTCGTGGAGATATTCGTTCTGAACCCAACACGGAATCAGTATAGCAGTGTGTCCATCAGGCCGCCATGTGGCAGCAAAGATATTGTATATTGTGTGAATGCTCCTGGTGCATCTTCCAATGTAAATGTGGATGTAATAACACAGCAAATATGCGATCAGATCAGAATCAATAATTGCAAATGCACGCAGAGAGACTCACAAACGCAAACACAAAGCTTCACAAATGCTCGCAGAACGATTCACAAATACATTCCATTGCACACATAAATAAATTACGATTTGATTGTGTGTTGATCGCACTGCATTTGTTTGTGTATCGCTACACATTTGCGCATGGGTTTTTGAGACTCCCCTGTGGTGGCCATTTTCAACATAGACCTATCTGTAGCCAATCAGATGTCGCCCTCATTTTCCACCAATTTGACCAACCATTTGTGAACTGTTCTGTGTGTATTTGTGAATCTTTGTGTTTGGATTTATGAGTCTCTCTGTGTGCATTTGCAATTATTGAGACTGATCTGACCCCATACATACAAGGTGACCTAGAGCAGGGGTCCCCAACCCTCGGGCCGCGGCCCGGTACCGGTCCACGGCTTGGTTGGAACCGGGCCGCGGAAAAAAAGTGAATACAAAAAGTTGTACTTTTTTTTTTATCAGTCGGAAAAATATATTATTTTGAATTAGGACCGGACACACCCGTCTGAGCCGCGTTCAGGAGTCTTAAAGTTCGGGTTTATCGCTGCAGGCGAGTCTCACGCGCCGAACCCTCTGCTGGCGGCACATTTCAGTGACAGAGAATCTTAAAACAGATTCAACCTGCTCAATGAATTCTGTCACTTCAGGGAAATGACAACTGTTTTCAAGTTGGCCGATAAAGTCGCTGCTGTGTGGGCGAGTGGACAGCGGAATATTCTACATGTTTCAGACGTTGACCGGGTGGAAGAGGCTTTTAAAAGAGTTTGAGCGGTACTCCAACCACAAAAGACCCGACTGCAAAAGAATAGACCTGCAACCCATTTGTAAACAAACCCACCCGGTGAATCGAGCCCGTCCGAGCTAGAAACAAATTTGTTCGAGATGCAAATGACGGTGGCCTTAAGGAACATTTCACACAACAACTCTGCCGGTGTTCCAATGACCGCGACCAGAACTCGGTTAGGAGCAGCGGACCAAACACACGTCTGTGTCGCCGTCTCCATCAGCGGCTCGTTGCAGGTCAACAAGCACGGCTCACACTAATTCGGCGTAATGATGAGTTGTAGTTTTGGCACGTTATGCCCTTCGTATAATTGTATGACGTCATATTTATTACGTCATTTATATTGCCGGTCCGTGAAAATAATTTCTGACACGGAACCGGTCCGTGGCTCAAAAAAGGTTGGGGACCGCTGACCTAGAGCACATCTGCAAGTGTGTAGTGTGGCATCATTAGAACGTAAACTCTGTGATTTGTATCTTTTTTTGTCATTTTGTGGTAATGCATTCAACTAAATCATATTGGTCATGTCCATCTGTGCACACATACTTTATTAAATAAAAGTAGCTGATTGTCTTCCAACCCATAATTCAGTGATGGAGATGTTCAGAGTGCACAGTTTAATTCATTCAGGTTCCTGAACTAGTTTGCCCTTCAGTTCTGCCACAAAGTGACACTTTGGTGACACTTCTTTGAGGTAAATACATATATAATTGTGTTATAAGGAAACCCTGGTCATATATTAATATGATATGATATGATATGATATTCCTTTATTCGTCCCACAGTGGGGAAATTTCAAAAATCACAGCAGCGGTGCACATCAGAGCATCAATGAAAATAAATATAAAACACAAAATACTAAAAACTAAAAACTAAATACTAATACTAATACTAAATATACAGGGGGAAAATAAAGTAAAGTGTTGAGTAAAGTAATGATGAGACTTGTAGAGCCACTAACTATAGCTGCTGAGTATTAACAACATGTTATTGTAACTTGAATCCTCAGAAACATGATCATGTGGCATTATCAAAATTTATATTAGAATGCAAAATTTAAATGTTGGGGATGAGGATTACAGCTGATAACAACCCTGCCCAAATGTGATGTCGCAAAAGTATGTAGCGCCCCCCTCTGGTACCCCTCAGCTAAACTCTGGTTGCTCGGTCAGCACTGTTGGCCTTACCGTTAGCCAGCTCAGCCGTTGCCACGTGTGGAGGCAACAGACGGGCTATGAATTTGGTACCGAGCACCTTAAAGATAATTGTGTAAACATGCTAATTTGGGATTTTAATTAAAGACACTCTAGATCAAGTATTAAATCAATTTCCATGTTGACAAATTGTAATTTGTCAGTTTTTATAATGTTCTTTACAACACGATCAGTTTCATTTGTAATTATTTTTAGATCTAATGCCCGCAAAATGTCAAATAGACTGCATCAACATAATTACATTAGCTTAACGTTCTGGTGTCTCAATCCCGTTAAAACAATTTTGAGTTGCAAGAATAAAAGTGAATAATATTCGTCCACTGACCAACAGAGGACGCATGACAGACTCATCCATTCATGAAGTAACACATTCAGATTTTAATAATTGTAACACAATTGACACACGTAAAAAGCCACACACCAAAAACGCGTCGTTCATACACTCTGTCGGCATTCAGGGGGACGAACACAGCAGTGGCCTACAGAACTGACAGGCAGATGTTACAACCACTGGCTGTCAATTCATAGGTCATCGCCTTGTGACCCATCGCCCCTCGGCCCCCGGGTCCAGCTCGTTGGTGTTGCGCTGGGCGTCTCTCCGCAGGTAACAACACCTCCACTGGAACAGACAGAGCTTCCACATGGAGTTGCTGTTACATCCAGCGAGCACCAGAAGAAGCCTCCGCCTGCACTCCGGAAGCTCTCCAGGTCGCTCCCGTTACAGATGGATGAACCTCCAACGACACCTCCAGTGTTTGGAAATACCTGGGATGAGAGAGAACGAGAAGAAAAGGAGCAAGAGGTTAACTCAGGATTCGGACGTGGAGGCAGTTGCTTCAGTGCGAGTGGAGTCCCCCCTTGCGAGTGACTTTGACCCGGCAATTTCCTCCGCCCAGTTTTATTGCCTCAAGTCGACGGCACACTCCTCCAACAGCGCGGCCAAAGGGCCAAGGCCTCTGTAGATAACACCCATTTTATGGCCGCCGTCAACATGAGGGCTCTTTTCAATATGTGAATATCTAGGTGTGTCTGACCTATGTACCCGCGAGCTCTGCATTTCCTGCTTCCACTGACATTTGTCCTCATAATTACGAAAAGATTGGCCTCATAGTTTTCCAATACGCAATCAGTTTGAACCTCATCGAGTTACTTTTCCAATCTTGGGATGCGTTGGGTTCTTGTTCAACCGGCCTCGTTCAGCTTACGGTGATATCTCTGTTAGACTTTGCCTCGCAATAAAACTCTGACCGGAAGAAAGACAACAGAACAAAAAAGCAATTAAATGACTTGCAGCTCTGTTGGCCATCTCTGCTTGCATTTTGTTTCTTTTTATACTGTTGAATAGACCAATCGCACGGCATCCATCGCTCCTCCAATGTCATAGACATAGACATTAATCAGAAAAATACTACAATTACATCAACTTTGTTTTATTAAATTTTTCTAATATATATATATCTATTTTAATTAAACGAAGAATCAGAAAGTCAAGATCTTCAGCAAACTGAAGGAGACAGACTTTGTCTCAAAATATATAATGTAGCTTGAAACATAGACGTTTGAATGAAGTAACATGCAATACAGTGAAAATATGTCTATTTTCTGGTGTACCACTTACTTTTGTCCGGTATTGATTAAAAGGGAAAAAATGGTTTTCTCGTTGTGTATTGTTTAAATACTAAAAATGTTCAGGCAGAGAGCTGTACTCACCTCGAGGCCAAAGGTTCTCAAGAGCCACAGGGGCGTCAGGACACAGGGAGCCGGGGGCCAGAGCAGCAGAGGGTTCAAGCGGAAAAGAAGGAACAGAGCGGACAAGAGCGAGGCAGGCGGAGACACGGAGGAGGGAGACCGGCGGCGAACAGCTGCCAGAGGAGGCTAGATGTCGGTGCAGACGGCAACAAAGACGGAGAAGCAATGGCAGCGAGGCCGAGCAGCCAGTTTAAGGGATCGGGAGTTGGGTGGAGGTTAATTATTACACCTGCAGTCAATATTTAACAGGCCCAGCGCCCTGCCCCTCAGTCCAACATCCTGATTCCACGCCGACTGACACGGAGGGTAGGGCCAGCGGCAGGCACATCTCTTTTGTCCCCTGCATGAAATATGTATTCAAGGCCTGCAGAAAAAACCAGTTCACTCTGTGCTTTATGTCTTACCTGTGGTTGTGATCTACCGGGTCATAACTCACAAGACTTTATCCACATTAATTGATATTGGTAATGCAGAAGAAAAGGGCCTTCTCTTATCAAACTGTAAAAGTCAAGGCAAAATTAGTTGAACGGGAACTCTGCAGTTTGTGCCCAACACAATGATGCCCTGTAGTATCAGCACGTGAGCCCAATCTACATTTACGGTTGCGTTTCCCACACAAACACACACACACACCTACGCACAATTACCGGAACAAGCCAATATGAAACTCAGGGCTGCGAGAGATTGGGAGAGGAGGAGGGAGCAGAGTGCAGTTTTTGATGCATGCCGATGATACAAAATATCACAAATAATCATAGTCAGTGTACAGAAAGCTGACTCTTAAATTATTAAATGTAGGAAGTTATGATAAGTGAACCTGAATGATAAACTCCACCAGATGCGTAATTCTTTAACTTTAGGGCACTCATGACATGTGACACAACCCACTGGTAGTAAACTGTTGAACAATACTGGTTTAAAGGATCTCTTAACATCAGAGGGTTATATTTATATTATATATATGAAGACCCAGAAAACCCCCCGGATATAAAGACCCAGAAATCCATATATATAACTATATATAACTATATATATATATATATATATAAGATAACATATAACATCTTCTTTATCATCACTATATATATTATATATATATATATACAATATATATAGTTATAGTTATGATAAAGAAGATGTTATCTGTTATCTTATATATATATATATTATGTATCCTGGTTTATGTTTATATATATATATACAATATATATATATATACTGTATATAAGATAACAGATAACATCTTCTTTATCATAACCATAACTATATATATTATAAGTATATATATATATATATGGTTTTCTGGGTCTGCCTTTATTACTATTCCAACATCTTCCTTCCCTGATAAAGGAGATGTTATCTGACCTAACAAGGGCAAAAGTGATATGAACAGAGTCATAATGAAACAGAATGCATATTAGCAGGTTAGGCTGTTGTCCTCATGTGGGCTCGGTGTTTCCTCATGAGAATCACAGTTTTGAGGTCTTCACGATGCGACTGCTTCACAAACTCCTCTAACGTAGTTAAAGATAATTCATAGATTGGGAAATATGGACATCTTCCTTCAAAGTTACAGCTTTCCCCCCACGTTCGGCCTCCTCCTTTATTCATATACTCGGGCTATCTTATCTCAGAAGTTCAAGTGGTGGGTATGCCTGAGTGCAGAGTCCAGTGTCTCAGAGACAGAATATGTGCACAGCATTAATCCGTCATACAGATAAAAGCCCTTTGTTGCTCCTTTGAATCTGCGCTGCCTAAGGTCATCATCATTTCTGCTGCACTTTGGATCAGATAACATAAATCTGCTGAGCATTAAATTATCTCATGCACGAGGACACGTGCACAGCCCAAATCTCATAAAAGTGATTGACTCTATTATGTTGTTCTTTTAATGGGCTTATTTTGCGGTTAAAACTGTGTCCAGCTTCGGTGTATTATTTCCCCTTTCATTTGTTTTGTCTATAAATCTAGTGGCGAGTTTTGATGAGATGGACACTCACAAGAAGCGACCCCCTGCCCCCTATTTCCCCTTCAACATATGATCCTTTACTTTTTACTTCACAGTTTTACTGGACTTTGGTCCAGTCATGCTAAACTTCCCAGAGAAGCTGAAATCAAAAGAAAAAGCAGTAATGTTTGTCTTGATGGATATGACCGAGTCAAACATTACATAACATTACATGTCATTTGGCTGACGCTTTTATCCAAAGCGACTTACAATACTGTTACATTCATTCACTGTAGACGCAGCTACAGGGAGCAACTCAGGGTTAAGTGTCTTGCTCAAGGACACATCGACTAGGGCGGGGATTGAACCTCCAACCCCCTGATTGAAAGACGGAGCTGCTACCCACTCACCCATAGTCGCCCCAAACATGTGACAGTACAATTAATTCCTCTCTTCATGCTACTTCAAACACATTTCCCCGTCACACAGCCAGGGGTCAGATAAATAATGTTTCCTACGTAAAGAGCAACAAATATATTTTTTATTTATTTACATTAAATCCAGAGAAATGCATAAGTCCTAACATCACATTGGAGTAATCCACCTGCAGTTTCTTTATATTTTCATGTTAGCACCAGTATAAAAACAAGAAGACACAATTAAAGGGAATGCTATGTGCTGAGGTGTATTGTGCAGTATGTGTGGTTGTAATGTACTTTAGTGAAGGTCGCTTTGTTTGTGTGTTTCTTTTCACATTTACTCCTGTGGAGGCACTTTGTTGAGACAATGTGTTCTGTGTCATGTCGTGTGCGCAGCATTTGAGTCCAAGACTGATTTCCCTGTGGGGCCCATAAAGATCGTATCATGAAGCCTGGTCACGGGCTCCGGGGCGTACGGCACAACTGGAGCTGCGATCTCGGAGTGCCACCGCACATAATAATAATAATAATAATCATTTATTTTATATAGCGCTTCTCTAGACACCCGAAGTCGCTTTACAGTTCATAGTCCAGTCGTCATACACACACACAGTCATACCGGTGGTGGTCAGCTACATCAGTAGCCACAACTGCCCTGGGGCAGACTGACGGAAGCGTGGCAGCCAATCAGCGCCTACGGCCCTCCGACCAACACCAACAATCATTCACAGGCTGCGGGGCATGTCTTTATGATGGTGGGGGAAACCGGAGTACCCGGAGGAAACCCACGCAGCCACGAGGAGAACATGCAAACTCCACAAAGAAAGGACCTGGGACGACCGGGATTCAAACCCAGAGCCTTCTTGCTGTGAGGCGACAGTGCTCACCACTGAGCCACCGTGCTGCCCCACATGGTGCTAAAAAATAAAAAGGCGGTGTCCTCTAAAATCCTCTTTAGTTGCCCTCTGGACTCACAGAGCTCTTCTTTGGGTACTCATAAATAAACTGACCGTCACTCTGATGAACACTTTACAGACACTTTCTTTCTGCACTAACATCCCCATGCAGGGTCACTGTTGTTGTTTTTATATTGTACATACATGTCGCTATTCTGTTGTCTTCAATGTCTTTTTTAATATATATCCTGTTATTATAAATTTGTAAATTACATGTAGGCCTATGTGCGACAAGAGTGTGAGTGTAACCGGAGTCATATTACATGTATGTCCACACTTACATGGCAATAAAGCTGATTCGAGTCAACGGACTGGGATGTGTTGTGTGGACCGCATGGGGAGGACATCAACAGGATGACCGACTGCATCACGGAATACATCAAGTTCTGTGAACACACCACCATCCCATCACGGACTGTGCGCTGCTTCCCCAACAACAAGCCCTGGATCACCAGGGACCTGAAGGCGCTTCTTAACAAGAAGAAAGCTGCTTTCAGGTCTGGAGACAGGGATGAGCTGAGGAGAGTCCAGCGCAACCTAAAGGTGAAGCTCAGGGAGGGCAAGGACTCCTACAGGAGGAAGCTGGAGGCCAAACTCCAGCTGAACAACACAAAGGAGGTGTGGACTGGGATGAAGCAGATAACTGGCTTCAAGGTGGGAGGAGACAGCCAGGGGGCTCCCTGGAGAGGGCCAACGAGCTGAACTGTTTCTTCAATAGGTTCAGTTCACAGCCCTCTCCTGTCTCCTCCACACATCACACCTCCCAAACACCTCCCCCTCTGTCCCCCCTGCTGAGCTGCACATCCACCGAGCCCTCAATAACAATGGGCTCCTCCACCCTCCCCTCTCTCTGTCACGACTTACCAGGTGAGAAGACAGCTGGAGAAACTACACCAGCGCAGAGCTGAAGGTCCTGATGGCATCAGCCCCAGGGTCCTAAAGACCTCGCCACCCAGCTGTCTGGTGTCCTGCCGGGCCTCTTCAACCTCAGTCTGAGGCTGGGGGAAGTCCCGGTGCTGTGGAAGGCGTCGTGCCTGGTCCCTGTCCCAAAGAAGTCAGCACCATCTGGCCTCAACGACTACCGTCCGGTCGCCTCACCTCCCATGTGATGAAGGTGCTGGAGAGGCTGGTCTTGGCCCACCTCCGGCCGCAGGTGAAATCGTCGCTGGACCCTCTGCAATTTGCTTACCAGCCTCATGTGGGAGTGGACGGCGCCATCATCTACCTGCTGCAACGAGCTCAGTCGCACCTGGATGGAACCGGTGTCTCTGTGAGAGTCACTTTCTTTGACTTCTCCAGTGCATTTAACACCATCCAGCCACTGCTGCTGAGTGAGAAGCTGCGGGTGGTCGGTGTGGACGTCCACCATCTCCTGGATCACTGATTACCTCACAGGCAGACCACAGTTTGTCAGAATGGGCGTGTGCTGTCTGGAACGGTGGTCAGTGATGTTGGAGCCCCACAGGGAACTGTTCTGTCTCCCTTCCTCTTCACCCTGTACACCAGTGACTTCCAGTACAACACGGAGTCATGCCATCTGCAGAAGTACTCTGATGATTCTGCAGTGGTCGGGTGTATTAGGGATGGACGGGAGGAGGAGTACAGGGCAGTGGTGAGTGACTTTGTAAAGTGGGCGATGAGAACCACCTGCGGCTGAGCGTGGCCAAGACCAGAGAGATGGTGGTGGACTTCAGGAGGAGCGACAGCTCCTCCACCTCTGAGTGTCCTGGGAGTGGACGTGGACATGGTGGAGGAGTACAAGTACCTGGGCGTCTCCATCGACAGCCGACTGAACTGGAAGGCCAACATCAACGCTGTGTACAAGAAGGGGATGAGTCGACTCTTTTTCCTGAGAAAGCTTGATCCTTCAACGTGTGCAGCAAGATGCTGGAGTTATTCTACCAGTCGGTTGTGGCCAGTGTGCTGCACTTTGCCATTGTCTGCTGGGGAGCAGCATCGGGCCGGTGACACCAGCCGTCTTAACAAACTGGTGAGGAAGGCTGGCTCCATCATCGGCTGCCAGCTGGAGCACCTGGAACAGGTGGTGGAGAGGAGGCGTTGAAGAAACTTGTGTCCATATTGGACAACCCGGACCACCCTCTCCACCCCCTCCTACACGGACAGAGGAGGACTTTCTCCAGCCGTCTCCTCACGCTCCGCTGCCACAAGGACAGATACAGGAGAACATTCCTGCCGCGGCTATGAGGCTCTATAACAGATCACCTCTTGCCAGATCATAGTGCAATAACTACAACAATAACTGAATACTTACACTATGTTGATCTGCACTTCACACATCTCATTTGTTTGCACTACACACATACACACATTTCATTTCATTTGCTCTGCACTCATACACACACTTTGCTTTTTGCACTCTGTCTATATTTAATATTTTTGTATTTGATTTGTCAGTGTTGTTGTGTTGTGTATGCATGTGTGTTGTATATTTACATATATATTTTGTTTTGTATTTTACTTTTATTTTACTTGTATACTTCTATATCTTTCATCCCTGTTTCTTATATTTTGTGTTTTGTTTTTATTCTTGTGTGTTGCTGCTACTGTCACGACAAATTTCCCCTTGGGGATTAATAAAGTATATATCTATCTATCTATCTATCTATTCTGATTCTGATCCAACAACCTTTTGACCTTAAACCTGTATTCGTTCTACTTGCCACGAGGGGGCGACTCCTCTGGTCGCAGTTGTGTAGAAGTCAAGGACAAAATGACACTACTTCTCAGGAAACAGTGCAGATGTTAATTTAGGGTCTTAAATTGCAGGTTTCAAGTCCTCTTCCACATGATGTTCATTCAGTAGACGACGGCCCCGTTCGCAGGTCTCTACCAAAGAGTCGTCCGTGTTTTCATTGTACAACTTTAAAATTCACCATGCTTTTTCCAGTTCATAAAAGTTCATCGGAACATTTTGGTTGCTTAAAAAAATGTCTTGATCAGCGTTTGGTTGTACTTAGCTCCGCCCTCTCTTGTCACTTCTGGTTACAGTCTCCTTCTTGCATCCACTCGATGCTTTAGGCAAGTGCCAGCCGGACTTTACTGCCCATGTGACGATGTGTTGTATGTATGATGTTAATCTCCTTTTTTAATTCTTCTAGCTACAGATATGGAGGATTGCCAGATAATCCATGTAATTATATCTGAGTGTTGAGCTTCGTGAGAAACTTTCATTGGAATGAACAGGACGCTGTCTCCAACCTAATCATTCTCTTTACTCGCCCACGGGACATTTCTTCTCTTCCTGCTCTGGAGTGGGCGGGTCTCAGTTGGAAAAAGGTGTTGTGCACGTACGTCTTTGCACCAATCAGGATGAAGCAATATTTAAATCAAACCTGGTGACTTTTGGCTTGTTTGATCGCTGGCAATCTGATCAAGCCACACCTGCACATTCCTGGTGACACAGATATGACACCTTAAGATGAGGTTCAACGATTTTCAGCTGCTTTTAAAATATCTTTATCGGGCCTTTAGCGTGGACCTCAAGTATTTGTGTCGGGCCCCATCTTGGATTCACACATCTGGCCACATCCTATTCAGCCTGCAGGCCCCCTCGTTTTTTCCCCCGACTGGATCAACTCTAATGTGTCCTTCTGTACACATGGCATCTATTACACCTGTCCATCCTGGAGAGGGATCCTCCTCTGTTGCTCTCCTGGAGGGTTCTTCCCTTTTCTCCCTGTGAAAGGGTTGTTTGGGAGTTTTACCTGATCTGATGTGAGGTTCTGGGACAGGGAAGTCGATGTGTAGGCCTACAAATTCATTGTAAAGCCCTCTGAGGCAAATTTGTAATTTGTGAGAATGGACAATTCAAAATAAACTGAATTGAATTAACTTGTGTCATTGTTCAACTAATCATTAGCCACGTGGTCCTCAATGAGCACAAGAGACGTGCACATAAAGATGAAGAGCTTGTCATGGAGATAGAAGCAAGAACAAGCTAACGGGCTAAAGGGCCGTAGCCGCTGAGTCTATGCACTGATGCTACAGCAACGCCCGTATTCTGCCCTCTGTCGCCCCCTGTCGGTGACCAGGATGCACTGCAGCAGCAGCAGCACGAGGCCTCTGGCCCAGTGGCAGCTCCTGAGCTGTCGACCAAATGTTCATCGTAGAAAGAAACTCCACGGCCGAGAGCACAGATCCATCACGACTAATAATATTGCAAGTTGTTTCGATGTTCTCCCATGTCTTGTCTTCTAGTAACGAGATCTGTATGAGGGAAAGGATTTGTCACAAGAGGTCATCTTAAATGGGGAGAGGCTGCAAGTATGCAACCAATCGACATATTGCATAACTCACATGCGATAGGAAGGCACACAAAAACTAAACATCAATTCACTATGGCAATCAGCAATATCGTATTTGGAGCTAGAAAAGCTAATGTGCAGCAAAAAGCTTCCACTTTAAATTGGAAAATCTAATCTAGTCTGTAAAACTCATGCACAAAATGCATTTGCATGAAGACGCTTTCCAAATATTGCAAGTAATATTTGTAGTTTGCTTCATATACATCAATGGGAAATGACAAGATTGGCATTCAATGAATTTTCCACTGTTTTGAATGTCGAGCTCCACTGTGCATGTGATGGACTCGGCTTCCACGACCTTTCTTCCCTAAACTCTAAAATCCTAAACGAAGCCCTCGCCTCCTCAGCTCTCCTGGCTGAATGATTTGATTCTCCTCAAAAGGAAGCCTCCTTTCATGTGCCATCCATCCCACTGTCAGAGATCATCTGATGAATATCTTCTGGATTCATGAACAGCACATTCATAACCCAGTTACAGCTGCTGCCAGTATTCAATCATGTGCTCTTTATATATTTGCAACGTCCCACCAGTTTAGTCCCACTCAGCCTCCCAGCAGGAACCATCAGACCAAGCTCTCATTACCAGCTGCTGCTTTCACAGTAGAAGATGAGATTGGATTTGATAGCACCGTTTACGTCTCGGGGTCGTTGGCGACATGAGAAGCTCCGCTGCATGAAAGCGGTCGTCTGAGCCACCAGTGGGGGAGGAAGTTCGTGTCAGACACGGAGAACTCAGGCCGACAAGTCAGAAGCAAGTCAGTCATCAAATGAAAAGCTGGAACAGTTACACGTTTGCTGGTTTTGCTTAATAAAAAGACAATTTATTGGTGTCACCATTTTATTCATCAAATTCAAAAAATTTAAAACCCATAAAGGATGCTCAAAATGAAATTGGGACTACTGATCATGAGTCAGGAAATACTGATGTCATCTGCTCATACTTTGGCCTCTAGGAAATCTCCCAGAAAACATTTGAAACTAACTGAAGCTTCTGTTTCAGACTCAAAGCGTATGAAACAGATCCAGGGCACTGAATGTGGTCACATGATCTAAAGTCATTCAGACACATCCGGCTTTTCAGGCCTTGTGGAAATGGATGAAAAGAAAAAGTCAATGCAGTGAACAAGGAGCAGCAGGAGGAAAACGGCAACAAACAAAAAACGATATGATTTCCCTATTTTTTTTTCTTTTATTTTGTTCATTAAAACAGTTACAGGATTTATGGGAAAGAAGTGTGTCAAGTTCTAAAATTACTCAGTAAAATGCTAAAAGTACAAATTGAGATTAGCATAATATTGTGGGTTTAGTTTAGGATTTAATATTTCCCACCATAAATGAACTGCAGCGAAGAGACAAAGTAAAACATTAATCATGACAGACTAAAGAATGAAATAAATTATTCCATCAACTTATGACAGATGTTAAACACTAGTACACATTGAGAAAAAGAAATTATTTTAAAAATAAGATTTGACTGCAAGACTTTATTCAGCTCAGACGGTAAACGCAGTGAAAAAACCCTAAAAGGTTGCTCCCCAAGACGCGGTGTGGAAACGACAATTTTACAAATAAGCAAAGTCTATTTAGCCTTCCGATATAAGAAATATCATCCAACGTGCTCAACTAAATTATTATGTACAGGCTTCTTGATCATCTCATTGTGAATGCCAGTAAAAGATGTCCATGCTATTCAGTCCTGTTGTTCCCCTCTACAGGAAACACCGTGTCGGAGAATCAACAGCTACCTTCACGTTACAATACAAGACATTTAGTCACCTGTAAAAAGCAGACGAGGACACAACGCTTTTAAAAATGCACATATGGACAACTACGGCACAAAAGGACTAAGATTCCTCCTTGATCGGAGTGCATCCGGAGAAAAAGCTGTTCTGAAAACTGGTCAGGAGTCTTTTCTTCTTCTTGAGGAAGCTGATTGTTGTTCTGCCCTTGTCGTCGTCATCCTCCTCTTCCTCCACTTCTTCCTCCTCCTCTGGCACGATCGGTTTCCTTAACAACTTCAGGTCCGCAGTGGCATGCCCCAAGTCTCCGATGTCTTTTAGCGCCTGAAATAGTGCAGATTAGTCTGTTCTGATTACATCCTGCAACGTTCCCATGGCAACAAGCATTGCAGACAACATGCTCATACATCAATATTCTTCAGAAGGAGCCAGCTCACCTTCTTCGTGGGTGTACAGGACGGCGGCTTAAAGAACGTGGTGTTGTCAGAGCTGTCGAACGCGGGATCTTGAAGAGACACAGAGTCTCTGGAGGCGTTTTCTGTCTGACTTACATCCTGAAACGAATAAAAAGTCAAAAGAATTAGGACATTGCGTATGGTTCTTTATTGTATTTTCATATAAGCCTCCAATAACCTCAAGGTGCTCAAGTCAAATCAGTCTAGAAAAGAGAAACACTGTTGTAATAACTGCAAAATTACATTATTGTCGGTTCAACTAGTACCACGTTACTACAGTTTATATATTATTACTTTCTAATGACGGCAACATAGCTAATATTTCCACTCTAGTGATGAAATAAATAAGTTATTACAAATAGTCCAACAATAACATTGGTTTTAAATTATTCTCATGCGCTCTCGTTCTGATGAGCGTTTACTGTATAGAGCCCTTAATACAGGAATATTTGCAGAGTTCAGTGAAGTTAAAACACATCCGACAAAACATGTAAAAAAATCTGCTCTGAAAGAGGAGACACACACACAGACACACACACACAGCACGCCGTTTTTGAACCTACTGATTTGTAAAATGTTATACTTTAAGATATTCCTGTGACTCACCTCAGCAAGCACCTGGTTATCCATATTTCGACATTTCTCGCGATCACACTGGCAGTTCTCCCCGCATGTTAACTTTCCTTTGCGGCAGCGGCACTGCCTATTGCCGCAGCGACCTTTACACGCACACTAGAGAGACACATCAGGAACATTTCTTTACAGGTAAACAAACTATCTTGATCCTAAAAATACCAATAAAGAAATATGTCTCCAGCTTGGCACCGGAAGAGCATTTTTTCCCCCCCAATAAGTTATCGAGTGCGTATTAATAAGTAAGCTTAAATGAGATGACATTTCATTAGCAGGCTGATTTAAAATCGGGGACATAATTTGTTCTCATGATGATCCGTCTGTTGACAGACGACGCACACGATCTTCATCCTAATCTCAGATTACCCCGGTTGCTTTTGGTTTCTTTGAGGTCCTGCGCATCTTCTCCGGTTTCTCCGGGCGCCACTTGTCCGGTTCCCCCTCGTTCTCGTCCTCGCTGGGAGACATCAGCTCTTCGATGTCGATGGTCGTATCCAGCGGCGCTTTCGCTGTGGTGAAGCGCTTCGCTTTAGGCTGGTCGGCCAGGAACACGAAGAAAAGAAGATCAACACACTTTGGACTTTAAAATGAATATCCCTAAAGCGTTCAGAGAATTTTACGTCTCGTCTTTTTGAAAAGAAAAGAGATCTTCCGCAGAATAATTCACGCTACGCTCCGTTTCGGTTAAACTCTGTTCTTGACTAAATCATGTTCAAGGACTATGAAATCGGAAATAATTGACATCCGCCCACATACTTTAGAAACTGAAGTAACCTCGTATGAAAAGAAACAACAAAATGAAGGTAGAATATCTGCGATTACCTTGGGAGGAACATAATCATACGAGTCATTCAGGCTCCTTTCATTGTTGGTCGTCGGCGCGAGGATTTTCTTTCCACTTGTCAGGCGGAGCAGTGAGAGCTTCTGTGGAGAAAAGAACATGGTTGGATTTGAGCCCCACACACACACACACACACACACACACACCAACACCCACACACCCACACACCTGAGGTAAATAGAAATGCAACACTGAAAATGAGGCACATCGTTACGAATGTGTGCCGCTCCCCGGTTAGCGCGTCGTGCCGCAGCCGTGCTCGATGTTATTCAGTTACGGCCGTTGCAAATGATGTGTCAGCTGATCTTTACAATCGACTGAAAGTCAGTTATTTTAACAGCTGACCTGAAGTCAGTTCACTCAGTGTGGTAGAGACCAGTGCAGTGACTCAACTATTTTCAGTGATATACAAGTACCCATCGACCAGTGCAAAGCATTTATGGTTGAGAAGATGTAATCCACAGCGCTGTGCCATCAGTGTCTGATTTAGAAGATATACAATTCAGTTGTATATCTTTATTATTATATTATTAATTAAATAACTATTTTTAAAGGATTGCGAGTGCCTTCACGTACCCCCATTTGAAAACCACTGCACTTGTGCATGGTATTCATCTTTTATAAGACACCTTCACATTAAACAAGATTGTCGGACTAAACGATGAAGCTTACCTCTTTATATTGCTCATTCTGCTGCACCAGTGTCTGGTTCTGCTCACTTAATTCTTGCAGCTTTTCAAGCTCTTCTCCCTGAAACAATGTGACAAATAACCACGATTACCTTTTTGGTTTCTCCTTAAAAAACGAGGGGAAAAAAAGTGTAGAGCCGAATTGTTGATTGAACACTTTTTTTTAGCTCGTGGAGACAAACCTGAACTTTGAGGCGCTGGAGAAGTTCCTTCTCCTTCGAACTCTCCTTGTCCTTCTGTTTCGTCTCATCTGACTTCTCACATATGGCCTTGCTTTGTAGCTGATTAAGGAAGTAATGGACCTGAAACAAAGTGGGAGAAAGAAAAAAAGCATTTAAAGAAGAGAACATAGACCTCTCTAAAAAGATATGCCAATTGGTAAACGAGTAAACGCGATGCGCACCTTCTCCTGATGCCCCTGCTCGAGTTCCACCAGCTGCTGCTGATGCTCCATGTCCATGGTGGACATCACGTTTCTCTCATCATTCATCATCTTCTTTAAATCTTGTAAATTCCCCATCTCCTGTTTGAGCTCGCTCTCCAGCTTGCCACTGGCTGTTTTCGCAGACACCAGCTAAAAAAAAAAAGAAAAAGAGGGAAATATTTAAAGTTTTTCTGGAAACCCAAGCAGCAACAAATGAAGGACTTTTACTAATATAACAGGTGTGAAGTTAAAAAGCATTTGCTGACCTCAGACATGAGGACCTTGACGGCATACTTGGCGTCGACGATGCTCGGGATGCTATCGAGGCGCTGTTTCAAACGGCCCTCGCCGTCAGCCACAAGAACTTTCTGCTGAAGGTCGGCTATCTGGGCGTTCCTGTGAGGATACAAGTCACTCTGCAAATCTTAACAATTCCTGCAACCAGGTACGAAACCAGTCCAGCGTATCCTGTGAGCGATGCTGTGTAGATGAGAAGCATGACGGCTCAGCCCGACCCATTAGAAAGTGGAGTAGAGATTTGAATACAAGCAGTTTAATGCAGTGAACGCGTCGCCTTGTCGGTCTCACCTGAGGACGATCTCCGTCTCCAGATTCTCCACCTGTTTGGTCAAAGGAGTCTCCAGCACCCCCTGGGTCTCCAGCTCGGAGATGATCAGAGTCCGACGCTGCACGGAAGGACACCACGGAGAAAAGGATTTAATCTTCTACTTCATCGGTGCACTGAATGACTCAGTTATTCACAAACGACATTTACATCTCACCCTGATTTTGGCAGCAGGTCGGTCTCCGGCCTCTATCTGCTGTTTGAGGTGGTGGATGTCCTGAGCCAAGACCTTCCGGTCCTCCAGCAGATCGTTGAGGTGGCGCCGGGCCTCCTCTGTGCTCACCATCACCTCCACTTCATTGAGTAGCCATGTCTGATCACATAAATGCAATCAGTTACTCCAGCAACATCCTCGTCGTCTAATCTGGATTCCTTTGGGGTATACATTTAAAACAAGGACAATAATACTGTTCCCTCAAACTAAGTAGTACTACCTTAAGTCTGGCAGCAGATCCCTCGATTCCTCTGTTGCGTTTATCTGAGGCCTCGCTTCGCTTCTGTAGCGCATCTTTCAACCGCTTGTTTGCAGCTGCAGCCTGTGTGTGGGGAGGAAATGATTTCAAATCACATTTCATTCTAAAGGGTCAGACATTTTCTTCATAGTCAACCTGGAGAGAAGGACAACAGACCAGGAGGCCTCACCTCCTCAGTTTTACGACGCAAAACATTGGCTTGTTTCTGGAAATCCCGCTCAAGTTTAAGCAACTCATACTGGCGTTTACGATCCTGTAAAACAGATTCAACAAATAAAAAGTGAGGTTTATGAACCCAAGTAATACCAGATTTAGCTGGAAGATATAATGACTTCATGAGGAACATTTTGATTAAAGAAAATGCCTTGCAGTTAGGAACTCGACGCACCTTCTCCTTCAGCTGCAGCACCTCTCGGTCCTTCTTGCTCTTCCAGTGTCTAAATTTCTCAGAGTCGTCTCTCATCTGCCTCATCAGCTGTGTACGCTGGGTCTTCATGGACTGTGAGAACATGGCGTTACTGTGCGTCTATTTGGCAACCAAAAATCAGCAATACTCTTTGCCAACTGTTTCCATGATAAAGCGAATACTTTTTACATTTCATTTTACCACCTCACAATGTTCTAGATACTCAAATGATTGCATCCAAGGACAACAATATACTGTCATTGCTAATTGGTTTAAATGTTACATTAACAAAGAAAATTAAGTACATTTTTGTCATATTGAAATGGCTTTTCGACACAAGAATGGTCGACTTAGTTCTAACATTTCAGTAACAACAATGTCTTCCCCATTAAATGTGTAATGAGAAACACTGGGCACCTGTATCTCGTGCATGAGGCTGCCAACTTTCTTAACAGAGGACTCCTTGAGTTTCAGCAGTTTGGATTGCTCCAGAAGTTTCTTCTTCATGTCGACCAGATGGCACTCGAGCTCCTGCAGTCTCTTCCTCCGCTGCTCACTCAGCCTGAAAGAAGGTGGTGAACGTCAGATGAAGCAGCAAGTAAAAAAGTAAAGGCTTAAGAGCTTACTGTATTTTTGTGCCAAAACAAATCAGGAATACTTTTACCAAATTCTGAAGCTAGACACAACAACAAAATGAAAGTGTTCATACTTTGCCTGGTTAGTGTCTTTCTTTGCAGACTGAAGTTCAAAAATGAGGCTCTCTTTCTCCTTCAGCAGAGAATCCACCGCGGTTTGAAGAGACTGTACATTTTTCTGTAAGACATTATGTCAAGAAGATTAAAAACTGTTTATTTTGGACCAAAAATAAAATGAAAATATGGCTCATTGTTAGTCTAATCCAAAATAAAGTGCTTGAAAGTAATTACAACTCTCATGGGAACCCAGTCCCACAGGTTATACCGTGGGTGTCGCATTTCACCGCTTATCCTGACTAATGTGTAATAATGTGCATCATAAATGCAACAATTTATCGCAACGTTAATGACACTTAATAAAGCAAAATGCATTAAATTAAATTATTGTGAGTGCCTACCTGGTGCTCCGTTTGCATCGGCTCCAGCTGGGTGTCATTCTGGCACATTTTCCTCACAAAATCTTCCTTCAAGTTCAATACTTTGTTGAGCTCGATCAGTTCCTTGGAGAGCTGAGCCTGTCGCAGTGCATGATGGGTAGTCACCTCTGGGGAGTCCTTGGCAGCATTGCCGGTGACATCCTGTTTAATGCGTTAGGTGGGAAACATCTTAATATACATCTGTTTCAGAGACAAACTAAAAAGCTGAACGGACAGACTTTATTGTTTAAACAATAAGTTTGTTCAAGGATAAAAATACGCTACTAGGGTCATTTTCATAGAACATTTAAAAAAAACACACAATCATTATCCTTTCCTTTACAAAATGGGCCCGTTCAGAGTAACGGGAAGGACTACACTGCAGAGTTCTTAATTGTGTAAAGTATATTTACATATAGTATTTGATTTTAATCAACATGTAATGTGAACACCTATGAACCAAAGCGTCAACGTACTGCATCGTCATTTTTACTGCCATTGCCGGACACCTCAGGTCCATCCTCTCCTGCAGCCATAGCGTCGATGGAGGCGGTGATGCCATCACTCTCATTCTTAGGGAAAACAATACATAGTAAACCATATTATTAAGTATTATGAACATCCAATCAACAATGCTGGATTCATAATGCGAGATGATTTCTGTACCTTGAGCTCTAAGATGATGTCTTGCAGGTTCCTCATCACCTCAATGTTCTCCTTCAACTCCTGGTCCTCCAGTGTCTCCAACACCTTCTCGAGGTCCACTGTACATCTGAAATAACGGTTAATAAAGAGTGTGGCTCAGTGGGATAATTGGTCAACAACAAAACAACATAATTGAAAACCAAACAAAGCTTTTAGCGGCTTCATGTCTTGATAAACTCACGCTGCATGGTCCCTCAGTTGCTCCATTCTGCTTTGTAGTTTCTCATTTGTATGCTCCGTCTAGAAAATTAAGCAAACGCAATGTGAGAAACCTGAATGTTGACATTGCAAAACAGTGAAAAGTGAGAGAAACATTAAAAAAGATCAACAACAGACTGGAGATAAAAATGTTCATTTTTTAAAAATGTCAATATTAGTTGTCTTGGCTTGCCCGTTTTTACATCAGCGACTTCGGACGAAGTATGAGGGAATGTTGGTGCAGACTTGCTCACCATAATTATCTTCTCAAACATGAAGGCAGTCTGTCCCGCTGCCTCGCTCAGCTCCCGGCTTAGTTTATTGTTCTCTTCCTGCAGCGTGCGATTCCTTTCCAACAGCTTAGTCACCTTCACCGTCGACTCTGGCCTGTGACAGAGGGACCGGTGTAGCCGTGTGTTAGCACTTTCATCAGTTTAATTTTTTAAAACTCAACTAGGCAGTGTACAGCAGCATGAAAATGGTTTTTAAATGGCAAATTCTGAAATGTGTCAAAGATATACAGTTGTCAACATTTTATAGCCAAAGTACTTCAAAGGAAAAAATTCAAAACAATTAGAAAGCAGGAGTAAAAGGTGCGACATTTAACAGTACGATGAATAAAAGAAAGTTGATGTATTTCGTGGGCGCCATAGATTCCCTGTGACTATGAAGTAGGTGGCATAAAATCGTGCGGGGGGGGGGAGAGAGAGACTGTTTATGAGTATGTATGAGAGGATGCGCAGGGTGGCCTCATCACACCCAGAAGTAGAGAAGAGGAAAAGACAGAATGCCAAAGATCCTGCAGCATCATTATTATTCCCCCCTTGGAGGCCTTTAGTCAGCCCACCACACACTGGGCTTTGCTGTGTTTGATACTTTCTCTGGGTGCATTCATCCCACATCCTGGGTGATTGGAAATAGAAATGTCTTACCCAGAGAGCACTGGAGCGACTCCTCCACGGGCGTGAAGTAACATCACCTGCAGCTCCTGAACCTAAACAAGTAAATAAATCAAGACATTCATTCCATAAAAAAATAAGAAAAGAGGCATGGCGTGTATCATTTATTCATTATTATCACCACTTTATGTCCCATCAATCTTCAACAAAGAATTTGAACTTGTAAACAAGTAACTGAAGTGCATTTAACTTGCAGCAGCATCATCATCTCACAGTACCTGTTGTTTCAAGCGGTTTGTTTCTGCAACTCTTGGGTCAACGTTGACTACGGGTTTGTTTTTAATCTTGCGAGCACGGTCAGCGTATCGCAGCGTGTTGATGGTTTCTTCCATGTTTGAGTCTGCCGGACTGATGCACGCGATCATTAACGTGTGGCTGTTGCCCCCCAGAGAGTCTGATGACAAACCAGAAAGCAATTCACCCAAGTGCTGAGTAAAATCATTCTGCCGTCATTTACTATGCTGAATCGTTGGTCAATTGAACAAGCTGCTGGTTTTGATGTGTATTAACCAGTAATAGGGTCAGATTTGCTTGAGATAAATAAAAAAGCAAAGCTATACACAGATCCTGTTCAGCATTTACCAACATTACACCATCAGTAAAGCAGAATGAAAGACTTTCCATGAGACAATAAAAGCCAAGAGAAGCAGCTTTGATTTACTCGTGTTTGGAGGTCCTGAAAGGGAAGATGACCACGGAGTAACTTTTGAAAATGTAAATCATAGCTTACTTTGTAGCAGGCGGGTGAGCTTGGAGTCTCTGTAAGGAACAAAGCTACTTTTCTTGCTTTCATCCCCTAAGGCACTGATCACATTACCCAAAGACAAAAGGCCACGATTGATGCTGATGCCTGAAGAGGAAAATGAGCAGCATCAAAACAGTATAGCTGTTATTAAGGGCACTTTTGCAAAAACAAAAAGAGACAACAGTGGTATCACACTACAACATATAGCTTTGGGAGAACCAGACATCGAGTTAACAATTTTTAGATATTAGTTTACCTTCTTTTAAACGATCTCCCTCTGCTTTGGTTTTCTTTTGCCTTTCAGAACCTGCCAGATCCACTAGGTGCAATTTCGAAACAATCGAATCGGCTCTGCAATACAAGATTACACAAATATTAAAATAATCCTTCCCCCCCATTCAAGTTTAAAATAATGTATTTGTACTTCACCCAAATAACATCCAACCATTCCTCTGGGCATCACCATTTAATTAGGGAGGAAAGATAACTTGTCCTCAAACTGGTTCCAATAAATCCAAATCTGATAAAAGAACTAAAAACTCTTAGTAAAAAATTAATCTAAAATTACAAATATTAGGTCTAGAATAAAAGGAACATCCCTAATAGAATATTTACATGTAGTGTTGATCAAAATACATTTGATTATTGCAAAGTATTTAGACTTCCAATAAATCAGACACCCTGTATTTTTGAGAGCGCGCTTTACAATTCTATGTTCTTCGTTGAAGCAATCCAGATGTTCCTTTCTACTTCTCTCCACTAAATATAAACATGTGAATCAAAAGGGATCCACCCAAAGCATTGCAGACTTATTAGATTGTTTAACCGAACACATTACAAAGCGATTGTGTGAGAAGACACCACCACACTGACTTGTCTGTCCCCCTGCGCTGCTCCAGCGTGATGGTGAAGATGGCATGTGAGCGCGAGGAAGCAGCATTCATCGCCGTGGAGGCCACGGTGCGAACTGAATTTCCAACCTCCAGACAACCCACCATCTCTTGGGCAGTGGACACCTGTCTCTCAGTCAAACCCACGATCTGGGAAACAGGATATTTTCAGTTGAAACAAAAGCTTACAGAATAGTATTATTCTACACGACTATACTGATTTATAAAGGTGTCACCAAGGAATAGAATGAGGTTTATCTTTCCATCTATTCTTAGCTTCAAAGAAATGAGAGAGCTGTTCATTCTTGTAAACATGTCAGTCACTTACCTTAATGCCTTCTTTAGGGTCTTCCCTGATGCAGAGGCCTGTTTTATCTTTAGATGGACACAGCAAGTCCAATATATCTTCATTATAGATCTACAATCAAAAAGGAAAAAGGCTTGTTCAAATTATTTAAAGAAAAAAGTATCTGCTGAAAACCAAGGAACCCAATACATTTCTAAATGACATGAAAACAAAGTGTAAACAACATGTCCACCAACCTCCAGGTAAGATACTGCCAACAAGAAATCACAAGCTGACCCCTTCTCCCTCTCCTCAAAGATCCTTCTGATAACTCGTGGAATAACTCCGACTGAACAATCATCTTCTTGAGCTGATGTGTATGTACCTCCCATGGAGAAGGTCTTCCCTGATCCTGTCTGCCCGTATGCAAGAACTGTGGCATGGTAGCCTACAAAATAGACAAATTAGTGACAATGTAAAAATCAAACCACAAATTGTACGTTCCACAATCTGGGGATTAAAAACAAGAAGAGAATTATCGTCCTGAAGTCAATGAATCATTGTGTTAAAAAAGGTACAGCTACCTTTGAAAAGCCCACACAACAAGGGGGACACAATTGTATTGAAGACCTCTTCTTGTTCAGCAGTGGGATCGAATACATAATCATAGGTGAACGCCTTCTCTGTGCCAACAATCACCTGAAAACAAGAATTTAGCTAATGTTACACAGACTATAGCGTAGCTCCATGGCCCTAAAAGAAAACACTGTATATACACACACACACATGGATATATTAGATGTAGTACTAAACATTACACTGAAACAAACAGAAAAAAGATATTTCCCTAAGCTGTTCAGCACAGACCTGCGGTTGTCCAGGCACAAAAGTCAGACAGCACTGACAGCCCTCGTTGGTTTCTTTAGGGACCAATGGGCGGCACCGCAAGGCGACCCTCACTGGGATCCCCTTATCATCCTCATGTGTCATGATGCAAAAATATAAACCTAGGAATAAAAGAAACAGAAACGGTTAACATAATGAAACCAAGCAATAGCGGTCCTGTCATGTGACAGAAAATATTGAAACGTCCTTTCTTTTCAATTCATGACACCACTCAAATGTATAAAGTGTTAATACTGACTGATACTAGTACTGGCAGATGTGGAGATACAGTGACTTCCATTATCAAGATGAGAATGATTTTTCTTTCGGTGCCAACATGAAAGATGAAACGCCGTGTGAACAGAATAGACGTGTATTGCTTGAATACATGAAGAGGATTTAGAAATGAATTGCAGAAACGGTCTAAATGACAATAGTTGCTACTGACCTCATTTGTCAAGACACCGAAACCAGACATGCTTAACAATTATAAACCATGACATCACTATGTTGAATCATACTGTAGTGAACGTATTACGCTGTGGTTGAAAAGTTGAGTGATACATGCATATGTACATTATTTGGATTACATAACATCGCCGTAAAATAACAACAACCACCAGGAAATAAAATTGCACAGACAACACACTGTGAATAAAAAACAAAACCAATGCAGTGTGCGCTTCAGTGGTTGCATTTAGTTAGTGCAAAGTAAACTGACAACCACACTAGACAGGATTTACCAATAAATAACGACGCTTACAGACCATCCTCCGTTCAGACAGATCAAAACCGAGCTGTGTAATAAGCAGGAGTTGTTAAGGAAATATGAGTTTACTAAAAATCCCATTAGCTAGTTAACTGTTAACTGTAACGTTAACGTACCTCACGTTACAGTTGAGGGGAAACAAGCTACCAGCTAACTAAATAGTTAGCGGTCATTGAAGTGTTTTTATTGGATTTAAAACAGGACCGAAGGGCAATGAAGTCTTCAAGCCCGCGGACATGTTGTGACACCGTTGAGTTTGGCGTCAGTCCGCCGTTACCGTGAACCTAGCGAGCAGGCTAGTGTTAACGTTAGTTATGAGCGACACGACGACTTCAACTTTAACTTAACGTTACCTTCACGTCTCCTCCGGTGCCGAAGTTTAGATATCACACAAACGGCATTCGGTGGTTCTAGTTGACAATGGTCAGCATTAATACACAACTCTTCATGCAAGTTTCGACTAACTTGATTAAATATGGTCCTTTGCTTTGAGTTGGGTGTTGATACTGCCCGCCACTTTCAAATAGCGGCTCCTCCTCCTTCTTCTTCTTCTACTCGTGGTTTGATTGCAGAGTCAACGCAACTGCGCAGCGTCACTGCCCTCAACAGGAAAAGAGAAAGACAAAAACAGTATTATTATTATAATACCACGATTAAAAAAAGACCCGGTTTAATCTTTCACCTTGATAATGTTTACTATACAGTAAACATGAAGCATGCGTTCAGCTTCTAATTTGACAGTATTTTCTACTGCTAAATTCAGAGGCTCATTATTGCAATCAAATATAAGGGTGTGATACAGAGAATCGTGAGAACAAGCATCAAAACATGGGGCAAGTACCTGTATGCATGGGACCCAGTTATTGTGTAAGATAGATATGCTATGATGAGAAAAAAAAGGAGAAGTTTTTCATTAAAATAATTAGGAGGATCGAGCACAAAACGGCAGAAAGGAAGCCGGGGAGATGAGTTTTCAGCTCGATGATGGAAAATAGGGAGTGACTCTCTGTTCTGGATGAAAGAGAAAGGCCATTACTGAGAGCCAGAGGGGGGACAACATCTGAGTCCAGATAAAGTGAGAAGGGATTCTGCAGAGAAGAGAGAGCTATAGCAGGAAAAGCACTGCCACAAGACAGAGCATGGACTTGTGTTACATTGCTACTGTTAAGCTGCGTTAGTTGTTTCCAGAAAATTCACCAAAAGATGATTTTCACAATGCTCTGTCACAAAAATGGTTTCTTTATTAGATGATTTATTAATAAACACACACACATAAACAATCTGACGTTTTCACGGTATGGACAGATTATGGGAGTTACATTTCCACATGTCTTGCATCATGTTGCAAATTCTTGTCAGAATGTCTTGAGATGCTGGTCTCTGGCTTGAATATGCATAATATAGATTATTTATCAGCCATTGCTGAGCAGTTGAAACTGCCAAGGTCATAATAATACACACGGTAAAGGGAGAATTCACAAGGCCTTGGAACTCCAGTGAATAGAGATTTGTGCGGAAACATTTATAATGCAGAAGAAATATTATCTCAGCAGGAAACTGGAGAAGTTATCATTGGGTCATGGAAATCGATATACTATAGCCAGTATGTGCCACAGGGAAGTAGAACATCAATTATATTACTGCGCCTCCTGTTTATTTGAATCATCATGAGTATGCTCCCTCTCTGTCTTCAGTCAGCTCCTGTAGACTCGGACGCTAGTGAGTCCTGCTGTTGTGCGAAATTTCACCACAAGGACCAATAGCAACATGCAAGATTATCTCTGCTCCCAAGAATAGAATGGAAGGCGAATGAATGGAACCAACCGGCCTTCTGTCTCCACAGAAATTATTGTGCATGTGGGCACTTTTACCTAAATAGGAAGATTAAAATGACAAGAATAATGCTCTCAGCTCAGCCTATTTGGCTCGTAAAGTCCTCTTGACCTTGAACAGCAGTTCCTCCCCTGATGCTGTAGCTGGAATGGGAGGAAGAGCAGCCTGCTCCCCTCTTTCCTGTTGTACTTTCAAAAGACACTCTGCACGGGGTAGATCACACTGCAATCACCCATGCCTGAAATCCAATGAGTGCATGAATGCTGTTTTAAATAGGATACACTCTCAGCTGCACTAATGTACAAACCAGCGTCACGCTCCACTAAGCTAAACGTTCTGTGATGGTGTGCCATTACATTGGGAAATGTAATGTAAGATAAAAGAAGCGCAATCTATGTAAAGCTTAAATAAATAAGTCTGCTGAGTATCAGCTAATTAGGGTGAATTCAAGTATTTTGGTGTGAAATATACGTTAGAATCCCCCCTTTGCTCAAATTCCACATCAGAGCAAATACAGCAAATCAATAGACGTCCCTCCTTTTCAGTGCTGCATGTGACCACAAAGCTATCATTTTGTTTTGCTTCACGCAAGGATTTTCAAGAGCTTTGCTGTCATTCGTCCGGAAGAGCAAGTTCCTCATTTGCAACACAAATGTAATGACAATTAGTCTGAAACCAGTAAATACAATCCATCAATTATTACATCAGTTGTCCGAATTTATATGTTTTCTTAATTCATGTTCTGCAAACAGGAAACATCCGGGGAAGTCATTCATGCAGGAGAATGATAGTTGCTTCCGCTAAATGTAGCCAATTATGTACTTTGGTCTGCCCAAGGAGGCCTGTTACCCAGCAGATGCTTAGTCAATATCCACAAGAGCTAACATTAATTAGCTGTACATTTTAAAACAGGCCTGAAGCCTCACGCTGAGTAAGCCATGAGGCTCATGCAGTCTGGGTTGCTGTTTCCAGCTCTGGCCTATGATGAACTCAACCATGCACTTGACATTAAGTGGGAATAAAGACAAAGCAAATGGACACTGAATGAACATAAACATATGATTACCATTAAGCACAAGCACAGTTTGGCACTGCAATATTGCAGTTTGATTGCCACTGGTTCTGTAATGAGAATCAATGCCACCAATGAATAAAAAGCACTGTTGAGAGTAAAGGCTACTCTCAACATCACCCACCAGGTCGTCCTCTGTCAGTGGGGTTTAAAGGCTGAGCCACAGGGAGCAACTTCCTCTGAAATCATGTACTCGGAAAGGTTGGAATTCTGAGGATTGTTTGGACACTAGATACACTGTCTTGGTTTAATTTGTTTTCCTCCAAATAATGCAGCACCTAAGCCTTAAAATCAATTGCTATGAACCTCGAGGAAGGATGAGTTATGATCACACGTTCTTCTGCTGAAAAATGTCTCATTAATTTTTTTAACAACTGTCAAATGATCTTTTGTCGTGATTTAAACCTAACTCAACTTAAGTGTTGGGATAACTGTTTACTGTTATTAGTGTTTTTGAATGTATAGGAGGAAAACACACCCTTAGGGGAATTTTACAATTTTAATGTCGGATGTTTTACCCCTCATCATGAGTCAGGGAAACGGTCATCGTCAGCTGATGCATGTATTTTTCACTGACAGATTACTGATTTATTAATACTTTTATTCCTGACTAGAGGAAAGGCTGCAGAATGGTGGAGTGGGGTTTGAGAAGGATTACAGTTGTCATATTAATGTTACTGTTTCTGGGTGCCAAGAAAGCTGTGTCTATGAGGTGTGTGTTATACCGTCGGCCATGAAAACAGACCAATTTATATGTACAAGATTCCAAGCAAACCAACAGAATGAACCCCAAATAACAAATTACTTTAACAGGAACAATTTAAAAGGAAAGTGCTTTAGTCTCTAATCTTTATTTCAACCCAGAGAGACTCGTAAAAACGAATTGATACATCTTCTTACTGAAATTAAAATCAATCCCCTTTACAGGACTAACGTAGATAATCGAATTGGCCCAAAGCAGCTCGATGACACTGCCACCTCCCCGTGCACGTGTATGGACGTCGGGAGCGCGCGTGCTTCCACGGGACCGTACATTTCTTCTAAACTGCAAACGTGATACCCCAGAAGCTACGCAGGATGTGTAGCAACCGGGCGCAACGCTCTTCCTGAATCCGCTTCCGGCGTACTGACGACATCGACGCCTGTGCCCACTGACTGATCGCAGGGTTTCTCCCCGAACAGCGCTGAATGGTAGCAGCTGAGAGGCGGGTGCGGAGCGAGGGTTGCCAAACCCGCAGGATTCCTCACGGCTCGCGGACTATAATGCTCTTCTATATGTATCCCCATGAACGGATGACAACCTCCAAAAAAAACCAACACTGACAACTTTCAGTTCTACATTTGACGCGGAGCTGGCTTTGAGATTTTTTTTCCATTTTTTCAACCAAGTCCGAGAACAGGCATCATGCAGGTGCAAACTGTGGGCTGGCGTTAGTGAAATGACTTGCTCGGCGCTGACGCGTTTCACTGTGCCACATAGCCCCGCGGTAGCAGATGCCATTTTACTCTGCGTTATCCCAGCGCCTGGGATTCCAACACACTGGGCCTGTTGTGCAATTAGAAGTTCGTGAGGCAGAGACAAGCAAGCTGGTGCGATGAGAAGCTACGCTGCCCAAGACACTGTGCGCAATTTGTGCTAACGCGTATGGGTCCTGCGTACTCAAGCTCCCAGCTTCCACTTGGAGAGGCGTGCGGCTGGGCTACAGTGCACTGTTTGTCGGCTTCACATCTGGACCGCCCGACTACTGTCATCTGCGGCCTGTTCCGACAGTGCACTCCCTGAACTTGTATGTATAAGGGGAACTGACTGCGATCGCCTCGGATGGTGTCGTGTTAGGGATAACGCGGTGCATATGTGGTTGGGACTTGACGTTATCGGTGAGCTACTGGAACACCGTGGTTCAAAACTGGACTAGCTGACTACCCAAGGAAAAAAACGCGGACCCAGATAAGTTATGGATTTTGCGTAGGAAAGTCACGTATTGTTAAATGCAACGCTAGGGTGACATTGCAGTCTTCTCACCACATCGGTTTTTCGTTGGCCGACAAAAAAACAAGAGTGAAAGTGGAATTTTGTCCGTCATACGTATCGGCGCAGTGGGATTTCTACGTCTGGTCGACGTTTCCCCCACCCTTCTCGCGGTGACGGTTATGGGTCGGAAGCGGTGTGTCGGTGCAGATTGTTCCAAGATGGCGGCCGGGTGCTGCGGGGTGAAGAAGCAGAAACTGTCGGGATCGCCCGGGTCGGGGGGTCCCGGCGGGGTGGGGGCGGGAAGCGGGATGGCAGGAAACGGACACTGTGGCTCGGAGTTGGGGATTGGCTCCTCAGCCACCGTTGCAGCAGCGGCGAACGTGAGCAGAGCCAACGGCCTGGGGGGACCCGGGGGTAACGTTAGCAGCAGTGGTAGTGGCAGCAGCGGCACAAGCGCTCTGTCGCCGTCCCCGTCCCCGGCCGGCTACTCTTCATCCGGCCTCTCCCCGAATCTCAGCTCGGGACCGGGTTCGGGAAGTGGAGGCAGAAAAATGGTCGTCTCAGCTGAGATGTGCTGCTTCTGTTTTGACGTGCTCTATTGCCATCTGTACGGATACCAACCTCCGAGAACACCCAGGTTTACAAACGATCCCTAGTGAGTATTGTGGTCTTTTGTTGTTTTGTTGCATGTCAAAGCTCCTTGCTGTCATCTCTAAACGAGTGTATTTTGTGGTGGCACAGTTGACGGGATTGCCTTGGGATGCCGATTTGGCGTCTAGGGCAAGAACTGTCACATCGAAATAACATTTTACTTATGATGCATTTGATCTGAAACGCTCGCGACCATAGCGTAATGTGTTCAAGTTGGAATGTGGGGCCCTGTCGAACAGGCTGTCGGCACTGGCCCGCAGCGGGACTGTCCCAACGTTACAATGAATGCTATTTGACATTATGATGCTCTGGGATCTACATTTACAACTTTGGTGTACTTTAATATGTTTGGAAAAAACCCATTTGGCAGTTTGTTTGTCCAACTCGGAAAACACAGTTAGCTGACGTTAAGCCTGTTTGTCGCTAATGTTAGCTCCACTAGCGAGCCACTAACACTTGGGTTAAGCTAAAAGAAAAGGTTGAACGAGACAGATAACAGAAGCGGTTTTGTTGGTTAAGACATAACACTTAAAACACTAACATGTCAAACATCAAAAGGTAACGTTACAATTCTTACTTTTTTCTGTTGCCCTCAATGAACTCTGGATTGCCACATATCAGTCTTAGCTTTGTTAGCGACAAGCTACATTAGCTTAGCACCGATGTGCTCGCTATAACGTTAATTAATTCACATAATAGTATATTTCTTCAAAGTCTCTCTGGCATCACGGGCAGATTGGTCGTACTATACGCGCAGTGTACAGCCGGTTTGATATCGTTAACGTGTGATGTCGAATTTAGAGACCCTAACGTAAACCGAGTTTAGCGCAAACCAACAAAGAACATTGCTAACTAATAAGCAGTCCTAAGCATTCCCTCTGCCGACTGTTTACCGAATGGACCACATTCACTGTTAAATCTAACACAGACGTGTGTAGTGTTTAATAATTGTAAGCATACACTGAAACAGTTTTTTAAAGTGTGTGTGTGTTTTATGAGCAAATTAACAATAAGATGAATACATGTATTGCTCCTGCCTTAACTGCTCTCCTGCGCCCTCCACTAAACCATGTTGACCCCACCTTAGGAGAGCTTTGTAATGTGATGGCAATTGACTTTACGGGCGTTTTTACTTTCATTACGAGGACTGATGGCATTGCAACTCCAGTTCACATTGATTTGACACAGACTTTGGTTAAATGCACTCGTCAAGGGAGTTGCTTTACTGGGGTTTAAATGTGTGTTTCTACTGTCATGTAACGCATGTAAGTGAAAGGAACTATTTCACTTCACCATGCAGACACTAAAGTGTAATGTTTCATACATTTCAGATGCTTATGATGGGTTACGAATGGTGTGTATTTATGGAAACCGTTCAAACACCCAAGGTTTTGCAGGAAATCATTATGGGCAACAACCCCTTATACACAGTCGATATGGAGGTACTATAATCGCCTCAGAAAACGATTAGGCTTTGTTTTATTTTTATTATTATTATCAGTTACAATTATCCTTACAGGGTTGACATTTTTTTTTTGGTATAGCTGATTCATGTTTAGTTTAAGGGCTGCAACTAACGATTATTTTGATAATCGATTAATCGGTTGATTATTTTATCGATTAATCGGATAAAAAAACAAAAGAACTTTAATTTTCAACCCTTTATTCAAAACAGGGTCCGTACGGTCATGGAAAACCTGGAAAAGTCATGGAATTTTTAAATGGCTATTAGCAGGCCTAGAAAAGTAATTGGAAAAAAATAAAATCCCAAAATATTTGGAAAAGTAATGCAAATTTGTTTTATTCAAATCTTAATTTACACGTTATATATACGGTATGCTTTGGAATTCTCATTGTTAGTTTAAATACTACATCTTCTCACTTTGTCACGTATAGACAGAGTTTTCACAAAATGTTTAATCATGGAAATTTGGTTTACAGTCATGGAAAGGTCCTGGAGATCCACTGGTCACCATGGTGATGAACCCTGTTCACTGGTCAGCATGTGGATGAACCGTCACAAACAGACTGACAGCTTTCCTCTCCTGAGCAGTGGTCCCCATGTGGCCCCGCCCCCTGAACAATATCAGAGACGCGTTCCGATTGTTTTTTTTTTCTTCACCTGGCCCCCTGCCGTTGAGATTGCAGTGAGACGCGGAAAAAATGTGAAGTGGTGCTCTTCGCAATAAAACATCTTTGATGGGACGTGTCGAGTCTCGGCCAATCAGCGTTCAGATGTCCACAGCGTTTGCGAAGTTAGGTTAGCTTGAATGTTAGTCCGCTACATCTGCTGCTGTCACGCTGCACGGTGTAGCGATGCTAACAAAGTACCCGTACGTTAAAAACGATGTGATTTAGCATATTTTTAGTATCGATACTTAATTAAAAGAGCGATCAGAGCTCACGCGCTACTCCGCTCCGTTAGATGCTGTCTGCACGCGCAGCGCTCACAGCGAGTGGCGTCGTGGTTTATCTCCGTTGCCTTTCTCCGTGGAAAAATATTTTCCGCTATCCGCCACGGAATAAATAACCACGTTTTCTACGTTATACTCTTGTGGAAATGCCACACACGTCGTGACATGTAGCGCCCTGGTGTCTGGGTTCATAACGTCACCCGGAGGCGCACTTAGCTCCGTGAATGTCTCCGACTACGTGAATGACTTCCGCATCCAGCGCCACGTGAGCAGCAGCAGCCAATTAGATTCATCAACAGAGGAGCAGCTCAGCGCTGATTGGCTCTCACAACGCAGCGTTCTCTCCTCTCCCTCCGCTCTTGTTTCTCCTGCGCCGCTCTGCGCTCAACTCAACTTTGTTTAGACTCCGTGACTTATTGAGCGCCGTAATAATCGCACGACACAACGAATCGATAATGAAATTCGTTGCCAACTATTTTAATTATCGATTTTATCGATTCGTTGTTGCAGCCCTAGTTAATTCATCTATTATCTACTAAATTAAAAATGAAACCAGCTGTGAGCTTTTAAAATAAGGACCTCAGCTAATTCCAGGTAAATGGATAGACTAACCAAAACATGTCAAGTAATGGCGAAATGTATATCCAACACTGTTTTAGCAATTCATTTATTTAATGCAGGAGTCAATACATGGCTGCCTCTTTAAATTGATGCACACATTCACTGAAATGTGTGAGCCTCCACAGAATATTTTCTTATTCCTTTCTTGGAGTATTCTCCCAGTGTCTGTGTTCATTTACAAATTGCTTTGTGGCCCATACTTCATGGGCCGGTTCCAATCGTTAAGCCTTCATAAATGATACGTCTGCTGATGCAAGAATAGCTCGCTGTAATAGCTCCATTGACATAATTATGGCCCTCTGTATGTTGAACAAATATCTTGTTGCTATGTACACTAAATTTGACATTCTGTATTTTTTCCCCTGGCATCCCCAATGTTATAATAATGTCCATTGTGTGTAATCTCAAGCAGGGACACATGGAAAGCGTTCATAAAGTGCTCAGTCGTTGGATGCCCCTAACCCGGATACAAATCTGATCGCGCACTATTTTAACTGTCAGTCTTCAAGAGTGAATCATCTACATTGCACTTGAGCCGTCACCATATAGAAACCAAGGTCTAAAGCCAGCTGTGACTAAGAATATAGTAGGCAATGTCAAAACTCACATTTGTTTGAGAAACTCACAAATTCTGGTCTGTGGTGTCCTCGACATGTTCTTCACTTGGGGGGCTTTGTCAGATTGAGTTATTGAACTGTTTAGAACGACCACAACAGTTGAGACGGTGCCCTGCAAAGTTGGTCTGTGAATAATTCAGGGTCTCAAATCTTGAACATTTAGTGATCTTTTTAGGAACTCTAGCTCCTTGTAGACAGGCTCTTTACTTTAAGTCATGATAGTAAACACATCGCAGATGTGTATCACCTTGAGCAATGTGTGTGTAGCGTGTGTGCGCTTGAAGGAGCACCAACACGGCAGTCATTTTAAAACGTTTTGCTTCAAGAAGACCAACGGAGCCAGCTGGCGCTGCTGCAGGTACGTTGGCATATCTAGTCAGCTAATTTAGCTAGCTTATTTAGAGTGACTGGTTGTATAGCTTAATAAGGCAAATGTAGTCTCTTGTGGCATAGTATTGATTGATATCGATAGAATTTTATATTTACAAATATATATATATATATATACTGTGAGCTACTTAAATTGTGTAGCTTTATTAAGCTAAACAAAGTTAAAGATTTCAATTAAAAAGCTAAACTATTTGGTAAACATGCTATTGTGTTAATGTATTTTATTTCGTCCATTGTGCTACCAATTGGTGAACACTAGCAATCTTCCCTTTTCTACATCGACCGTTGCCTCTGTTGGCCCGCCCCCTTTTGGCCACAACACCAGAAGACACCGACCTTTCCTCACTGGGGAGAGGGGGAAATGTCCCAGGAAAGGTATAATGAAGCCACAGTATGAGGAGCTGCTGGGTGAAACTCCTGTAAGACAAACTCTACAGCGGTGTCCATTAGACACTGCATTGGTTTTTAAAATGTGACTTTCCAGCGATGGCCTGCCTGTAGTTGTAATTTATTTTCCTTTGTAATTTACTCTTTTTTGTTGTTGTTGGTGTAATTACTGGAACTTTGAGTCGATCACAGTTTTGGTTTTGTAAAAAAGTTGTTTCAAATGTGAAGAAGCTAAAAATAAAATGTAAATATGTTCAAAGAGAAAATGTCTCATGTATGTTTCTTTTTGTAAAATTGGACTTTCAAAGCCTTCTTTTTTTTTTTTAACCGTATAGGAGTTCTAGCTCAAGATTTAATGGATTAAAACCTAACATACACGCCATTGTTACAGTTGAAGTATTGATTCTGGTATTGAAAATGTCTTCACCAGGAAAACACTCTTAAGCTCCTTTCTTCCCCCTTTTTCTCCTTTCTCTTTACAAGGTTTCATTTTCCTTAAAGGAAGAGAGAGAGAATCAGATGTCACCAAGTAGCTGTATCAGTAGTCCCACCTACAAAAAACGCAGAGGCTTCGTATTGTCCATTGAGAAAGTATATAGAAAAAGTAATACAAATATCTCTGTCTTAGTTTTGAAGAAAACACTTGCTTCCGTTGAATACTTTGTTCACAATTCATTACCAAAGAATCAATGACTCAAGTAATTATAGCTAAATATGAAGGGTGTTATGCTGAATTTAAGTTAAACTGATGCTTTTTAAATTATACTCATTTTAACGGGGTGGGGGCGACCAGAGTGGAGCCCTGCAGTGGTATGTTAAGCCAAGTTTACACTACATGACTTTCAAAGTTGTCCGATTGCTGTTCTGTCCACACAACTTGCCGCTGTAATCTATAAATCATGGTAGATTTCACACTCACTAGACTGACCAGCAAAATATTTTTTTATTGACGTATGCAATACGTGACACGAGCGCAGCGTAGTTATTCTCCCTATGTAGATCAGACGGTGACAACTTTGGTCCACATTGCGTATGTAAAACATGCATCTCATTGGCTCTAGCTCCTTGACAGACTGACAGATCCAGATATTGATCATGCTACATATGTGGAAGGTGTCTGATGCACTGGCGATCCTCTCAGCTCACGCCTTTCAACACTTCACACGTGATGTGCGACTGTCCAGGAAGGCAGATTTATCTCTGATCCGGGGTTTTAGACCCGCAGCTTCAAAAACTGTTGGCGAGTGGAAAATCAGGGCTAAAGTTGTGTAGTGTGAACGCGGCATTACCTGGCATCAGAGAAAAATACCTTTTTGGGCAAGTGACAGTAAATCAGTGGGATTAACTTTCCTTAGTGAAGATCAGAAGGAGATCTTCCGTTTACTTTTGAGCCAGTGAGTCGCATGGGATTCGAAGCATCTTGACGACACATCACAATATACACAATCATTGTAGTTTTGTGGCCGAAAGTGCACTGAAACATAAAAAGACCCCGTCAGTTGCATTGAAGCAGGAAACTGTTCTAATGGGTACATCTGCATTTGCTCCACCAGACATGCATGTAATGAACATTACTCGTGCAAAAACCCAAACGAGATGCCTTCGACCTGTTGTATGCTCTGCAGGTGTTCTGTTATGCTTTATCTATTGGGTTATTCATCGTCATCAACTCTTTTGTTGATGAAAACAAGTGATACATTGTTATATCTGATCATGTAAAAAATGATTAACGTGATCAATATGCTAGGCTAATTAACATGCTTACACAGTTGCAACTTAAAGTTGAAAATCTTTTCATGATAGGTAGAAAGTGACTGTTTAAAAAAAACATGAATGAACAAACGCCTGCAGTCTTTGATTAAAGCTGATCTATCACGGTGTAGAAGACGCTTGTGAAAAGCAGCTGTGACGTGCAACATCAGAATGAACCGATACGTGCTACTAACCGACTTTTGTATCCTACAGGAATATATTATATACACAGTATGTGCACATTATTAAAAGTTCAACTGCTTAAACATGGTCCCTTGTTGTTTTTCAGCCCGCTGTTTGTCACATGGAAAATAGGCAGAGACAAGCGGTTGAGGGGTTGTATAGGTACATTTTCTGCCATGAATCTGCACTCAGGACTCAGGGAGTACACCCTTACCAGGTAAGCAACAATGCAAAGTCCCTTTTTTTTATGTTTCAAAGCTGTAGACCAATTGCTGCAACAGTACAAATGTGAAGTAGTCGTAGATTAACAACAAGCATATTAGATTCTAGACCCTCATAAGGATGACTTTGTACCAGTAGTAGTAGTAAATAACCCCACAGCTGATAGTTTGTGTGTGTATGAGTGCAAAAAATCCACAATTTCTGTTTTTTTTATAGTATTTACTTTTGTTCTGTTTCGTTCATGTAGCTCGCTGTGTGGAGCACATATCTCCATTGATCCCAGGTCCTGGGCTTCAAAAACATATTCAAAAGTTATTAATGTCTTTAAAGTAGGTTTTGCCATTAAACGTCTTCCCTTTGACATTAATTTAGACAAATGCATACAGTTTACTGTATAAGTGTGAGCACATTATTTAATAGTCAGACAGTTAACTGTAGTTAAATTTGGCTAGCGACAAAATCTGTTAACACTGATGTAGAAGATGCCAAAAATAATTTAGTCTCCATGACCTGGCACTCATGAGATCAAAAGGACAGACAGTGACCCAACTGAAATGTATCGACAACTCAACTAACTAATGTATGGACTGTTGTGAATCTGTTTTTTTTATTTCAAAAAGTGTAAAGCTGTGATAATAAAGAGCCCTTGTGTAATTGTATTTGGGAAGTCCAGACAAACTCAGATACACGGGTTAAACCCACGTTGGTAGTTCACCTGGCTGGTGGGTTAAACGCCGGTTGGGCACTGCTTGGCTTTGGCGGTCAAGTGTTTCAATTAGAAACCTACTTACTGCTATTTAAGTCTCACGAATGAGCGAAAACAAGAGTGCCTTCTGAGTGCCATCGGTCACGACCTGGTGTCGAATTGCTCCACCAGCGTTTTTGACCTGAGGGCAGACACAACTGACGTTTCAAATGAATGTAAACACGCAGTCTCCTACTGGTACTGTGTACAAATATACACATTACAGGCGGAGCTGCTGCCAGCTCAACAGCCATGGTCAGAGTCCATGCTATGAACACGCTGACCTCTGTATGTCCGTAGATCAATCTATAGGGGAGAAAAGGCTGGGAATGTACCCTCTGTATAAAAATAAAAGGTTATGAGTGCATTGCGTGTTCAAACCGTTGGACCGCTTTTGTAATTGTGCTTTCTTTGTGCTTGTTCTGCCTTGCAGTGCCCTTAAGGACAGCCGCTTCCCCCCTATGACAAGGGATGAGCTGCCTCGACTCTTCTGCTCAGTGTCTCTTCTCACCAACTTTGAAGACGTTGGTGATTACCTTGACTGGGAGGTAAGGCAACATGGTTTGTATAAAAGAAAAAAATGTGTGGCACCTCCACATTTTGATGCAAATGTGTTCCCCATTAAGACTAGGGTTGGGTACCGAAACCCGGTGACAATATGGTACCGGTTCCAATACAACCGGTATTACCCGGACAAAGCATAGCGCACATTTCGGTGCTTCATTCCGGTGCCTGAGCCGATTGAAATTGAAAAAAACTATTGTTGTGAACTTCTCTGGTGACTTCGCCCTGTCAGCAGGTTGCGATAGCCTATCATATTTAACTTTGACAGCGGAGGCTGCGCCGTGTGTGACTACGTGAGCCCGTGTCGAGCACACCAGCGTCAGGCTGGACGCGATGGGGCTGAACACGTGGAGACCGATTATGACGAGCAGCCTGAACTCAGATTAGTAACGTTGATTGCAAGTCTTGCATTCATAAAAGTAGCCCAAGAAATAATAAATTAGCCATTATAACCATGCTTAAGCTAGCGCTAGCTCGTAGCTAGCGCGAGCTACGAGCGTGACAGTCTGCTAGCAGATGTGTTGATGTACAGCAGTGATGTCAAAGTCAAATACACAGGGGGCCAAAATAAAAAAAATGGTACAAGTGGAGGGCCGGGCTGGTTCAATGTTTATTAAAACTCGCAATTATTGCACATATTGAACCAATACCAATAACACAGCCTATATTGCACTTAACATTAATCATTAAATTAAGTAAAACATAAATAAAATCAGTTGCAATATTTTCTCAAGGCTCTTTCAGTAATAAATTGAAAACGTTTTTTTCTTTTTTTTTAACAGGTAAACAGCAAAATGTAATTTTCCTTCAAAGCTCAATGGCAAGATAAATGAAACGGCATGCATTAACCCTTGTGTTGCCTTAGGGTCATTTTGACCCGAATCAATATTACACCCTCCCCCCGCCTTAGGATTAATTTGACCCCATTCAATGTTTAATGTCTGTGTTCTTTCGGCAGTCAACAAACAAACATAAAGTGCCTCACACTTAAACTTGGAAAACAATATTAATTCTAATAATTTTCTGGAGGTTTTAATTGATGGCATCAAATTGAACCCAAAGGGTAAAATATGTTAGTAAATATAAAGGTAACAGGAGGGTGAAACATTGAATCGGGTCAAAATGACCCAAAGGCGGGGGGAGGGTGTAATATTGATTTCGGGTCAATCATATTTAACAAGGGTTAAAAAAAAAAAAAAAATCAGTGTGCTGCTCTGATCCTCACCAATGACTGTCTTTTATAATAAAATTAGAAAAGTTAGTGCAAACTTGCAAAAGTGCAAAACAGTTGCATTAATTTCTTAGGCAACATTTCCCTGGGTCCATTCAACTGGAGAAAAAAATAAAATAATTCCCTTCAAAGAAATATCAAGTCCAAGTCCTTTCTGCTCACTTGTCTGAGGCTGAGCCCGATACTTGGTGTCTCATCTTGAGTACAAGTTCATTAATGTTTGGGGTCAGGCTCTGAACTGAGGAAATCCTCAGGATTGACTTCAGGTGTTCATCAGTAAGACGACTCCTATGTGATGTTTTGTTTAGTTTCATCAACGAAAACAGTTGTTCACACAGGTATGTGCTGCCAAACATAGACAGCATGCGAGCAACTTGGGTGCGCAGCTCGGGCATTGTGTCGGGGATGAAACGGGCAAACTCAGCAGCGCCCACGGACTCATATTTTGCCTTCAGTGTGTCATTACACTGAAGCTCAATCAGCTCCATTTGGAGATTTGCTGGTGCACTTTCCACGTCAACTGCAAATGGATTGCTGAGTAGTTGAAACCTGCTTTTTTGGGCTTCAAAGTCGGAAAATCTCCGCCTGAAGTCGGCAGCAAGTATGCCGAGTTTGTCAGCAAACTCTGTACTCGGGAACACAACAGTAGGCTCACTGGGCTCAGTAGGCTGTTTAGAGACCAGCTCGTGCATGGTCTTGTAACACGAAAAATGGTCAGTTATTTTTTCGCATCTGCGTTTCCCACAGGCTCAGCTTGGTTTTAAACGCCCTCACAGTAGAATACATGTCAGAGATGACATGGCCCCGCCCCTGCAGCAGCAGGTTCAGTTCATTCAGATGGCCAGCGATGTCACACAGAAATGCGACTTCACACAGGAACTTTTTATCACGGAGCTCTGTAGTGTCTTTCCCTTTGCTTTCCATGAACAGACAGATATCCTCACGCAGCTCGAAGCACCTTTTCAACACCTTTCCTTGCTTAGCCACCGCACCTCTGTGTGATAGGGCAGGTCACCATAGTCTGAATTTAACTCCTCCAGAAACATCTTGAACTGGCAGTGATTTAAACCTTTTGCTCTAATGAAGTTAACTGCTCGTGTTATGGTGCTCATAACATGTTCCATTTTCAAAGCTTTGCCACACAACGACTCCTGGTGTATGATGCAGTGATAAGATATCAGCTCACCCGTGCCGTCTTTCTCCTTTTTTCTCTCCCGAATCCTTGCCACCAAGCCACTTTTATGACCGCACATTGCGGGCGCTCCGTCTGTTGTTAGTGCCACAAGTTTGTCCCAAGGCAGCTCCATGTCATTTACACACCCGGATACCTGTTCATACAGATCCTTTCCTGTAGTTGTGCCATGCATCGGACATAATCCCAAAAACTCTTCTGTCACGCACAGGCTTGAGTCCACTCCACGGATGAAAATTGACAGCTGAGCAATGTCCGATATGTCGGTGCTCTCATCCACAGCAAGGGAGTATGCGATGAAATCTTTTCCTTTTCCCACAAGCTGTTGTTTAAGATTAGTGGAAAGCTGGTTTACACGGTCAGCAACTGTGTTTCTGCTCAGACTCACATTTGAAAATAGCTGCCTTTGTTCTGGGCACACAATGTCACAAACTTTGAGCATACAGTTCTTTACAAAGTCTCCCTCGGTAAATGGCCGGGCTGATTTTGCGACCTCTTCAGCCCCAATAAAACTGGCCTTGACTGCAGCCTCGCTTTGTGATTTGGCTTTTGTGAACATAGCCTGCTGGGACTTAAGATTTCTTTTTAACTCTGCTACCTTCTGTAGCCTTTGTTCTGTGTTCATATTCTTGTATTTGTCTTTCTGTGCGTCTGTGTGTTTCGTTGATGTTTCATAGTGCCTTCTTAAGTTATATTCTTTCATAACAGACACGCTGTCTCCACACACAAGACACACAGGCTTTCCTTTTACTTCGGTGAACATGTATTCTGCCTCCCACCTGTCTTGAAACCCCTGTTTTCAGCGTCTACCTTTCTTTTTGCCATTTTGGGGGAGAGGGAGATGACAATTGAAGGCGATGTTCAGGCCTCCACTGTGACTGCTGCTGCTGCTCATGAAGTGAAGAGAAGACGCGGGATCGCGCTCGCTCGCGGGCACTCGGTACGCGCCAATGCACTCGCAGTGCATCTTGGGACTTGTAGTATTATGGTGCTGCGGACACATAATACTGCGGGCCGGTTTTAATAGTAATTAGATATCATCCCGCGGGCCAGAGAGAACTAATTCACGGGCCGGATCTGGCCCGCGGGCCTTGACTTTGACACATGTGATGTACAGCGATCCCGGCTGTATACCCGGTGTTACCGGGAATATAATGACGGAGGAATAAAGACCGTGGGGCGTCACTTTGTTTCAGTGTAACTCTCGCTGTCAGAAGCAAAACTTTATTTGTCACGTGTCATCTTCAGTACCTCTGATTGGTTGTTCTCTTTGCCCATCAACACAGTGACAGGATTAACCCTATAAGGGCTGCACATGACAATACATATCACATCATATAATGGAGAACATATCTTGTGTATGCTAACAGTCTAATATCCGTTGTGTGTCAGTGCTCCATGATAACGGCTTCTACAGAATATGGCCGAAGAGGTTTTTAATGTCCTCATTGTGCGTTAAAAAAAAAAAAGTATCGGTTCAGGCACCGTTTAGGCACCGATATCGTTTTAAAAGTACCGGTTTAGCACCGGTATCGGAAAAAACCCAAACGATACCCATCCCTAATTAAGACTAAATTGAATGCCTATCATACTGTGACCTATTTGAACATTGCGTTTGGTCTATCGGATTGAAGCTTGTTCTTTTTACAACTTTGTCTTTGTTTGACAGCAGTGTGGGGGTTAAAAATACACTTGTTTCCTCCCTGAATTCTAGGTGGGTGTTCACGGTATTAGGATAGAGTTTTTCAATGAAAAAGGATCAAAGCGCACCGCCACCTATCTACCAGAGGTTGCAAAGGAGCAAGGTAAGGTCTATTTGTGCCCCCTAACATATCAGCCTAATCTGCTTTTTGAAAAGACAGTGCACGGTGTGCCCGATGTGGCTTTTTAGGAATGTATAAAGATCTTTAAACTCTTTGAATTATTTTTTTACAAAGGTTGGGACCATATTCAAACCATAGATTCCTTACTACGAAAGGGAGGTTACAAAGCTCCCATCACAAACGACTTCAGGAAGACCATTAAGTTAACCAGGTAAGACTGCACTTATTGTGTTCCCCACAGACACGCTGCTATTGTGGCACCAACGTCTACTTTGTTTTGCACATGTATTAATTTAGAACCATGTCTCTGAAAATGCGACGGGTAATGTCCAATACGTTACCTGAGGAGACCAAAGTCGTATGCAAGCGTTTTGCCAGCAAATCAGAATTGAGTGAACTGAACATAAAACTGTATATATTACATCCGTTTCCCCCTTAAAGTGGAGCTCCATAGATTTGACTCATCAGTCTTTTAACAGGTCTTGGGGATTACCACAGCATTTGTGAAATGCTAAGCAATTTAAGGCTCTTTATGGCTCCAGAGGCAGCCGTGTGAAATCAAAAATAAATTGCCTTAAGTGATGTCACTGAAGACAAGTTTTAAAATGCAAGAAATTGTGTGGGTACAAAGTTAGAAAGAAGTGAGCTTACTAGACCCTGTAGCCAGAAGACTAAGTCATCCAAATCTCCATACGAACTGTGTACGGTTGAGTTGCACTATGGGTAATATGGGAGCTGGGTTTTGTTAAGGAAGAAGAATCATGGAATTAAAAAGATGATATCTCTGCCTTTGCTGCATCAATTTGCTTCTAAAAATTGTCCAATGAGAGACTTGACGATGCTAAAAAATTTATTATAATAATAATGCTTCGAGAATTCTTTTGGGACTGAGACGTCCTCACTCCAGTATTGGCTCGTCTGGTAAACGGGGTCCCAGCAGGTCCTGCGTTTCGGTGCGCACCGTGGCCGATCCCAGCTGATCCTAGCTCTCCTAATATCAAGGTCAGCCAGCCTTCACCAACACATCTTGTCTCATCCCCAGGTACCGTAGCGAGAAGATGACAATGGGTTATGCAGAGTACATCGCCCACCGCCAGCACCATCACTACCAGAATGGCATTGGGCACCCTCTACCACCCTACAACCATTATTCCTGACAGCGAGCCGCATGACCAATCATTGGACCTCTCCGCGGACCTTTTCCCAGGAGAGCCAGCCCCCTCCTGGTCTAGCTATTTCTACTACTGTACCATTTTATGATGATAGTTTCCGTTGCCATGCTGACTGTCTCCCAGATGTTGACATGGCAACGGGTGGCAACAAAGCATCATTTGATGATGGCAAGAAATCCACACTTATTTTTCTTAGCCTGTGGTTAAGTTTTTGCAGCATATGTATACCAATATCTATAACCCCCCCTCATATCCAAAATGAAACAACTATTAGATTCTTTTCAGCAAACCTAATCCGGTGTTTGATTCTGTGGATGGAAGGAAGCCTTTTTTTTCCGGTGGATTAGTCTCACACTTAAATTGTTTATTAGGCTTTGCTACAATTTTACATTATCTAAAAAAAGAAAAATCTTATTTTTTTTATTTTCTTGAACTTAATATCCAGACATGTATGCCACGTAGAAAGGCCAGTGCAGTTCTCAAAGGCTGTTTCTCTATTCCGACTCTTCTCCAAAATTCAAACAAACAAAAAAACAACAGATTGCCTGTTGAGCCTTGTCAAATCTTGTAGTGTTATAGTTGGAACTATATATCGGGATCTGTATACTCCAAAGTCTAGATAGTAGGATTGTGATGCCCTTTGCTGGTAGTGTGTGTGTGTGTGTGTGTGTGTGTGTGGATATAAATATTGGTCCGCCACAAGATGGAAACCAGTTCAGTGAATTGGAAATTGGATCTTACCGAGAGATCGCCCACGGAAATCTTTTTCAAGATCCCCTCCTTTAGTATTTGTTGTGTTTTGTGGTGGGACCTGTTTCACACAGAACTGAGTTTGTTTGGCTAGAGCTTTCAGCCACGTTCCCCTCTTTTTATTTTTATGTTTAACGTTTTGAAATGTAAGAAATTGCGGAGGAAGCCATTTAGTCTGAGGATAATCACTTCTTGGCAGGGGATTTGTTATTGTAAAATGGGCTACAAGTGGGTCTGATTGCCCCACATCGAACAGGGGGAGCAGGCGCCACCACAGGCCCCTGGAAAAATAATGTGCACGAGCAGTGCTTTCATCTGAATTGACTTGGTTTCTGTGTCATGTGACAGGGCCATGCTATAGCTACTTAAAGCCATATTGTCTTTTAATCCCACACTTTGTAAGAGTAATCTGCTTTTCGGCTTGAAGTGTTTTGCATTCGGCACCACGTAGTGGGTCACCTCTAGTGTGTAGGGTCTTCAATCTGAACGCAAACTCGCCAGCCAGTGTCATTTAGTCTTGCCTCTTCAGATTATAGCTAACCATTTGTCTCTCGTTCACGTGTGGTGCGTTCACAGGGAGGCATATGGAAGTAACACGTTTGTGTCGCTTTGGGAATGCACGCCATTGTGCTCGTCAGATTCTGAAGCGGTTGCAGCGAGTTGATTTAGGCGTTGAAGCCGGACACGCTGCTGTTCAGCGAGGTACCCGTTGATCTGTGTGTCCACGGCGTTTAGGTGTGTCGGCCTGTTTTGGCAGCACGATGAAAACGAAACGCAGCGGCGTGACTTTGAGCGGCCCGGTGGCTCACTGTTAAAGTCTACAAATATAAAGCCAGGGCTTTGTTAGGACTCAAGAAGCCATGTCTCACCCAACGCTTACTTGTTGTGAGTGACGTACATGCATACACACATACGACAGGCTGGTTGGATTCACTTTCCAGAACTGTCGAGGATCACCGCGATCCGCCTGCGTTGGGTTCGGCTTTAGTTCCGCTTGCTGGGAGGATTTAAGAGGTTCTGGCATCTTTCTTTGTAACAGCCTTTACTAACTGACAGGTTATTTTTCTTTATGCAAAAAATGTCAAGGGCTTTTGGCACTCCATCCACAGTAACCTGAAATGACCCAGATTTAAGTTGTGTTGCCTTAAATGAGTGATCTAGTAAGTGATGGACCAATAGACGGCGCTTCGGCTGCTCCTCTGTCCCGTGGTACGCTCCCCCCCCCGCCGCCAATATCTTTACACCACAGTGTAGGAAAGGGCCTCAGATGTCGTTTCTGTCCCTTCCGTGGCCATACGGGGGCTCCCGTATGCCTGCGGTCCCGTCTCTTTCCGTCACGTCTCACCCAGCTGCTGGTCCTCAATTCTTTCATTTTTGAAAGCCCCACATAAACACATTCTCTTAAAAACAATGTCGGGCGCTGTGGTGTCGTAACCCCTAAATGTTTAGAACCCACGGGCAGGCAGCGTCGCGCCCCCACGATGCACGCGCTGCATCAACGGGCCGACAGAGGAGCGGCGAGGCGGTCGTTTCCTGGTCCAGTCAACACGGCACAAACTGAATTCTTCTGCTGCGAAACCAAATTGACCATGCTCTTTTACATATATGTCTTTGTATACACATGCAATGTATTGAGTTGTATGTATGAGTATGAGACCTATGGTTTTATCCATGATATGCTTGATCTATGGCTTAGACGCTCTTATTAACCATGAAGAGACTTAAAAGACATACGGTGCTATCGGACCTCATATTGGGGTGGTCACAGCTTGTGACTGGTCATGCGGACTCATTGATCATATCATCCATAAAGAGGCCGCATGTAAGATTTTCTCCTTGGTGTGTCGCTGTGACTTGAGTTATGACGGCACATTTGTAATCCTGAAGGATGTGACTGTCACTGATATAAGCGGTAGCCCCCGAGTATCTTCGCTTTCATTAACCGATGCGGGCGACTTTGGGATCAATTCCCTATGGGAAATGCTGACTGCTATTGTAACTCATAACGAAGAAGGACGAGGTCCCTGCAGCAAACGCCTCAGAGGGGCTCTGAAAATGTACTTTTAATGGTTGTCATTGCTATTTTAACAGGGCCACATTTAGAGAAAATCCTACATGCGTTACCTTTTACTATCCTTGATATATGCAGATCTGTTCAACAGGTGTTTTCTTTTCTTGTTTTTTTCTTTCTTTTCTTCTTTTCCTACCAGTGCAAGTCAACACCCGTGCAGGTTTGAAAGGACACGAAGTCAGACGTAGCCTCCCTCCCCTCGATCGCACCCCACACTGGCCCAACCTCATGGTCGGGCTCGTCAACTTGTGCCGATCGGTAGATAGCGACGGCAGTAGTGACCGGTGCCTCTCCGGGAGGATTGGATGCTGCTTTTTCAGAAGCACGTCCTCCAGGTTCTTTAGCTGCTCAATCGTTATGACCTCTGGAAAGGCCAGGTTTGACTTGACTAGTGAACGGGCCTGGAACTACGCTGAAGGTGAGCGTCTCCTTTAACGGGTCGCAGCTAATGTTTTACGTAGAACACGCAGAAAATAGTCCTGCTTCTGTACTGAATTTAACTGTTTAAAGCATTGATACCTCATGGGATATTGTGGAGCGACATTTGTAGTTTGTTGTAGCAGATTGAGTTTTGGTTCCATACCAGGGTTAGAGTTCAGCCTCAGCATTCCTTGTGTGGTCATTCTCATATTTCGTGGAATGCTCAAGCTCATGTTACCTTCGTATGTTTGACTGAACCAAAGATGCCAGCGGCCGCGCCCAGATGCTGCTCTTCGGGCCTGGCTTCCTGTCCTTTCAAAAGACACCCCTGCAAATGACAAATGTGATTTTTAAAATTATTTTGTGTGTATGCGATTTCTCAATTGTTTTGACTTATTGAGCAACCCAATTTTTTAATGAATTTTCATTGGGTCTATCTGAAGCAGTACATGGCATCAATGATGGTTTAAAAAATGGTTGCAAAATGTGGTTACAGTACTTGTTTTGTTGTTATTATTATTATGAGTAGAATTATTATTATAATTTACAAAAATGAAAATCCCATGGTGTGCCTCCTAGCTTTATGGGTTTATAAACGTTTTTTCCCTAAAGACCAGCAGTTATACTTTGTATAAAAGATGGATTCCTTATTTTTTTATGCCATTAAAGATGAAAAAGCCTGTTTTCGTTACTCTGGACCCAGTAGCTGCACTGGTATACAATCGCACTGATAGATGAATAAAAAAGACAACAACAAAAGAATGAACTAATAATAATAATAATGACAAATGAAATAAGAACTACAATAAACTTGTTTGAAGCTTTTATAAAAAAAGAAAAGAAAATACAATAAAAAAATGAAAATGACTGTTTTTGTACATCCAAATAAATTCTTTTCAAAAGAATATTTTGGATCTAGTTTCAAAATGATTTTAGTGGTTTTCTATGTTCCGAAATTTTGAGACACGGACTTCGAAGACGTGCCGCTGTACAGAATTACTTGTTTCTGTTACAGTGGCCTGATGGGCTGGGAGGGTTGCCTGGTGTAACACCTCATACCAATTTTAATATATTTTCCTTTTGGATATTTTTCTTTCTTTAGTAACTTGAAAAATGGTTGATCGAATAATATGAACTGGGAATTTCAAATCCATCCCCTGTAGAGCTTAGACCCTTTTTCTTTTCCTATTGCATTGCTGTTAGTGTGACAATATTTCAAAGGGGAATTTATTAAGATAGTATGACTCCAAAAGAAAAAAACTTAATCACATAAAAAAAAGATTTAAGGAAAACAAAAGAGAAGAAAACAAGTGTTGGGAGGGTTGAACATTTATATATATATAATATGTATATATATAGGTGGGTTATCGGAGTAAGCAATGGCTGTGAAGATAATGTAGATTTAAACATTGTTATTACCTTTTAAAATCATTTATTCAATAAAAAATCAACTGAAAAGAGAACGGGTGTCTCGGGTTTCTTTCAGCACACGCCTACAGATATACCTACAGAAACGATGGTGCGAGGGGGTCAACTTTTAGATCCATCATTTTCTTTTATCACCAAATCAATGTGTTCCGTTGATCAGTGGAATACGTAATCTGGTTTAGTTACAGTTCACACTTCCTTTATTCATCCTCATATTCTGGTCGCCTTGTTCAGCTTGTTGGCGTCGATGCTGAATGGCCTCATGTGATACACAACGGGGCGGGGCCTTATTGGGTCCGTGGTGGAGCTTGACCCGTGTACCGGCCGCCTTTTTCCAATGCTAAGCTTGCCCTCAACAGTTTTCATAGATAGTTTTTTCAGTGGAAAACTTTAAATGTGTTGAGTCGTCTGTAAGTGCATTGTTGTGCCAATGGCACAAAACTCTACAACATTATTTTACAAACCCGTTGCATAAACTGAACAAAGCGAGTGTTTGACCTTTTCACCAGTAAGATCATGCATATGATCAGAAGCTCTGCTACCAAATGGAGGTCGAGGGGGTTCAGTGGAAACGGACTGTCAGTGATGTCACGCTGCCCCGTCCTGATGGGTGTGGTCAAATGCCATCTCCCATCAGCCCCAGCTGCGCTTTGTGTTAATTAGCTAATTGCTAGCTAGCTAAACAAAGATGGCGTCACCAGCCTGCACTGTGAGCGTGTTAGCGTGTGGACGTTAGCGTTTAGCTCCAGGCCCAGCTCTTTTGTCAATGCCAAGTTGTTTTAAAATATGTGGAAATGACACTTTATTATCGCACTACAAGCCAGTCGTTGAGTGTCTATCCAATCTTGTTGTCAATTACATTTGGTATCTGTTGTGTCGAATGTATTTTTGAGAGTGCCATCTCTAAATCCAATATTTTATAATATATTCAGGGCTTGCAAGTGTCACGCATTGAGCATCAGACTCACGCATTGAGCGTCAGACTCACGCATTTCGGTCTTAAGTCACGCACTCCCGCCACACATCGTATTTCTCATGCTGAAAAAACTCTCGGCTATTTAATGTTTTAATGTGCCGCAGCGCACAAACATGAGCCGCGCTGCCCTCACCGTGGAGGAATCAAGCGCTCCCCTGGAGTTCGGCTGTGAGGAGCCACTTATCAGCCAATAAAAAAAAAGAAAATGGGCTACACAATAGCCAATCAGAAAAAACCCTGTATCTGTTGTATCTGGGTAGGATTTAATCCAGCAACCAATGAAAATAAAGCATCCTGGAATTGCGCGCGACTGACTGATATCCGAAAATTTCGTTCTGCAGAGGGGGGGGGGGGGGCGGGTGGAAATGTCACTCTTGCTTGTCTTCAAAACTTGACAGCCCTGTTATATTAGTTTCATTCTTTTCGCTTTTGAGATTTTCCATAGCGTTTTTACTTTCCATACTTTAGTGCTGGTAACAGCTGCTGTCCAGTTATGTCCGTGTGGAGCTGAGGCTGCAAGAAGGGAGAAGAATACCCAGAGTGCTCGGCTGGCCTCTGCTCAGCACCAAGTCAGGAGAAGTCTGAAAATACATCGCTGGCGGTTACGCGATATCCAGGGCTCGGCGCTCAGAGATCGTTGACTGGTTCGGACTGCTGCCTGCATGAAACCACTCCTGCACCCAGAGCGGGCCTGAGATCAAACATCCAGCCTCCCTGAGCTTTCCATTTGTGCTACATGTCAGCTAGATCATTTCCATGACCCGCTGCTGCCCAAAGCAACGGTTTGCGTTCACTCCCATGTCGAATACCAATGGAACCGTGAGGTCAAGTTCCTTTTTTTCCCGCTTCAGGTTTCCTCCCATCTACCACAACCACTTTTGGAGAAGAGCAGCATCTTTGAACCCATTTCCATTCCTAACCCTCCCTCACCTTCAGACCTCTTTGTGGCCGCTGTGGTGGTTTTAGATCGACCGTGGGTGCAACCGGTCTGCGGCTCACGGCCGTCAACACGCTGCTTTTAAAAAGAATCCGTCCAGTGTGCCCAAACACACATGGCACAAGCTGGACAGCAACTACGCTTCAGTATAGTCATGTGGTGTGCAGAGGCAGGGCTGTCAAGTTTTGAAGACAGGCAAGAGTGACATTTCCATCAGCACCCCTCCCCCCCCCCCGCAGAAATAAATTTTCGGATATCAGTCAGTCGCGCGCAATTCGAGGATGCTTTATTTTCATTGGTTGCTGGATTAAATCTTACCCAGATACAACAGATACGGTTTTTTTTCTGATTGGCTATTGTGTAGCCCATTTCTTTTTTTGGATTGTCTGATAAGTGGCTCCTCACAGCAGAACTCCAGGGGAGCGCTTGATTCCTCCACGGTGAGGGCAGCGCGGCTCATGTTTGCGCGCTGCGGCACATTAAAACATTAAATAGCCGAGTTTTTTTCAGCGTGAGAAATACGATGTGTGGCGGGAGTGCGTGACGTAAGACCGAAATGCGTGAGTCTCACGCTCAATGCGTGACACTTGAGAGCCCTGCAGAGGACACAGTTATATTTTTCTTTTAAAGAAGCTAAACATACACAATGAGAACTTTGGTTAACTGAAACCACTTTTATTGTAAATATAGCACAAACACTGGAACCAATAGAAATACAAAAGTTTGTGTATCCATTTTTCTCTCTTCATTTACAGTAAAATACAGTATATGCTGCAGTGATACGCAACCCCCCACACCTTAAATGACATCTACCATGACCTAAATATTCCAATTGCCAATGCTGGTTAATACTTTCGAGTGGGTTGTCAATCAGTGACCCTAAAATGACCTCATGCAGATCATCCGATGCATTTTGTAGTTCTATTTGGATACTAAACTGAGCCTGTGACTCGCCGTCACAGTAATTGTGGTGGATTGAATTCAGGATGCCTTTTAAGATCAAGCAACAAATTCAAGTCAAGCCCAGATACATATTTTGTCAAGATCCTCTCCGTCTTGGCAAACGTCACATTCATCTCGACGACTGAAATGTATAACCAACTAAATATGTTCCAATATGGTAACAAAATAACAGACAGAAACATAACTTCCCTTGGCAGAGTTAAAAAGAATGACACCCCAGTGTAGATCCGTGACTCGTACTACATCCTTGTGTCCCCTGATTATCTCAATTGGAATGATCTGAACAGACAGGAAGCTGCTATAAAATTGCTTTCATACCCTGTACATGTGTGAGGTCAAAGGGGAACAGAGGGACGCCATAAATACCTTTGTATATTCAGTCATGACAGACATGATAAAAAAGCCCTCAGACGATAAACAGGAAATAACTTTTACGACAGCTCGCACATTCACGATCTGTTTCCAAACGCACTCGAGACAAAGATGGCAACTTTACCCATGAACATGTGACCGAGTATAACTACCACGTACAGAACTAAAAGTGTAACGACTGCAGATCAGTATCGACATTTGGGTGTCTCTTTTTTCCTGTCTTAAAAACTTTACATTTACAAAAAGTCAGCTGGATAAGTCTTCCCTAAATTGACTTAAGTTGTTTCTGTAAATTGTATAAAAATAAGAAAAAAGAGGCTAAATCCGCCCAACTCCACAATGCTAACTACCAGCCTTAAAAGCCCCACGCATATGTGTGCATGCACGTACAGCGGGTAAAATAAGTATTGAACACGTCACTATTTTGCTCAGTTAATATATTTCTAAAGGAGCTATTGACATGCCTGGTAACGTTGGTAATGACAGCTGCATGGCAGCTTTACGTTCTTTCTCTGAAACCAGTTTCCTCGGCTGTGTTTGGGATAATTATCTTCCTGAGATGGACACTCTTGTTACATTTTCATCATCCTGGTACAAGGCAGCAGATTTGGTATCAATAATGTCTCGCTACATTTTTACATTCATCCTTTAGAAATATCTTTACGGAGCAAAACGGTGACGTGTTCAATACTTATTTTACCCGCTGTACGTCTGACCACAAATCAAGACACATTGAGGCACTGGGCCCTCGAATGCTCACTTCTTTCAGGAAAATACATATGCTTAAAAGATGCAATCAAATCTTGTTTTTATAAAAAGATAATAATTAAAAAAAAGAATAAAAAGATTCTCAGTAGAGCAGGCATTACGAATGAAAGGCTAGGTAGGTCTGTGTGTGTGTGTGTGTGTGTGTGTGTGTGTGTGTCCTCGTGGACATTCAGTCGACTTTCTTGCTGCGCGGTCGGAGCACGTCCAGCATGCAGCGGCACGCCGAGCCCGAGTGCTGCGAGAGGAGCGTGAGGACCTTCCCGTGGAAGAGGGTCAGCAGGGTCTGGTGGCCCGTCGCCCACACTCGGTACCAGGGCCCGTAAAAGGGGTCGGACACGGCCGGGCACAGCATGTTGTTCAGGTTGACCTCCGTCGCCTGGAAGGGGAACGGACACAGACGGGCAGAGAGGGGAAGCCTTAATGCGACGCTGATGGGGATAATAAGTCAAACCCGCATGGATAATGCCGTTCTGAGAAAGTGGCTTGGCGGACATTATCATTGATTTCGGCTCCAACTACTATAACATGTAGTGCATGGTCAGTAAAGCCTCCACAGCTCATTATTGGACTGCATAGTTTGCTTTGACTGCTGATCTCAAATTTATTCGGACTTCTATGTATTTTTTCCGATGTAGTTTGATATCGGCAGAGGGCAGGGGAAAACAAATAAACGCAAACCACTGCAGTAAATACTGCCCGCTGTGAAGCTGTTTGGATTTAGAGTGACGGCGAGTGTCTGTGTGTGTACTACCACGCATGCTTTTGCAATCAGGCAGACACGTTTTGGTGTTCAGACATAACACGCCACAGAAATGAGTTTTAAAAAGTATTTTTGTTCAATTCTGTTTGAGTTGTTAGCAGCAAACAAACAATCATTTTGTTGGTAGTCTTCCTTTAACCCTTGTGTTGCCTTCGGGTCAATTTGACCCGATTCAATGTTTAATGTCGGTGTTCTTTCGGGAGTCAACAAACAAACATAAAGTACCTCACACTTAAACTTGGAAAACAATATTAATTCTAATAATTTTCTGGAGATTTTAATAGCTGGGGTCATATTGACCTCAAGGGTAAAATATGTTAGTAAATATAAAGGAAACAGGAGGGTTAAACATTGAATCGGGTCAAATTGACCCGAAGGCAACAAGGGTTAAACGGTTGATGTTTATCCTTGTATACTGAGGTATAAATGAAACTACCTAATTAAATTAAGTCTGTTATGAATATGCAAGCATGTGTGTCTGGATGTATATGTGCACATGCACATTAATGAATATATGTATATTTATACATCTAATCATATGTATGCATCAACAATATTAACTATTTAATTAATTATCGGTCTTCCTACACATGGGGGCTGCTGCTCTCATGTACCTTGCACTGTGCGGTACCCGGTAACGGCCAGCAGAGGGCTCAATCTTACCAAGCCGAGGACCTGCAGGAAGAGGAAGTGGTAGAGGAACAGGATGCCGGTGGAGAGCAGCGCCCACCACATGTCCCCCAGAGGCTCCGGCTTGTACACACCTGCAGAGAGAAGCGGTTTGTGAGACACGTCTCGCCCCTTAAAACCCTTCACTTCCCCTTGCACCAGCAGGTGGAGCGGCCTGCAGCCGCAGAGCGGCCAGCAACAGGAAGTGGAGTCAAACTGGCCTTTCCCGTTTCCTCACTGCTAAGAGCACAACCAGTGTTAAGACATTTAATGTGCCCCGATTAGTCAGCTCAACTCTAATTATGAGAAACGCCCGCATGCAGAGGTTTGAATACGGTGCAACACCATCTGTCAATGTCCTACCGATTAATTCTACTTCTTTTTCTTTTTAGAAAGCCCTAAACCCTGTGGGTGGAACCTCAGTCTTGTTTACAGGTACGTTAACTCTTTCCACTCTTTCCACAGCTGCACAGCACAACTTCTGTCGTGCAGCTTTTGGTAGGACGGACAGACACAGAAGGCGTCTTCAGCAGCGCAGAGACCCTCAACAAAGAAAGGGAGGCCCTGTGGTCTCGGTTAGCAGGTGAGCAGTATTGCACCCTGGGTGTCAATGTGGGTGGAGAGCAACACATACCTCCTTTCCTGAAAAGGTAAAGAGGCACCAGGTACAGCATGGAGTGCTGGATGTAGTAGATCTCCTTCTCAAGCGGAAGCTGAGGAGAGAACAAACAATTTAGAGTATTTTTTAATTTTTTAAACCTACATTAGTCTTATACTTCATTCAATGTTGTCGTGATTTTTTAATTATTTTTTACGTGACGATACAAAAGTATCTGAACATTTGAGGAGGCATATTTGCTGATGATCTGAAACTTTTAGATCTAAAATTCAAGCAGACACTTCTGAACAGTGCCCTGGTGAACTGACCTCAGACCAGCATTAATAACCTGAGCTGGCTGTCGTTGGAACTGTTTGCATGAGCTGCTGGCGCTGCTTTGAAAGGCAATACTCCGATCGAGGAGGCAAAGCCAGGGATGGTTGAACTCATTGTGGTCCGTTATTCTACTGGGAGTCATTAGGGGGGCGGCGGGACAACAGAGTGCTTAACGTACAGCTGGGATCAGCAGCTGAACCTCAGAAGGTGATGAGAACGTGAACAATATGAATCACAAAATAAAAGCAGGAAGTGAATCCTCAACCTTTTCAATGAGAAACACACACTGAGATACCTGGACATATTGTTCATGGTATAAACTGAATTAATTATTCCGATATTTATTTTCCACAATTGGGTAAATCTAATTTTTTTTCAATCAAACATAGTAGTTCTCTGTAAATCTGTACAGTTACTTTTTTTTCAAACATTTGAAATACTGATTGAAAATCATTCGATGCAATAGTTCATAACAAGGGCTCCACCATGACACCGCCACAGTTGTGTGAAGGCTTACATCTCTCCCTCTCACAGGGAAATGGAGCTTTGCTTTACTTTGTTAAGAGTCGTTCTGTAGAAGTTAAACTTTACAGCGATCGCGTGAGAACTGGACCAAGTTCTAACTGTCAACACGTGGTTTATTGCATTTAAAGCGAGTGTGTCTCCGGCATCTGGTCCTCGTCTGCAGCCTTTCAAGCAGGAAGTGTCGGGATCTGAACTGATTCTACTAAGATTTCCGTCGCAAAACTTTCCCAAAAAAGCAGCTTTCAATCATTAATGAAGTCCGTACTTTCTGCCTCGTTGTGTCCGACCTGCTGTCGTCTGCATTCTGGAATTTATTGTTCAGATGCCGGCTCCAGCAGAGGAACTATATTCTGTTAAACATTCACATGAACATATGAGGAGGAAAAACTATTTCCTAAAGCAGTCATGCTGAACATGAACGGCTAAGTAACTAAACGTTCTCTCCTGTTGGTCTGCCGACTAAGAAAAATAAGATACATGAATTATCTGCAAAACACATATTTGTGCTAACTCCAAATGAGAGCAGAGGACATCCCAGTCCTATTTACTCACCAGTCTGGTGTTGACGACTGGGAACATCAAAGCCAGTAACGCACCATTCAGCATATGGACCTGCAGCCTGTAAACACACAGGGGGAGATTACAAAAAACAAAAACAAAAAAACTAATAATCAAAAAGCTTCGATAAACATCCTCCGTCACATCTGCCCGAGGAACCATTTTAACAACAATTTCCACGTTGCACACATTGGTGCATCATCAACATATTAGTTGAAGTAGAGCTGATATCAGCTGGAGGACGGCGTGGATTACGTTCTGTGTTGCTGAAAGCCAATCAGAGGGCTCCTTGATGCCGCTAGCGGCCGCTGGTTCATTCTTTAGCAGGGCCCGGTTCTGGTGGGAGTGTTGACTGTGAGAAGTCGGGTCAATCAGAGCCTCCCCCCCCTCTCTGTGTGTGTGTGTGTGTGTGTGTGTGTACACAGTAGGTTGTAGAGATGTGTGGTTTGGTTGGCCTCATCACATTTCTTTTAACCAACAATTATTCCAAAGAGCCACAACAATACACGAAGGCCGGGAGCTTACAGGCCGAGGCGTGGGCCCTGCCTCCCCCTCATGGGACTGCCTTGTGTCAAAACAGCCGGAGGACCGTTGGTGACAGCCAAGGTCTCTGGAAAAACAGCGGTGCTGTCGGAATGTCACTTCCAGTGAGCCCGGCCGTCACTCTCTGGGCCTTCGGACCTTTCAGGGAAGACGAGTCGCTTCACTCGGATTAAAATTCACCACGTTTATCGATCATGGGCAACCTTTGCCCGGTGTGTTTTAAAATGACCTAAAGAAGCTTTGGTATGGTTCTAGACTGTTGTGTTAAAATAGGGATTTATCTTGATCACTACACATTCATTATCACACTATGGTTACTTCTGTTTCACCATCCCTCTCAAAGTCGGTCAAATGTGTCACTGCTTCAGATTCTGCTGAAATCCAACCTCATATTCATTCTACTTGTAGTCCGTGTTTCTTCTCCCGGAGCCGTTGAGGGTATTTGCATGATGTTAGTGCCTTCAAACCGGAGTTTGTGTGGTCACTCTGTGAACACAGGGTTTTTCCTGCATAGAGAAAATTTGGGCGCGTCTAAGCCGTTTTCCCGAACGCCTAAGGCAAAAAAAAGTCTGCGATGAAAAAAACAACAACAAAAACTGTGTTCATCACGTGCATGTCAGCGAATATGTTCTCAATAGGGATGCATCGATCTGATCGGCGCCGATCCATCGGCCGATATTCCCATTATCGGTTTTGATCGGCGTTCTCAAAACGGCCGATCAAACTTGGCCGATCAGATGACGTAACATCTGCGAGAAAAACTATCAGAGACGTTTCAATCGCGGCGCATCGCAACGGAGTAAATGCGCCCGGCGAGGGCCGCAGAGGTCAGAGGTCCACGAGGGGATCCTCACGCAGCGAGCGGCGTCCCCGTCCCCCGAGTTGAATCTCTGGGTCGACTCAGCCGACACTTACATGTCTGAGCCCCTATAGACTGATGTTGACGGTAAACACATTCGATCGGGAGCGCGCGAGGGTTTTGATAAAGTTAGCGGAAGGATTTACGTGACACAACATCCGGTTTAGCAAAGTTAGCGGAAAGAACCACGTGAAACAACATCCGTTTTTCAAAATAAGATGTCGACAAATCATACACACGTAAACAATGAACTGATTTTGTTTCTTTATAGATCGTTTCTGAGATTTAGCTTAAATTATGCTAACATTAAAACATTTTTACTGTACCAAGGAAGAGTTTATAAAAAATAAAGGTCAGACTTTTGTTTGTTAAAAAAAGTCCTGTATATAGATTTCCCCAAGAGTTCCAGGAAATGAATGATGCAGATGTGTTCCATACATATCTGAAATCCCCTACAATAGCAATCAATCAATTTTAATGTATCAATTAGGACATTTTTCAAAGTAAAAGTCCTAAATGTTTAAAGAAATCGGTAATTTCTTTAATGTTTGAGGTGCTTTATATATGTATTTCCTCATAGTCCTAGGCAATAATGCTACACAATAAATAGAATGCTTCAATCGACACCGTGATCGGTATTATCGGATCGGCAGATACTGATTTCAGTGATCGGCACCAAAAAACCTGATCGGTGCATCTCTAGTTCTCAATAGTATGTTTCAAGTAGGCTACAGCTGAACCCTCGTTCCGTTTTGATCAATAGTAATCGAGTTGATAAGTGTGTCTTCTTGTCTGATCAATACGCAACTGTGAGGTGCGCGAATAGATAGAGAGACACAGACCGTGCGCGCGTAGCGCGCCAAACATTTTTTTGGGGAGCACCGAAGACCCATTTTGACCCAGGAAAAACCCTGGAACAGACGCACTAGTTGCTCTTCTGTCGGACTTCTGCTCAAGGACTGTTTGCTCCTGTATTAAATCACATTTGCTGTTGCTAAGGTAACCACAGTTGGGTTTTTTTCATTTTAGCTTTACGCTACAAATACGATGCACTTTGCATTTTTCTTCTCCAGGTGCAGATACAATGCCATGTTTGCATAAACTACCATTGCTAATCTTCTGAACAAGCTAAGACGACATGACGGTATTCCTCATGGGAAACGCCGGGTGAGCTGATCCCGTCTTAATATTCATGCATCAGGTCAAGATGTTCTTTCTCTCATCTTTCTGAATTGGACTTACTGAAGCATGTTGCCTTCCAAAGACGAGTCTCGTTGGAAATTGCTTCATGAAGCTGCCTGAGCTCCCACATGAATTTGTTTTAGTGGCCTACTTTGTGGTCATTTCCGGTGAAACACGGCTGCAGCGCCTCCATAAAACGCATTGCAGCTGCTCGCTGCGCGACTCCCATGAACCAACGCAACGCAAAGTGACCCGGCTTGTATTTATCACAAAATAAATCAAACTTTGTGTTCCCACTGGCAAAAACACAGTCGTTAATAATTAACCGCCCGGACCAGAGCTGTTGTGGAGGGAAGACCATAAACCCCAACAAGGCCATTACAATAAAACTGTAATTACAATTAACGTCCATATGATCTTACATTCAGGATGACCGAGTCATCGATAATGAGCACTGAACACATCGACATGGTCGGACTTGAACTGAATAGAACATCAAAGACGATCATGAGCCAGGTGTAAATACACTCACCGAAATACGACCATTACTGTTTTACATGGCGGGCAGGCCAGCAGGAAGATCTGTTGAGGAAAGCAGAGAGAGAGAGACAGAGAGACAGAGAACCACATTATCACATTAAACTCAGTCATTTTGGAACAGCTTGAACGCTCAGAGTAAGTAAAGAAAATGAACAAATTGCTTTAACAAGTTTTCATTAACATAATAAGAGCAGGAGGCTTGAACAGAGAACCCAGATGGCAACGACAGAGAGCCTCTTGCCTCCAAGAAGGAACAACAGCAGAGTTCAGATGGGGCCGAGTGTTGGTCACAGTTATGTGGACTTGAATGCATTAAGATAAAAAATCAACCGATTGAGGCAACTCCCGCGTTCGAAGAGGTGGCTTTGAAGGGAGAATAGATAACGGCTTCAGTCAGATTAAGATTTTTAGGTGACTAAATTACGTTTTGCTGCCGGTAATCCCGTCTGTTTCTTCAAACTGTGACCACCATACACGGACTGCGGATAAGTACCTCATACATCCCACTTCCCAACAATGCAAACAATCTCGTTAATGTATTTTATTGCCTGTTCCAATCAGGGCTGTCGATTGAAACAGTCTACAACTCAATGCTCGTGGAACCGGGAGGAGGGGAAATCATCAATTTCTGTTACGGACAGCATGGCCATGACTGATGCTGCCGGGGTCCACGGTTTGACTCCGCCCACTCCCACCAAATTCGTATTGACGAGTCTGATATCGGGAAAGGGCCGAGGCATTTTGGGCAGGCGTTGGGAACTTTATGAGAATCAAACCACGTACCGGCTGCGAATATTTAATTGAAAATGTTTATACATTTGAGAACAAAGTTCAGTTTCTTTTTCCTTCATTTTCTCTTTCAAAAAGCAGTCGTATCATTAACATGGTTGGCTTTCTAATCAGGAGAGAATACAGGCTACAATGTGGATCGTCATCCTCGTTAAACATCACATCTAAGCTCAGCGGCCGTGCTGTTGAGGAAACCGCACACATGAATTGGTTCGAAACGCCATCTGACACAAGAAGGAGTTGGTCTGCTGGAAGCCGAGAGGCTGGAAACAGAATTACAAGAAAGCAATTTAGTTGAGATCGGTTGTACAACTACCCACTGGCCTCGGGATCATACGTCTGGGAGATTGATCTGCAGCACGTCGATCAATTCCTATTAACCTGTGCTGGGAACTGAAGTGAACTTGGTTTTGCAGACACCATCTGTGACAAACAGAAGCGTGTGGCACTATATATATAAAAATATAAATCACCAATTTATTAAATAATTTAAAACAAGTTCAGTTTTTATGTCACAACTTTTCTCTTCCGGTTGCGACAAAGTGTGAAATGCACCGTTTCAAATGATGACCACAGAACATCTAAAAGGCCTGGGAAGTGGTGCAGGGTGTGTGTGTGTGTGTGTGTGTGAGATGGTTGCAAAGTGCATACAATAAACAAAAGAGGACAGAGGAACTAATGCGCCACATGACCAGAGGGAGGGGGAGGGGGGGGAGTACCAGGGCCTGACTTTTAGAAGCTGGGCGCATCGGGTCCAGGAGTTACCAAAAAGGCACCGATGACTGACCAGATAACAAACTGTGCGGTGAATTATAATAACAGGAAACAACTTTTATTAGATTAATTTGTTTGTTCTTTCTGCACAATAGAAATACCCTTGTTCAAGAGTCAGTTTTCGCTCGATGGTGTTTTGAGCCCTCACCGGCACCTTCCAGGCAGCCGCTGCCTGGAAGGTGCCGGAAGGTGGTCCCGCCCCCCAAAACTCTGATCCAATCAATGCGCTACCCCCCACTTGGAGCGGAGCGCATATTCAAACCCACTTGGGCGCATTTGGGCGCATTGCATATTCAAACCCACTTGGGCGCATTTGGGCGCATTAACCCACTTGGTTCAACAATTTCAAAGGCGTAGCTAATATATTTATATTTTTGGGCGGCTAATGTTGTGGTAATGTTATTTCAACCTGCTAGCTAGCAGATAGATTATGCTAATCTTAGCTGTGGTAATGTCATTTCTACCTGCTAGCGAGCTAAATCTGGTTAAAACATTAGGTAACAAAGTAAGATTAATTACTGTAGATTAATCACTGTATTTTAGTGATTGTTAATGGTTAGTGGTTATCTTTCAAATGATGCCTGTGAGGCACTTGACGTTGAGACTGGTTGACTTCCAGGCTGCTTTGGAATAAGGATACCTCTGAGGCAGCCACCAGTTTTTGGATAACTCTGAGGCATCATAGGTAGTGTTGACTGCCAGGCTGCCTAGTCGTTGGTATACAGGTTAACTCACAGGCATCCAGTTGGTTTTAGATACCTGTAAGGCATCTAGACGGACATTAAGAGGGGCTGACTCCCAGGCTGCTTACTAACACTGGTTAGCTCTCAGGCAGCCAATTAGCTTTGGATGCCTTTGAGGCACCTGACGTTGAGACTGGTTGACTGTAGACTGATATCCCTTAGTTAAATTGTCCTCATGCCTCCTCATACAGATAGGCCTATTGAATAAATCTGCCAGATTATTTTTAACATTGCATATGCCTAACATTATGTGATAATACTAATCACACTCATATTGCCTTTCTCTTTCAGTTTATGAAGAAATGGCACCCAGGAAGGGTAAGGTTCAACCTAGACCTACTTTAATGACTAAAAAAAGTCTCTTTCACACACTGACATTTAACAATGACTTCAATAATTCCCCCAAAAATACTTATTATTTCCTTGCAATGTCTTTATACAGTAGGAGGAGCGGAAGGCCCTGCAGGTGTCAAAAGGTGGTAAGTTATTCTTTATCTTGCCATCTGGACTCGAGTACTACAACACTAGTTCATCTCCTCATAAAGCAAATTTGGTTACTTCTTGTGACTTTATAGGACCATCTGCAAAGATCGCAATTTTCCACCAGTCACCACTGGTTGGTGGAGCCTCCGCCCCAACCCCATCTAGCCCTGCTGCTCCATCCACCCTTCCTGCCCCATCCGGCCCTGCTGCTCCACCAAGCCCTACTGCCCCATCCCAGCCGGCATGTCAGAATGACCACAGCCTTTTGAGGACATGCTCAGGGCATCGGAGCAAAGGTGAAGTGCACAGCTAGGCATAGGTTTCTTCAAGACAGGTTTATATTTTTAGTGGTAGTGTGGTAGTAACAGTGCTGAGACCATCTGTGATGGGATCTGGGAAAACCAGTCACATGGTGAAATTTGACCTTTTGGAAGCTGACTTCAAGCTTGTTTCAAATATTTTTTCATTATTTGTCTGTTTCAAATGTTATGATTGCCCAAAGTCAGCTGATCAGTTAGATTTCATGGAATAGAATTTTGACAAAACAACTTTAAAGAGAGGGGTTCTAAATAGACTGGCTGGTTGAATAAAGCACATTTTAACACATTCAATTAATGAAAAACAAGTAGATATGTTTAGGGATGATAGACAACATGTTATAGAATAATAATTGAATCAAAACCCAATTTCACCAAAATACTGAGTTTCGACCTACTAGTATTTTCACTCTAATCTCAAAAATGTCCCTTTTCACCATGTGACTGGTTTCCCCAGAGCCCATCACAGTTTTGGGTTATAGGAAAATCTGTTGGGATGGCAGTAAAGACAGAAGGGCTATGTACAGACATTACATGTGTACAATACTGTACTGTATGTAAAGAAGATGAAATCCTAATATTGTTACGAATAATATTGTTGAAACATTGAAACCTTCTTTGAGTGTGACTCAGAAATTATTTTTACAAAGATACCAGATAACGGTGGAGGAGATCAGGAGGAGGACTGCTCCACCTGATTGCAAACTATTCAAAGACACCACAACAAGCGGCAGATACAAACTGTCCATCACGACGGGGCATTTAAGCGCAGGCGAAGACAGCGAACCCGTAACTAGTCTTTCCCCAGTTTTCCGACCTGTCCCACACTGCCCCAATAAAATATTTAGATAATATTTATAGTGTATTAAATTCTGCCATCCTTAGTGCTTAGTAAACTAAGCTGTTTGCGTGTGAAATTTTGTTTTTACCATTTTACTGTGTGTATGAGGGTTGTACTTGGCCTTTATTTTCAATAAAGAATATGTCACACCCCATCAGTCATGTCTCTCCTCCATCATGTGTGTGTCCTCTGACGATACATTTTTTTTAAATAATTAATGTAAGTTGGGGTTTCATTAACTTGTAACACTCTACTGGAATAAACCCTTATGTGAAGCTGTAGAAATTAGTGTTGACATATTGTGTCACCATGACTATTTGCCTTAATCCACATGCCTAACATGTCGGATCTGTAATTTACACCATGCGATTTCAGGCCCAGCTAGCTAAATTATCAGACTAGTTAAATCAAGATGCCAAGTTCAATACACTTCCAATTCACGACACATACACAGTGATGTAGAACATGAAGATATTTAATTAATGAACACAACAAACAACAAATTGCTAATTGTTAATATTTTCAATGTGTGTGTCAACACACTTTTTAAAAATATCCACCACCACCTCTACCATTCCTGGCCCCAAGGTGTGCGTGAGGAGGTCAAATTGATCATTTGACCTCACCTGGTTGGCGACATCACGTGCTGGAGCTGTTGTCTGGAGGAAAAGATAAAAACATAAATTCAGGATAAATAATGTCTATTAAACCTGTCAGAGCCCATATATAGGATGTGGAATATTGCAAATTACTTGAACTCCGTGGCTCTCCCTGTGGCCACAGTGGGGTCTGATGCCGGCAGCATGGCCACTTCTTTAAATTCGATGCTCCTGGCAGCCAGAGCACCGACGGAGGAGCACAGGTCCTTGGCTTCGCCTTAACAAAAATGGGAAAGACATATCATGACACGAACACAGTATTAAATTCAGATTTGATGCACATACCAATGTGACAATGAAACACTTATTGACACTGGGGTGTAATAGTTTGGAGCTGGCTTTCTGAAGTTCTTTATTGATATAAAGTAGTCTTTAAAGTCTTTAAAGTAGTTCTTTATTGATATAAAGTAGTCAACACTACCTATGATGCCTCAGAGTTATCCAAAAACTGGTGGCTGCCTCAGAGGTATCCTTATTCCAAAGCAGCCTGGAAGTCAACCAGTCTCAACGTCAGGTGCCTCAAAGGCATCCAAAGCTAATTGGCTGCCTGAGAGCTAACCAGTGTTAGTAAGCAGCCTGGGAGTCAGCCCCTCTTAATGTCCGTCTAGATGCCTTACAGGTATCTAAAACCAACTGGATGCCTGTGAGTTAACCTGTATACCAACGACTAGGCAGCCTGGCAGTCAACACTACCTATGATGCCTCAGAGTTATCCAAAACTGGTGGCTGCCTCAGAGGTATCCTTATTCCAAAGCAGCCTGGAAGTCAACCAGTCTCAACGTCAAGTGCCTCACAGGCATCATTTGAAAGATAACCACTAACCATTAACAATCACTAAAATACAGTGATTAATCTACAGTAATTAATCTTACTTTGTTACCTAATGTTTTAACCAGATTTAGCTCGCTAGCAGGTAGAAATGACATTACCACAGCTAAGATTAGCATAATCTATCTGCTAGCTAGCAGGTTGAAATAACATTACCACAACATTAGCCGGCCCAAAAAATATAAATATATTAGCTACGTACCTTTGAAATTGTTGAACCAAGTGGGTTAATGCGCTCCAAATGCGCTCCAAGTGGGTTTGAATATGCAATGCGCTCCAAATGCGCTCCAAGTGGGTTTGAATATGCGCTCCGCTCCAAGTGGGGGGTAGCGCATTGATTGGATCAGAGTTTTGGGGGGCGGGACCACCTTCCGGCACCTTCCAGGCAGCGGCTGCCTGGAAGGTGTCGGTGAGGGCTCAAAACACCATCGAGCTCAGTTTTCTTTCCTATTTTCATGGCATTTTTCTCGCATAGCCATTTCATGGAAACTTTGACTTTGTTCAGCTAAATAAATAAAAGCAGATGTTAGTTTCTGAGTCGGTGTTTACACAAAGCAGCAGCTAGTTAGCAGATTCAGAATCACTTTGATGCTGTGTAAACTGGCTCAACCTGGTGACAGAGCCAAATAGCTGCAGTGCACGCCACGTAACACAACGCCTCCATTCAAGCCACGGGAACTTTGTTAAATACTTTACATGTACTTTGTGTATGACAGCAGGACAGCGCTGGGACATGATCTCTGCTGCAGTTTCCCTGTACGCAAGAAAATGGATTGTCGTGCAAAATAATGAGCAAGTTGCTTCTGTCACTAAAAAGAGTTGTCTGGCTGCTAGTGCCTGTTGGGCCACACTGAAACTCTTCTAATTAGAGATGCACCGATCAGGTTTTTGGTGCCGATCACTGAAATCAGTATCTGCCGATCACCGATAATACCGATCACTGAAATCAGTATCTGCCGATCCGATAATACCGATCACCGATCACGGTGTCGATTGAAGCATTCTATTTATTGTGTAGCATTATTGCCTAGGACTATGAGGAAATACATATATAAAGCAACTCAAACATTAAAGAAATTACAGATTTCTTTAAACATTTAGGACTTTTACTTTGAAAAATGTCCTAATTGATACATTAAAATTGATTGATTGCCAGTGTAGGGGATTTCAGATATGTATGGAACACATCTGCATCATTCATTTCCTGGAACTCTTGGGGAAATCTATTTACAGGACTTTTTTTAACATACAAAAGTCTGACTTATTTTTATAAACTCTTCCTTGGTACAGTAAAAATGTTTTAATGTTAGCATAATTTAAGCTGAATCTCAAACGATCTCTAAAGATACAAAATCAGTTCATTGTTTACTTTTATGTTTGTGTATGATTTGTCGACATCTTATTTTGATAAACGGATGTTGTTTCACGTGGTTCTTTCCGCTAACTTTGCAAAACCGGATGTTGTCACTTAAATCCTTCCGCTAACTTTATCAAAACCCTCGCGCTCCCGATGGAATGTGTTTACCGTGAGCATCAGTCTATAGGGGCTCAGACATGCGAGAGTCGGCTGAGTTGACGCAGAGATTCAACTCGGGGGACGGGGACGCCGCTCGGTGGTGAGGATCCCCTCGTGGTCCTCTCACTCTGCGGCCCTCGCCGGGCGCATTGTCTCCGTTGCGGTACGCGGCGATTGAAACGTCTGATAGTTCTCGCAGATGTTACGTCATCTGATCGGCCGTTTTGAGAACGCCGATCAAAACCGATAATGGGAATATCGGCCGATATGGATCGGCGCCGATCAGATCGGTGCATCCCTAGTTTTAATGTGTGTCACTGCGGACGTACTGCTTTCCCTGACTAACCAACATTCCTTCAGGACATTGGTCAAATTCATTTTGAGACTTAAAAACTGGGAAAGCCAATTGGATTTAATCTGACTCAAAAGGCCACATCAGTGTAGAAGTAGTCAAACCCCGTCTGTGATGCTGTCTCAACAATCATAATCTCATTTAAAAGTGAGAAGCACTCACTAAGTGCCAAACTGGGCAACGCTGTCGCTTCATCGAGCCCTGGCGCTACGTGTTGGTACAAAGAGTGCGTGCCTCAGTCCTCCTGTTGTGTGCTTTTAAACTCAACGTTGCCAAACGCAATGAATCTGCTCCATTCTGAACACATTCAACCGTCATTTTTAAATCAGTAACCAATTAAAGGTCTAAAACAAACAACAATGTTGACTTTGTAAGTAATTATGTGTTAATCAGGTTTGTGTTCTTGCCGTCCGCTCTCTTGACATCGAAAACATGTGAAAGTGGTTCTTGTTTTTACGGTATCATTCATGTCAGTCTCCTTTTGTTGCTGGTCAGCACTTCTGATGTGCAAGTTAGTCATTAGGCTACTTAGTGTTGACAGGAAGTGGCTTCTCGACGTCTGTTAGGTGTGACTAATACAGGTGCATTATATATATATATATATATATATATACTGAAAGTATTTTAACATAGAGCAAATAAAAGACCATTTATATTGAACAAAAACATTTCCTGCAGTGTTGCAGAACTACTTTAAAGTAGAAGTTCAGCTGTGACTATATGGATCTTTTGCAAGTAAAAAGTAGTAGAAAAAATAACTTAAAAAAAAAGAAGATCAGTGGCCTATTTACAGAACTCATTACGGCTAAACCACAATTCCTTTTTACAAGTCTAGTCAATAAGAACCACAGTAAAAGGCACTACGTCTGATCCCAATGATTCCACGATTGTTCTGCTCGGTGTTGTGCCTACAACTGATAAATGTGACTATATTTAAAGACAACGCTGATACTGTAACCGTATCCGTGACAAAGTATGTGTTGCACTCGGTTTGTGAGCGGTGCGGTGAGAAGAGATCGTCAGGAAGCCGAGACAAAGCACGAAGTCTTCACGTCCATTGCTGCAGCGTGCTAACGAGCAGCATTTGAAACTCAGTTCCAAACCTTTCTGAGCTGCTGCTGATCTGCCTGGAGGGACCAGTTTTTTCTTTTCCTGGAGCCTGAAGCAGTTTTTATCATCAGCCCGCCTCGAATCTATCATGCTTTATATGATCAGTCATACTGGAGCCCTGGCAAGATCTACAAGGGGGAAGAAGTTCACGTGTCTGATAGAAAAAAACTTCCAGCTGAGGTGGAGAACCCGGCAGGAGGCGCAGAAGTCTCCAAGTATACGCCACAGAGAAATTAAACTCCCATCACCTTCTCGCATGCAGTCATGCCAGAACAAACCACAAATAGTCGGGCGAGTAAACTCACGCAACGCACAAGTCAGTTAGATTTTTTTAAAGAATTGGCAATTAATGTTTTTTTTTAAATTATCCGAATCATCGATTTTAAATATAAAATCCTAAATTGCTGCAATTGTTCTTAGCATCCTGTGTTAGCATATCGTTGTACAACTCCAGTGTCCACCAAAATAGTTTGCAAAGGGAGTCCAAAATATATCAGCTCATCAGTCAGAACTTAAGAAGAAAGCGTTATTATTATTGATTTGTCATAAAACCCACACAAACAACGCTAAGCGCACCACGTCTAGCATCTGCGACTTTGATTTGTTTGTTTGTGGAGCCCGGGTCACATTTGGTCAGCAACCAGGCACACGACTGTCGGCATGGCAACGTAACTGCTCCAGTCTCACGTGGAGGGAAAAGTCAACAGACATCGGCGTGGTCACACGTGTAAGGGATCAACTCATCGGGCATCAGACACTTAACTCGTCAACCCGAAGTGGCGCCGCTCTCTCGCTCACCATGTGCTGAGAGACGTTTGCTGAGCTGGGGCTTTTTTCTCTTCTTTTAAGCATCAACTGGGCAGCAGTGCCGATTAAAAAGTGGAAGATTCCTCCCCCATTCAATGTGCATATCTTTAGCAGCAGCACACTGTGGAAGTGTTTCGTAATAATATTGACACTACTGAACGTGTAGAATCACACGGTACCCTGGAAGGAGGCTGCAGGGCTCACGCAACCCACTGCAGACAAGTGGTTGTTTTCTCAACACTCGGGTGGAGTAATGTCTTGATTGCTGAAGGGTCGCGGTTGTGACGACCCCTCCCTTTCCCTCGGCGTGAGGGTCCTGACACCTGTTTGCTTTGTGTTTTTTCTTTCAGGCTGTTCATCAGCGGATGAGCCACGCCTGAGCCTGGGGGCTGGCTATTCAAAGGCAACGCCTGAAGACAGAGGTGGCTCCCTTGATTGGCTGGCTGCTCTTCTGCGGCGAACACTACAGCTTATTTGTTTTGTTTGTTTAAAATAGTTGTGTTATTCTTTAAATAAATGACCATCTATTGTTTTGAACTCATCTCGTCTCCCATCCATGCTGCAGTCTCTGAGCCGGGTTGTAACATACGGGGACTCGTCCCATTTGATTGACATGGGTTAGATTTGTAGTTTGATGTGCCGTTTGTAATCGGTTGTGTGTGCAGAGATCAGTAGATAGATAGATAGATGGATACTTTATTAATCCCGAGGGAAATTTAGTAGCTTATACACTTAACTTAACTCACAAACATACATACACAAATCACAGTAGAAAAACAATACACATAGGGAGAACATGTTCACAGGGAGTAGGGTGTATACAGATATTACAGTGTGCAAAGTGATATAAATAGTACAGTCTGTGCAATGGGCTAGTATAGCCCAGTGGGCAGGTGCACCTGGTTTGGTGAGGCAGTAGGGAGACATGGACGAGTGTGGGACGATGCTGTTTCCTGTGTAGCGACCTGCTTATGTGAATTTGAGCAGCTATATGTTTGAGCTGTATTATGCTTGTGATGTGTTGTGGTCCTCTGTACATGGTGATGAAAATGGTTGGAGCAGTTGTCTCAGGGGAACGTCCAAGGCTGCAGGTGGGCTGCCTCTCTGTGGTGGCTTCACCGTGCCCGCAGGTTTTAGTGCATAAGTAACACCTGAAGACAAGGGAGGAGCTTACTTAGTTCTGGTTAGGGAGTTAGAGGGACAGGACAGCAGGGATGGACTGCTTTTGCTGTTTGCGTGTTGGTCTCTGTGTGGATTAGTTTTTTTGTTCAGGCAGTTTGTTTCTTCTATGCTGGCTTCTGTGGAGACAGTCTTGAGCGCTCTGGAAGAGGCACGAGACCACTGGTTGTTTGGATTGGATGCTGTTGGTCCAAAACTGGAAGACTTTACTGCTGCTTGGTTTACTGATAAAACGATAGTTTTTTTACGTGTCCTGCTAACTGCATTGTTTTGTATTCCGGTTGTTGTGTTAATGGTCACGTTTGAGATGATTCTGGACTCTGGTTATAAGAGCATTGCAGAGCGTTGGGTGTTTAGGTAGTTGGACCCAGTTACCTTGCAGGTTGCTGCAGTGTGCATTAGGTAACGGTTCATACGGCGAGCAGGCTGGTAGTCAAAGGAGGGATGTGGGGAACTGTTACGGGCTGGGAGATGAACGAAGACCGGTAAGAAATCTGCAAATATTAAATCGATGTAGTTTCCATTCAAAAGTCAGTATTCCTGGTGGGAACACTATTTTGTATGGAGGGGTGTCTGGGACCTGTTTGCTTTGTGGCATGTCTTTCAGGCTGTTCATCAGCTGTGGAGCCACACCTTAGCCTGGAGGCCGCTGAAAAAAGCCAACACCTGAAGACAGCGGTGGCTTCCTTGATTGGCTGGCTGCTCTACTGTGGCTAACATAACATCTTATTGGTTTTGTTTGTTTAAGCTAGTTGTGTTATTCTTTAAATAAATGAATATCTATCATTTTTAACTCGTCTGTTCCATCCACGTTGCAGTCTATGAACCGGGTTGTAACAATGGTGACTTCAGATACAGCAACACATCTCCCCGGGTAACATGAGAATTTTACGAGAGCCTACTTTCTTTTGTTTTCTAAGCCTGAAAAATTTACACACAATTCTTGACTTTTTTCTCTCATTTCCAGACACATTGCTCTTATGCACTTTTGCTAGTTTAAAGAGCTCAAAGGAGACATGGAAAAATAGCCGAATGAGGATCTTCGCACTCCTAAAATATTTTGATTTTAGGAATAAATAATAACATTCATATACTGTTAATCCACCAACTGCAAGGTGGACCTGGTGCAAGAATGAACAACACACTTAATGTCCCACCCGTTTTTCCTGATACTTAAAAAATAATAATCTCCAGCTCGCCTCTGGGCCAATTCCCTCACAAACAAACTCACTGGCAAAGCCTGCAGCTCCTTGCCGTTGATAAACAACTCTTCATTTCTTCATCACAGAAAGTTATTCATCGCTGTCCACTGGCTATCACCCTCCCTCCACCACCAATGTAATGTCAAATAATTAGTAAGACACATCACTATTACTTTGTTCTCCATAGGTCATGTGTATGACAACTATTCATTATAAACACATTTGGCGGTGACCTGTCGCTGTGACCCCCAGGCGGCAATCAAGTCCCGGGAAGGTCAGCCAAACAGGTGAAGGTGTTGTGTATTCTCGTGACAGTAATCTGAGACTTATTCACTTCAACAAATTAAACTTGCTTCCTGGGCAGTCACACAAAAAAGCCCGGTCACAAATAAATCATTGTTTTCTTCAAATCAGATGACACACCGGCTCTTGTTGCATACCTTAACTGTGTGTGTGTGTGTGTGGGGGGGGTGAGGCAGCACCTTTGTCTTGACCACCTACCCTGTCATTTTGGGGTCATTACTTATGTATACGCAGTGTAAAAAAAGTTTACACGCAAGTTATCAGAGGAAGAAAAAAATGTTACTCAAACATTTTGTTTCCAAGTGGTGTAAGGTTGAAACAAAGAGCATGTTGATGGCATCTTCAGGAAGTAAAAAGCACTTCGGTAACAGTGTAATATGTCAACTAGTGTTTCCCCACACTTTCGATGGGTGAGGTCAGCCGAACAAAGAAGTTGTTTGGTGCCAAAGTCAAACAACATAATGCAATAACAATCGTAAATCACACAGAAAAAACACACACACATGCACAGCGTATCCTTACCTGAACCATTGTCATGACATGGCAGGGGTTCAGCAGATATATCACCGTCTTGGTCGCGAATTTGAACCCAACCTCCACTCCAAAAGTCATGCAAAGGGCCACCAGCAACAGGTTCTTGCCCAGACTGTCCTCCTTCGCCCGCGTGTAGTCTTTGCACACTACTCTGAGCTCCTTGGAGAGGTGTATCTTCCTGAGCGCCACGCATACCTCCACCACCGAGACGAGGACGATGACCAGACTTTCGGCCACGCGCTGCTGGGGCGCGATGAAGGCGGCGCACTCGGGCCCCCCGTTGCCCTCGAACTTCGGATCCACCCCGCCGTAGATCCAGTCCAACAGGCTGTAAATGTTATATCTGGACATATTCCTCTTCTCGTGTTGGAAAAGATACGAACAAGATGGAATAAAAGACGGCACACCAACTTCTTGGCGAAACATGAACTGCAAGTTCCCTTTCGTAGCTCGTCTCGTGGTTGAGAGGTAGACATGTATATCCACCGCCTCGGCGTGTTTTAAGCTAGCTAATTCGCCAAACTACTGGACTCACGGGCAGAGGAGGAACTTCTGCTAGCAGAGGGGGGCAGGACTGAGGGCGATACTACCCGGAGCTGCAGCTGCTGCTGGTACTGTTACCGGCTCCGTCCTCTTCCGCGCCCCTCACACAGTCGCTAGCTAACGCTGACAATCAGACGCCCACCGGTATCATGCGAAACAAGCGGTGGCGCTGACGTGCTTGCGGTCGTATCAGGCGGGACAGCGGGTCGCGGGAGGTTCAGTTAGCGTGCTTTAGCAACAACACGGACACCTGATAGGCGCTAGTTTAGCTACCGATCCCACCTTGCTGAACTGTAGCGAGGGTTTGCTTTACCCCGAGTTTAGCCTCTCAGGCGAAGCACAAATCTCATCCAGGAACCAAAATAGGAGGCAGGTTTTTTGCTCGCTGATTTGCGTCCTGACTATTCGCTGAGGTAAACTGTTGCAACCGCGTGCACACGTACACTAATTGAGATATTAATGTTTACTGTACGATTTACAGTTTAATTGAAATACACATTCGTAAACGTGAGTTTATTAACAATACTGGTATTCACAGCTGGTATTTACGACTTGTATCATATGTTGAAATGCATTTGTATGATAGTTAACTTTTATTTCTACTTCAGGGATCACTACTTTGCCTGAAAGACCTTTCTGAGGGCAAATAAAGTAATTACAGATCATACAACTACGGAGTACTCTCAACACAAGTGATGCTTCGGATGGTGTGTTCATGAAATATCCGGAAACTTTTTATAATCTTCCGTCTGAGAAGTAAATTGCCGGTGAATGCAGAGGCGGTAATGTTTCTATTCTACACCTCCTTTGCTTCAACAGTATAACGGCTCCTCAGCCGACTGAAAATTACTTTAATTTCAACTGCGTTTTGGTAATGAAAAACTGTATCATAATCATTATTTTGTTCATGGGTTTCCTTCTCCACGGGGTAACATTAACGATGAAGACAGTAATCAAATCCTAAATTATGCATGAAAATCATAATTCCTACCTGCATTTATAACTAATGTGAGCCAGTTCCACTTATTTCAGAGCAATATTCATGACTGGATGTTGCCACGACACAGTGACCTGTCCCTTTTCTTAACTGTTCCTTTTAATGCTGTTAAGTACACGGTATTGAATGACAATAAAGTTACTCTCTTTTAAATAGTTTTAATCAGCTCCACCACTGATGAAGTGTGACCATCTTCATTGTCTGTTCGGCCAGTTTATCTTGAAAACAAACGAAAGGATTGGCATGACATGTTCTGTGCTGGATGACATTTATTCTCCTATGAGCAGGACACCTTTTAATTATACCACCTCTTTTGCCTTTCTCCAAGCACTGCCGCTTTTAAATCTGTGTATCCACTAAAACATTAGTCATAAACACTTTTCAGTCGCACAGAACATTTTTTCTTATACTGCAGATTTGTTGTAAACGTTTATTCACAAGCAGGACACACTTGTTGAGTTATGTATTGTAGTTTTACAGTTGATGATTGGCCCTGATTTTGTCAGAAGAAATAAAATCTATAGCCACTGTCACTTCATGGCGAGATGTTTGACCAAATGAGGAGTGCTCTTTAATATGCAGTTGATAATAAAAGGACTGGTAACTGTGAATCACATCTATTGGGGGAAAGCAACCATCGCCATGGCGATCCATCGACATATCACAATGTTGATTAGTCTTTTCAACCATCTTTACAAATGCACGACACCAAAATCATTTGTATCCTAGCTAGGGACAAACATGATCAAGTATCACATTAATAGGAACGTTACATGATATGCATTATAACGGGACCCATACATTTCCTTTGAAACCACTTAATTAAAGAACAACTAAGCCTGATTGAAGTGAATTTTAAAATACATAACTTGCCAATATGAAAGTGCACAAAAAAGTAATTTGCAAGCTGGTGTCCTTCATGCTCGTTTGGCGATGCGTTTCCATCATAGTTGGGGGTAGTGACGTACTTCCCACACTAATTGGTTTGGGATTTGCTTCAATATGGCGAATATCTTTCACAAACATGCCAGGGGAGATAGAGTGGAATGAATGAGGGTGCGGGTAATGAACTGACATGGAGATGAGAAGTGAAACATCTTTGAGAGGCATCTAATGTTTCCCATAGTGCCTGCTTTGGTTGCCCGATGCTCGTTTTAAAAAATAACCACACGCTGACATAGTTCCATTAGTGTAAGGCTGTGTTTGTGTGTTTAGGTGTGTGTGTGTGTGTGTGTGTGTGTTCAGCACTCAGAGTAGGGTAGGGCCTGTTTGAAAGCAGGTCCATCAAATGAATCCGTGTTGAGATGTTGTAATTGTGACCAAAAGTATTTGACTATGCACAGCAAGGGAATACATGGCTACATATCTGGTTTGGTTGCTCTGGTGGTTGAAACTGAGCCTGAATATGAAATGAGATCCTCTTGAGTATGAGTGCATGAATAAGGTGAGCTTTCAAAAGATTATTTGAGAAGGACAGGTTTTTCTGATGAATGCAAAATAAAGACTCACAAGGAGGAGAACAGGTGGGTTATATACTGGTCAACATTTCTTCCCCATGAATAAATCATCAAATCCATCCATTCCATCAAATAATTCTAATTTAATGGCTTAAATTATAGATTACGGTCTTATTTATCTCATAAACCCAGAATAATGCACATATTTTTTCCCCCACTTTACTTGACATTTTTGCTACATGTAATATCAGTCCACCCATAAGGATTGTTATTTGAGTGCCTGCAATTGGCACAAAAAAAACATGCATGACAGGGAATGCTATTCAATATATGTCATGTTTATGTGAGGAAAAATATCCTATTAGTCAATGACAAATTATTGGAATTCATGGTTCATGTGACTCATGTTACTGTAAGCGATGTGGGTATGTGCGCAGGAATAACTCAGTCCAAGCCGTTCTGGGTTTTACTCATAACTTTAGTTATCACTCCACTTCCAACTGTACCGCCAAGTCCCCTCCTCTCTTCTTCTCCCCTCTACCCTCACCCCTGCCGGCGCCTGAACAGCGCTGACTAGTGGTCATAACTCCTACATGTAATTAGGTTTATATCATAGAATCTACTCTTACATTACCACTGGTTTCTATTTAAGACACAGATGAACCAGTGTTCCCATAGGTCAAGGTGCCTCGACTGGATCTGACCGATAAGGTTGTGTTTCCTAAGGCACATATTTGTAGAAAGGGGATATTAAAAGGCGAGAGAAAGGCACCTGAAGACTCCAAACGGGGGGATTCAGGCCTCCATTCAGGAGCTTGAGGGCCTGCTGTCATGTGATGAGGAGAATGTCTCATCAGCAGACCTTTTCCCATGACATTCATGCTCAGAAAAATAAAACGGCCTCCATTTCAACATTCTCAAAAGGGTAATGCTGTGTTTTCTCGGTCCCAAAAGGGAAGATACTGACTCAGTTTATAATCCAATGGGGGCTATAAAGTCCAGGCCTCGCTTCAGGATATAGAGAGAAGCGGAGAGAAGGCTAAAGGTCAACTGGCTTCCCAGCACTCGATCCTGAGGGATAAAGAGCGAGTCGGTTTCCCGGCTCGAGATGCGGAACTCCTCAAGAAATAAACTGTCAGATTGACTTGAGGAAAAAGTCCAATTAGTTGGAGATTGAGGAGACTGGGGAAGAGCAACTGGACAGGGAGGAAAAACAGCAGCACAGCCTCAGTTACACAATATGTTTTCCAACCTTCTTAATAATATATACTGTGTTTGTTCATAACAATGCTAGATTTCTTAACAAAAGCTCTTCCCACCTAAAAGATATCTTTTTTTTGTTGCATTTTACAGTTTTCTGCAGTGAGGCACACATCATTTTGTTAGTGCTGTTGTTTCACCTCCTGCCGATCGTGGTGGTTTGAAGAAGTTTGATGAAAAAAGGGATTCGATGGACAACAACACTTTAGCAAGAATATTGAGTTTATTCTTAGCAAGTACAGGTCAGGGAACAAACGCCTGCAGGTTGGAGTACTTTCAGCCACCGAATTGAGAAAGACTATCGAACATGCATTTTAACATATGTTTTATACACAACAAAAGAGGTGGAGTTTATTGTTACCGGCCTTCGTGGACCAATAATATGTAGGCATAATTACCTAATCCTAAAACTGATCAACTAAGTCTGACCCCAAACTCGTTGGACCCCCAGGTTCATGCTGGCCCCAGACCCGTTGAACCCCCTGGTTCATGCCTGTTATCTAGCCCCCGCCCCATGTTCTTAACCTGCAACCTAGTGGCGTTATCTTTTAAGGCCAAGGCACAGTCTTACATGTTATTTGAACGTTGAGCCCTGACTTGCATATTTTTGGATAATCTGACATTAAACAGTAGATGGAAATATACTACAGTGCAACTGTAACCCATGTGTCAGAAACATTTGATGGGATTTGCTTGATTTTTGCTGCAGGAGGCACCTGCAGTACAGCGTTAAGTTTGAATGTTTCCATTTGTTGGTACTTTGGTGATTTATTAAATTCATTTGATTTATTTGGCAATGTTAACCAAGACAATCTGCCTTGAAAAATGAGTCCGTTTCTGAGCTGCATGTCGGTTTTTAAGCTCTGAGTAAACCCAAAAGCGTTAGGATTCAAAGCTGGTTTGACACTGCAGCTGAATCAAGTCCTCGTTCAAAGATAAAATGGATAATGCCTGAGTAAAAAATGCACAAAGAGATGCACAACATCGTGTATTACACTTGCCAGTGCTGCCTGTAATGTCTGTAGTTTTCTGTTCTGGACACCGATTGGGATAAAACAGAACCCCAAATAACAAATCTCCACAAAATAATTTCACATTTTTTTTTTAATCATACCGAAATGCAATTTAATTAAACATCTTTCAAAATATTTTCTTATTTGCTGTCTTATTGGTGTCACCAGGGGGCGATATTACCATTCTTCCCTTCCTTGGTGGAGTTCAACATTTGTCACTTGAGGCTTTTTGGATGATTTTTGAAAAAGATATTGTGAATCTGAACCTTTTAAAATACAGTTCATTTACATAACTGATGTGGCTTTAGCCCTTTCGTGGCTTAATGTGCACTCATATTAATGATTGCAAACACCATTTTATTTTAATACAATCATTTGTTAGAAGCCACATCAACAATACATGAGTCAATAACAATATTCATGCTGATTTAGTTTGTTTTGTCTCCATTTACATGATGCTGTTTATTGCCTTGCTTGAGGTGTTAAGTTATATAGTTTTGTTTATTAAATATTGATGAAATCCTTTTACTGTGTGGAGTGCAGGGAGATTATAAGTGCTTTAGAAGAAGCTATCCGAGCTTCAACTAAAACAAGCTGTAGCGTAGGATCTCATTTACCCAGTATTTTAAGTTTACTAACTCAACAATAATGGCCCAGCTGGCTAGCCCGTTCCTTCACTACAAAAAACACGCAGGACACAAAGCAAAACACAAAAACAACCCGAATACAGTTCATTCAGTGTCTTTCAAGTTTTATATAGTTCTTGGTCAAAAGAAACGAACACTGTCCTTTCTGCAGATAACTGAAATATTTCTCTTATCACGTTAATTAAATAACATATCATTTCCAAAAACACAATGAAATAAGGGTGAGGGGCAGTGGGATGTGTGCAATGGCAGGAGGGTGGAAATGTCCTGTAGAGTCCAGTTCAGAAGATGGGGAAGGTGTGTGTGTGTGTGTGTGTGTGGGATTGTTGGGGGAAACAGAGCAGGACTTATCTGTAGGGCATTTCTGTAGGGAAGGAGATTATCGGGCATCCGAGCAGGATCTGGTCTGGAGGGGCTCCTGACAGCTACTTGGATCATCTGCTTCTCAAGTCTAGCTTTTTCCGGTTTCACCCACTCTCGCTACTCGCTCTGGTCACCATGTTGGTTTCCCCCCAAATGTTTGTTGGTTCTCCCTTCTTTTCCTGCTCACAGGTGCTCTAATTTATCAACTTTTAGGTTCCACCCACTTTTCCTGTGGGGGGAGGGCAGGCACGTGCACAGACATTTTGGGGGGCAGGTGCTCAAATTAAAAAAAAGGGCACCCAATGCCAAAAAAAACCTGACAGAGTTGAAGCATAAGCAGCAAGCCACTGATGAAGCTGTGAGCGCCGCGGAGCATGTCGGCGCGAAATTCTCAAATAAATGCCCCGTCGGATATTAAAACACATTTGGGGGGACTTGATGACAGAGAGAGTAACTTTTATTCTTAAATACTGATGAATGAAGAAAAAGTGGGCTCCAGCAAAAAGGGCACTTTTCTCATCCAGGGCAAAAGGGCTGGTGCTTGAGCACCACTAGGGCTCTATCTGTGCACGTGCCTGGTTGAGGGATAAGGCTGTCCTTCGCTACAAAGCAAGTAAATAAATAAATAAACAACTGTTTGGAGCAATCAGATTTGTACTTGTGTATGTTAACATGACACATCTAAATAAACACTTCCTGAGTGTATAAGACTATCTAGGCACCAGACTCGATTCTGCAAACACTGGTGAGAAAAACCCAACAACCACAACAGACAAACAGAGCTGCTTAAAAAAAAAAAAAAAAAGCAGATGAGGACAGCTGGGCCTGAGGAAATGGCAACTGGATGGACAACAAATACATTATTTTGTTGGTCTGGAAGGTTTATTTTTGTCAGAATGGTGCGAAAATCAATGGACTCCTGGGGGGGCGGCTGTGCTCTGATAGGCCTACTCCTCTCTTCACCGCAGAGCAGGAATCAGTCAAGGATATTAATCTAAACATCAGTCATGCATGGCGAACACCCCACGAGGAGAATAAGCTTGCTCATCCATGCGTCTCCTGGGGAAGGTCGAGGGGGGCTTTGAGGAAGGGAGTTGAATAGGTAAGTTTGTCAGGGTATCATCTCAGGAGATGTGACGTGGGCTGACTTTAGGCACACTGACAATAAAAAGCCAAATTGAAGAGGTTTCCAGCATCAGAACTGGTCAAATGCATGAAACAAATGCGTCAGACCGATTGGAGAACGCCACAGTCCAAACCAGCAAAGACCAGCACAAGTTCCCCCTGTGTGGGGAAAAAAGGAAAGCTTTGAAATTATATGATAATGAGATTCATCTCAGGGCAATCTAATCCTCCAGCCGTTCCAATACGCCACACAAAATATTAAAATATTAAAATTCAAGACTAGTTCCTTTTCTTATTACTACAATATGCAGCATTTCCTTTTCCTTCATCACCTTTAAAAAAAGGTCTCCTGTGCCCGGACTGGATTACCTTCCCAAGGTCGAGTACAGATGTGCAGTCGCTCCTCCAGAGGGCACCGCACACTGACTGCAGGGCATCTGCGATTTGCACCCCACAGCTCTGGTATAATGTACCACTACTGTCAACGGCTCCAGTGACACTCCAGTATAGTCCATCTTAACTTGCTAATCGATGGTTTAACCTCAGCTACACATCATGGGTGGAATTTAAAATCAAACTCCTCTGGAGTTGCAGTCGGGCTGAAAAGTGGCTGATTTTGAGGTTTCAGCCCAGTAAAGTCACATCTCCCAGTACTGTATACTGGTAACAGCGATCTGCAGCTGTGACAACAATCATGTGACGTTGTGATGTCGATGGAATGAGAAGTCCTGTTCAAGCACCACTATGTTTGTGTATCCAGTGTCTCCTCCTCATTAGAGGCAAGTGAGTAAGCACAAAGCTTTCTCCATATATAAGTTTTCATCGGGGTCATAACATATTAATTTCCAAAACCCATTTGTTTGTCCTCCTGGAGCCGTCGGGGTCTGTGTGTGCCCCGGCAGCAGAGTGCAGCGTCACAACTGAAAGAGATGAATGGCCTCATCCTCATGTTTAGACCAGGCAGTCTGCTGCAGTCTGCTGCAGTCTGCTTGAGAAATCAATAAAGATTATGAGGCATTCTCTTCCCCGGCAGATAAAATGACAAACCATCAAACATCCTCTTTTGCAAGAAAAACAACCAGAGCAATAGTTTCCTTAAAAAATATTATTTTGGGAGATTTTTCTCAGTGGAAAGAGACATGGCAATGATATGTGACAAAAAATAAATAAGAACTACTCTGCCACTAGAGGGCACTTCACACTAATCCTTTGTGCGAGTGGTCTATAAGGCACTTTGATTGATTTGATTAATATTAATTATTTTGCAGAATAAGTTTTATATGGAGTACTCGTAAACAAAACAAAATGAATGGGGACAATTGCAGCATTATTTTTCCAAGAGTAAACAAAACCATCAACCTAATTAACAACAAAGCCACAAAAGCTGCTGAGAAGCCCTGAAGGCAGAGTATCTGTCTGCGGAGCTCCAGTACCTGAACAAATCGCTGAAAAGAAGCGTACACCTGGGCCCAGCGGTATCTTGTTCAGCGAGAGCCGCCGAGCCGAGGTTCAGTGAACAAGGTGTCGTCAAACTAGAGGGCCCCTGGAGGAGGAACCAAATCGAAGGAAACAAATGCTGGTTAGACCAGTTTTAGCTCACACATTAGTGGGAAGTGTTGACAGCACATCCATGCAAAAGGACATTATGAATCACAAAGGCTTTTCCTTCTATTATACTGGCCTCATGGTAATAACTGTATTATTACTGTACTGTAATTAGTACAGTGTGCATTGTACACAGTGAGTTAATTTGCAGGATAGTTCTCTGTTTGAGTTTCTCTTTTGGTCTTATTTCTATGTTAATTACTTGTACTACCAACAATTACCTCATAATTACATGGTAAGCAGTAAGTTGTCGGTGATGTGTTCTTTTCATATAGACCATATCGCTGGAGAAGCACTACGAGGGACACTATAATCTGAAAGACATTTCCTCTTTTGACAAGAAAAAGGTTACCTCACTTTGTCCAAAGTGGCTGAAAGAATAGTGTCAAGTCGTGCTGACACGGGACCTATGGAGACTAAATCATTGGAAAGGTTCCTGTACAAATGTGATTACGTTTGTATTCTGGTGGAACAATTAGAAAATAAGTCCACCTGAATGCTTAAAGCCGAGCAGCGTAAAGAAGCCGTCTGTACTGACAGTTGGAATTGGCAGGGAGGAGAAACTGCTCCAAAGACTTCAAGATGGCGAGGCAGTGCAATCGCTCGCTACGTATGAATATGATAATGTGGTTGCCGGAGGCGTCAGTGGGAGGAAAGGTCAGGCTCTTAGAAGTTAAAAGAAGTTGAAGGATAGATTGAAAATGATTGCATCATCAAATGTCACTTCACCTGTGCTGTCTCTTGTTTACACCTCCACTCACATTTCTAAAGTTTTCCCAAACTGCCAGAGAGATTAGTACTTTCATAAATTAGTCATTTAAAAAAACAAAAAAACTCTTTTAGGTATACAATATGAAGAAGAAGGACATGTTTTCTACATTCAGAGGTTTTGTTCAGTGTCAATGAATTCATATATTAAACATTACTTATTTCGTCTTATTTAGATCCTGTGGTAGTGATAGTTATGCCGAAGATACATTTTGTATTTGTCATCAAATTTTGTTTTCATGGAGAGGAAATGTCAGCAACTGCAATTATTGGGAGTGTCTTTGTTGAACACATTTACAGTTTCACCTTGATTGGACACATTTTGTAGGATAATAAGAGCATTAAACATAAAACATTTTGAGAAGTATAACGGCTTGGACTAATTTGAGGGTGGTTGGTGCAACGGTGTGGTGTGAAAGTCATATTAGTCTCATTAGACTTTGAGAGATTGTCAAGGTTTGCCTTTGTGGAAGACAAATAATGGTCCTTTCTAAAAGTAAATGTAGCAATGCCACAACGTAAAAATAAATGCTCAATTATAATTCAGTTTATGGATGTTATTCAAGTAAAAATACACAACTCTTAACAGCTGTTCTCTCAAGATAAACTAATTATTCACTAGCCGACTTAAAAAGATGTGATTCAAAAGAACGATGCAACCACAACCACAAGAAGCCTTGGCAACTAGAATATTAGATAAATATAATAGAGTAAAAAGAAATACAAATATTTCCCACTGAAATATAATATATATATATCTATATATAATATAATACACAATATAATACTATACCATTAGTTATGGTTTACTGGGACACCCACATAGAACAGATATATCTTTAATGTTTAGATCATAGATATACTGTAAATAAAAAGCTTCAGACAACTCGCTGCTGTGACACATGATTCACTGATAGTTGCTGCTAAATATATCAAATGCACCCTCAGAGAAACTGCGGCCCATTTAAGCTAAATCCCTCCCTCCCCCTCCCCCCCACACATACACACACACACACATACACACGCACACACACACAAACAGTTACACCCACGCACACACACAGCCCTTAGCATTCAGTGGTGACTGGCCACGGGGCCTGCCCCCCCCCCCCACCTTTATACAAATTGTCAATATTTGTGTTTTGGAAATTTGTCGTATTTGTAAAATAGAATATCTGCGCAAAATATGTTTTTTTCCTTCTTTTGAGGTTGTGTGGCCGGTGCAATAGAAGTCCTTCATGCCGTCTGCATAGTAACTATTGGGGAGTCATGAGTTCTCAGGCTATCTGACCCCACCACGACTCAAATGTCCCACATATTATGAGCTGAATTAGTTTTTCGGCTATTCCCCCCCATGCCCAAGTCTGTTGCTGTTGTTGTTTTTTGGGAGGACTTTGCTTATGGCTCTGAGTCTCCAGTGGAGGATAACATTGTGAGCAATTTGGCTTTTAGGATGTACACGTGACCGTTGTCTAGCGTGCATAACATTGCCTCACGATATTGGCTTCACAGAAAACTCTCGTAGGCCGTTACACTTCCTCCCCTGACTTCAGCTCGGCATTAGATAAATATTGCAGCTCTAAGTAATGGGTCACAATTAAGTGCTTCATTTTTTCTCTTTCCTTTTCCCAATGCTGCTGCTACACTCAGCTGCACTTAATGCCAACCTAAACTCATATCCACGTACTTAAGGTCAGCACTGCATCACACCAAGAGTAGAGATGTCTGCTTCCAAGCTGTGCATTTTTGTGGGGTTAATTATGCTTTAGTTCAAAAGAAAGTGCTGCACAGATGACATCTTGCCTGTTGCTGCCTATCAGCTGGATGGCTGGGTTCACAGTTTTCCTTCTCGGTTGATTTCCTAGTTTGGTTTTCGCAATGTTTGGCGGTGCTTTGCTGGGTGACGGCCACATGGCGGTGGGTGTCCTCACTGAGTGGGTTTTTACACCGTCTAGCGCCAGGTTGTCTCATATGATTGTTGCAGAGTGGAGTTTATCCGTGTCCCTCCGCCTGTGACACCAGGTGCTGATCCTGGTGCGTTCTTCCTGGCAGGGAATGACAAGGCCAGGGCACTCACGCAAAAAAAACATCAACCTTGTGCAGGTCTGCCTTCACATTAATCTGTTCCTTCGACCGACGGAAATGTTAAGATTATTTCTGCACCTTTGAACTACTTCCCCTCCCCCCAACCCCCCGGCTGTCTGCAGCCTAATGGTGTCACCCCACTGTGCAGAACTGCACATCTATGAGATTGAAGACTCCCCCGAGTGGCTTTGAGTCAACCAGACAATTACTGGTGGATGTCTTTGGGCTGCAGTGGTCTCTGTAATGTCTTTCATTAACTGAAACCTGTCGCGTTTTTTCACCAAACACTCAGTCACAGCAACAAACACGTGAGCGCTCTTCATCTTTATTCACTGTAAGGAACAGCAATTCCTAAACTAAAGGATGGGAGCCGTTTTTCAGGAGCCCCCACACATAAAACCTGGGTAATAAAAAGAACACTTTTAGGACGACGGTTAGCAGAGGTTGAATGCAAGGGGGAAGTATATTTTATGTCTGTGGAGATTGCCCCTGGCATCGCCCTCGCCAGCTGATAACTTCCTTCTCATCTTGGTTTTCAATTCCTTCCTCCACAATACTGACTCCAGCCCACAGACAGAAGCTCATTAGCCCCATTCGTATGTTCATCGCTCAATGTTTATTGGCTGACCATAATAGCCGAGGTCATCGATACACAATTGCACTATACTATACTTTGTCTTGCAGGACTGACTGATACAACTCCTAACTCGGCAGAGTAAGTTTTGCCCAGTTCTTTCATTTTAAGCAGACTGATTCTTTTGCTCAGACTTTCATGATTTGGTTTGTGACAATACCTCTCGTATTATTATTTTCTCCTGGTAATGTGTATGTTTCTTGTTATGAATATGCGTAAATTACCGTCTGCTGCCAACGGCACCAAAAAAAATCAAAGATTCGTATTGAAGATGCCTCTCTCCATCCTGCGCGGCATGCAAGTAGAGCTGTTGCCCAAGTCTAGTTTGGCCTTCGCCTTCATTAAAAATGAATGTGTGGCAGGTCTGAAGCCTCTTTGTGATCTAATTCTCAAATGCGCCCTACTTTTTTCTGTGTTTAAGATCTGGGTACGAACAACCGCCACTGTCTATGTGTGTGTGTGTGTGTGTGTGGGGGGGGGGACATTTTCCCCGGCGTGCTGAGAAATGAAGTGCAGAAACATAATAGCGTTCCTATGCGTTTAGTTGAAGGCCTGACAGGGCAATGAGGACTGGACCGCAGCCAGACAGCAGCGGTCACCTTCAAAGTGTGCTCAGCAATGTGCCCATGAAAGCCCTCTGCGCTGTCGATGGCTCTGCATGGACTCAGGTAGATTTACTTTTTAAGGAATTTTTCATAACTTTGTCTCTTTCATTACAGTTTGTAAATCTCAGGTTTAGATGTTAATATTGTTGTTATTATTGACGCATATAAAAAAGCAAAGCTTGTTGGGCATTTGTCTCTCGGAGGGGCTTTGAGGATTTGCTGTTTTTACTTTATAGTATATAAAACAATGTTTCATTATTACTCTGTATTCCAGCTTTTTATGGCCTTCCTACAAGCAGTTTTCACCAAGAAGGGTCTTACAACGAGACAAAATACAACGTTCTTTTTATTCCCCCAATTTCCATTTGCTACATGTCATACAGTAAGAACATGAAGGATAGAGGGCAACATACAGAGTCCAGTCACTGAGCATATGGAGAGCAACTTCCCAACAGAAACACAGAGCCCCGCGATGTTCCCGGAGCGCTCTTCGTGGAGGAAGTCTTTGATCTCTCAAAGCGTCGGGACATGCAATGAAATTGCTGGAGAGAGAACACAATGTGTGCAACTCTGCTTGCAGACGGCTACTGATTCACAGTTAGGTTTGAAAAGTGCACACAAGGTACGGATCTGGTAAGTAGCTTGATGATGGATATTGTCTCTACTGTACATCTTTTAAGATACCGTGACAGGTAGTGTTGCAGATCTCCATGTAAGACAGCGGTACCTATCGGATGTAAAAAATAAATGACGTGACAGATCCATATATACAAAAACTATTGGAATTGCTTTTGCAATATCTACAAATTCACAACTTGGTAATACAGTTCTGAGCAATTAGAATTGTTGCCATTTAGTTTATAATATGTTGTTTAGTTACCGTAGTCTATTTGTCTACAGCTTTCTACCCATCGAGAGATGTGCATCAATGTAGAGGTTATGTCGTATAAAACATCATATTTAATGCGGTACTGACTATATATATGGTAATATATTCTTAATAGACTGTTTCTCATAGGATGACATGTTTCTGCTGAAGTTAACACTGGTCCTTTGAAGAAAGGATTCATCACATGAAAAACTAAATCATAACCAAACCAAATGGCAACAACACAGTAAAGCCCTGTCTATCAAAACCACTCAGATACCATGTTAAATAATTCCTGAAATAGCATAAGCTCTTGACTTACAATGTACATGCATGCTTATAATACTTTAAAAAAATGAATTTCCTCCTTTTTAAAAGTTGATCAGTCATCTCTAACCTTTGAACTCCTACATTTTGTTTGCCCGTTCAGTTTGGATGACAGAGATTCTGCTGCAGAGGGCAGAGGTTTTGGTTTTGTGGCTCTGAAAGTATTTTTTCCCATTTTTCTGCTGCCCACAGTACACAATGTGCATAAATAAGGTAATCCTGCATATTGTGCCAAACTAAAACATCTAATTTGGGACAATGTTAAACTTGTTGTCTGAAGCGTAGGCTTCAGTATATGAAGTATAACGATAAGATGAAGTATAGATTACATTCAAGGGTGACAACTCACACGCCATAGACCACGCTGTGATCAAATCTCCTAGGAAAGCATTCATGATCACTTGTCAGTGTGAAGACAGAGCTGAAATATTTAACCCTTTTTTTATGTGGCACCTTTTTTTATGTGGCACATTGCTATCATGTCGAGAATATAAATATAATGTCGATTTAATGAGTTTCACGCAAACACCCTTTTCACAATGTGGACGTAATTCAATTGTGTTCCTTTACACTGCTGAACAGCTCTAACACACATGAAATTGCCATGCGAGTATCTTTGGTCCACACGATATACGACATAATGATCACGCCAACTGGCTGCATGGTGATATTTAGGTATAAGGAGACTGTCACTCGGAGGACGACGACTGTCTTTCAGTCTCACAAAGTTCCATTAAATATTCGGCGGCGGCTGCTTCTTCTCATAACTGCTCACACCTTGATCACATTACTCAGTTGATCATGCATAAACACTCCATGTCATCAGATCCGGAATTAGCGGGAGCCGGCCGGCTTTAAACGCCCTCAGCAGATGCGTATCGCTTTGTTTGAGACGGGAATCCATTTGTTTAGGACAAAATGATAAAAATCACTTGTCAGACAGAGACCTGGCACCTCACAGTGACAGCGTATCAATTCCTTCAACATCCTTTGGTTCTAAAAGCCATACCATGTCAGCTGCATGATGATGTCTGATTGTTGTTAACCATTACAGAAAAAATGCTATTATACAGGAGCACATTCACCTGGTTTGTCATTATGAGAATGAACGGGATTTATCAGGACTATTAAAATGTTATGAGCTCCACACAAATCTCATCAAGAGTTTATAGCGTTGTCATTTATCATGTCAGTCCGGTCATTGTTTGAATATGAAAATGGTTTACCAAGAGACGTTCAAGCTGATGGTGAACAAAATGTCCTCTCCGCAGGTTGAATGACACGTGTTTCGATTGGTTCAAAGATCCTCTCCAGTGTTGAGTATTTAAAAACAGTGCAGGAGAGGAGATGTTGATACTGATGCCACCCAGACGACATATACTCATTATGAATTGAATAAGAAATAAATATCTGCTCTATTATTCAGTTTTTGAAGATTAATGCAAAACAAAGCAGAATCGTTCTCTTTCATTTTGTTGCATCTCAACTGAACTTGCAGTTACTAGTATTAACATGAGGCCTTAATGCGTTTTCCAAGTGGGAGATAAATAAAGAAGTGATGGTGGTCATGCATCTCCATACTCACGGAGCGACTTCCCTTTTCCTCACTTTGTATTTTTTTAACGTTTGTAACTGAGATGGGTTGAACTGACAAAACCTCTGCGTTATCAAATGAGGGTAAAAACACTTTCAGAGCTCTGTGTAAATTATTAGCATCACATCAATATGCACATGTGATTGGAGTTTTAAGTGCCTATGTAAATGTTGCTAAGGTTACGAGTATGTAAATGATGACTAACTGGGATAAACCACAAACACACTGATACTAAGCCCTATTTTAGTGTGACAAACACCGTTATTGGAGGTTGCAGACATACACGTTTACAGATTGTCATGCATTAACCTATGACTGATACATTGTACATGGTTTGTGTTATTAACACACCTATTTAAAAGTGGCCACAACACAGATCACTCATTCTCCTATGCTCACTGTACCGCTGAAGGGACAGTTTGAATCCACTAGATGTAGCTCATGGTCATCAAAGAGTCTATAATTAAGACAATGCAAAAGTGCATTCGGCAAAAAAGCAACAGAAATCGCTTGAGAATCATAAAACATTTGTGTAAACACGTACTAGGTTCAGCACAAATCAGAAATACAGATGTCACCAAATAAACAGAAAACCGAAGTTGGACACAGTAGTCACAGCTGGAGACACATTTCATATACAATTTTTAAATCAACACCAAAAAAACATTTAAAATAAATGTGATAATTAGTTTGCTCCTCAGTGTGATCACAACAATCACACCTAGTTCGTTATTTTACTTTATTATACAGCAAAATGCCGTGAAACAAAAAAATAGTCTCCAGTGATGACATTTGTTGAGAAATACCGCACGACTGTGACATATCGGCCTTGGTTGTCTACTTCAAAACACAAAAACAGTACAGCGTATGTAGACAATCAAATCCACACCAATATTCTGTACACAAGTACAAAAGGGCAAAAGTACAACATGAATCAAAATCTTGCTTCATGACGAGGCAGAAATGCAGAGAAATCGAAATGGATCAAAAACAACAACAACAATAATACACAGATGCAGAGAAAACAAAGAAATAAAGGCATCAGCCCACATATACTTAAAGAAGAGAGAGTGTCCGTTATGATTTAATGTATAAAACAGCTAATTATTTGCATTTCCATGGAAAACTGTTAATAAACGATTCAGAATTGGACTTCAGTCTGAGGTAATGGTGGTAGTTTGTTATGACTGCTCGCGCCACGAGCCAAAACATAAATGCTCATGATAATTGTTCTGGACTACGCTGGATGCTTTTAATCTCTTTGCTTCATCTTTTCACAGGCAGAGGTCTGTTAACCTTCCACACTAATGGGCAATTTTACACTCGGTGCCCATGCCCATGGCCGTGGGGGTGGGGGGATTGGGGTCTGGGGTGGGGGGTGTGGAGCAGCCACATACTGCGGTGCACGGAGCTTGTGGACACCAGTATATGTTTACATGTACCACACAGGCCACTGTGCACATGAGTGCTGTAAATGCAAATGTGAGCGTGTCAAAGCCTCTTTCTTTTATTATGTTTGTAGGCACATAGCTTCTCTGTTGTTGAGCATACTCGGCCAGTTAAAACAATAAGAGCCGCTGGACTAGAACATGTACAGGCAGCCCCACGGGAATGCAATGGCAATTCCAGACGATGCTGCATTGGGTCAGTTGCGATTCAGCGTAAGCTGAAGGCCAGACACTGACGATTATTAATGATGTTCCTATGGAACTATACAGGCTGCCCCCGGCTTACGTAGCACGGTAAAGGAACAGACAAATGGCTTTTCTGGCGCTTTCTGATGCATCGCTGTGTGGCTGTGTGTGCGTGTGTGTGTGTGCATGCATGTTGTTAACTTGATGGGCGTCTCAAAACCTTGTCATTGGTAATGAGCTACAATGACCATTTCCAAGGCATGCTTGCACTAACTTATTATAAGTAAAGCGCAAACATGTCAAAACATAGTGAAAACACAGTTTGACTACCCTACAAAACGGCAAGCAATCAAGCTACAGCAAAGGGACACTTGGTTACTTACAACAGGGGACAGAGCCAGAGCCAAGTGGGGAGGGGGAACAAAATAATTCTATACAAACAAAGATGAGAATGTGCTCCCTCCAAGGTCCACGACAATATGTGAATCTACTATATGTTAAAATGTGCCTTCCACCTATACAGACGTGCAACATATCAAACTCGTAGGAAAAAACAGACACACTAAACACGCCCGCCCGCCCACGCCCCACCCACACACACCCACGCACACACACACATTCTAAGATGTGATGGACTTGGACTCCTGCAAACCTGACTAACTCCAGATCAAGCCTAGCATTTGGTCAAATTCAGTTTAGGTTGTTAGCCTTCATAATAACGGGATTTCTGTTGACATACGTGGCCCAGTAGCCTAAATTGAAGATGAAGAACAGAACTGGGAAAATTATGCGTGAGATCTTGTCCACTTTGCTGACACGGTTGTAGGACATCTTGGCCTCCGTGTAGGGGTCATCCATTTTATGGAGGTATTGGTGTTTGGCCGCCGCTGCATTGGCACTCTTGGCAATGGTCGTTAAACCCTGGTCTTTGGCCACGTTGATGGAGTAGGTGCTTCCAACAATGTTGAAGGAGTTGTTTGCCTTTTTGGACAAAGTCGCAGATTCTCTTCTCTGAAAAGGAAAAAGGCAGTCAAGGTAAAGGTTGTCAGGGGTGAAGCACCAGACTGAACAATACTTCCATTTGAACTCATAAAGAGGAAATAGAAGCAACACCACGAGACACGACACACACAAGAACAAAACAAAAGCCTAACCATATCGTTAATCCTGGCCATGTTAGCCTGAAACGGTTCCTGAAAAGAAAAGTAGAAAAGAAAAAAAGTTGACCAATTATTTTAAAATTACCCAATTTACATACTCTATTCATCAGTATCAAGCTGGAAGTACTTATGAACATGTTCGTTATTAATATAGTGAATTAAAATCTGCATAATACAAATCTGGATTGCAGAAAAAAAGGTTGTGATAAAAATTCCAGACCAAATTAATAGTGTGGAAATATTAATATTAATAAATAATTACAAAATAAACAGAGTGCTGCAGGAACGAATCTTAAAACGAAGAAATTAGTCTGCGTTTTTGCACATCCAGTTCCCTCGTTTCAAAGGAAATGTTTTTTTAATGGGTATTTGGTTAGATGACTGAAATAAGGGCTAGGGTTAACAAACGCTGAAGAGATTTTAATGTTTTGTTCGACAACATAAAATATGTCAGGAGATACCCCTCTTGTGAATTTTAAAGCGTTTATATGTCTTTAAAAAAGGGTTGCTAACAAGTGGCTAAATGAGAACACAACATGTCCTTCTTTAGCTTCGTGGTAGTGACGGCAAGCCATGCGACCGGAGCGTAGTTTGTTTATAGCATAAGCATTAGCGTTTTACTTTTGCCGATTGCATTCACGCTTCTAAAGTCACCAAATTGGAGTTTGTGAATATCATCTTGCTTCATATAACATGCGAAAATCAAAAACGTTTGTTGGCCACAGAGTTTATTGTTTGCCATAATCCAAAATTCAATTGAACAATCCCATTCATGTCACGGGTCCAGTGCGATGCTAACTTCCGGATTTGTCTACGCCTTTTGTCATCGCTGCAGCGTTTTATATTTTGCATCCCTACAGAACTAGGCTGGCGTAGCATCTGATACGGCTAACGTTAGCGATAGCAGTACCGAGCGGGATTGAAAACAAAATAATAGTGCCTGAAAACTTTCCTGACAAACTGCCTGAAGAGGCCTGGCTGCTCTCATTCATAAAACACCTTGTGATACAACAAAAACGACAAAGGCTGTGTGTGATAAAGCTGGCTGGAGAAATAGTTTTCTTCCTACCACTGGAGAGAAATCATTAGACCATCTGTCATATTAAAATTGCACAGGGGAGGCAGAATTTGATTTGCTAACTTGGTACACTCTGATAGCTAAACTAGCATAACCAGAGGATCCTGTAAGCCTGAAAGAGTGCACACGGTAAATGTGGGGGAACAAGTGGGCCACCAATATTGATCGCCGGGCACAGCTTTTGGTTCCTGCGTGGCACGCAGCATGTGAGCCTGGACTCGGGTCATTTTCTTCACACCACTCGACCCCACTGTGGCAATTTTAAGATCGGCAGCAACACCACAGCACTGTGTTTCACGCAACCGAGTGTTTCACTTTCAGTGCTCCCTGTTTTCACTCTCACTTTGAGCCCAGCTTAAGTTTTTGTTTTGCTTTTACGACTTCATTTTATTTTCCTTCCCTTTCCTTTGACTCCATCTCTCAAATTAGCATAACTAATGTGATGCAACAACTGGTTGCCCAAATGAATAATTTTTTCGGAGGGTCGCGCCCGCCAGCGGAGGCAGCCGTCTACGGGAGGGTTGCTGTTTCTACTGCCCAGCGGGTCATCAGTCAAAGGGAGGCGCTGGTGAGCAAGTTTCGCAGACTTCGAACCACTTGTGTAGAGCCCAAGACCATCCTTCAGTGTCCCAACAATCTGCTGTTTGTTCTAATGACATTGTTTCGACAGGGGTCCACTAATGTCCCCTCTTCTCCTCTTCACGCTGCATCTCATCACCAACTGTTTTGTTTGGTCTTTATCTTCAACATTCACCCTGCCTCATAAATGAAAGCAGAAAAAAGGGCTTTACTCGAGACGTGTGCTGCAGTATGTTTGTTGGGCCACTTGGTGATGCAGCAACAAGCAGTGGAATACTATTAGCAGTAAACACCACAGTAACGTGACGCTCTGTCCGAGGCGATGGAGGCAGCAGGATTGAGGAGGAAATGCGTTCAGCGTGATCGATGTTTCCTCCTCAAGTGAGCAGGAGAACAGGAGGAGGATGATCCTTCAAGCTCCTCTGCGAAAACAATAAGTCAGGTGTAGAACCTAACAAAGCTTGCAGACAGTTGATTGCATTAAGCAGGGGAATGGTGAGACGCTGCCTGAAGGGGTCTATCTGAAGTCAATTAGTGCGGAGAGAGAAAGAGTCGCTCTAATGACCCCTGGGTAACCAGACACTCTCCCAGATTATAGATTCATCCACACTCACTACCACTATGAGCCTCCTCTATCACAGCCACGGCTTATATCAGCAGGGAAAGCAACTGGCTACGATATTGTGTCCTGCAACCTTAATCGTAGTCCCCTAAACTCTTCAGTCATTGGCAGTACCGATGCTCTTCGCACTGAAATCTGACACATGAGCCGAGCAAAGTCAATTTTCTGACGCTATTTAGCTGAGCTGTCGTCCGCAGTAATTTATATGGTCTAATTATGAGGGAAAACACATGTGGAATTCGGCTGTGTGTGTGTGGGTTATGAACCTACTGTGACGCAGCACATAAATGACCTCCGGCCAAAGATTCTTGCGCACTATCCAAAGTCATTTGGCTCGCTGCAGGCACAAATTACAGCCCAAAATACAATGCATCTATTGACCTTGTCTTTGTTACTTCTGCAAATTGTTGCATCATAATTCACGAGTGTGGGTGTCCCGGGGTGATTGTGCTTCACTGTGTTCTGCTGTTTGGAGCTCAGTGTGCGTGTAACGGAACCACGTGACAGTCTGTCCCTGTCTAAGATTGGAGATGAGGTGTTGGCATATTTGATAGCCTCAAGTATCTGAGCATGCACCCCGTGTGTTATGGAGCCATAACGTCTACGTGTGTGCTGTTTGCCCTTGTCGAAGATTTTGTAAATATGGCCGTGGCCTGAGCTAGGATTGGTGGTTAGATATGACCACTTCATGTTGCTATATTACAAAAGTTATTCCCATGCCACGGCAGTCAGTGGAAACTTGCCAAGAAGCAAATAATCAAGCATAACAACACCTCCAGCTCAAACAGATATGGTGTGGAAAACTTATCAAAAAAGGCAATAATAAAAGGCCTCCAGCAATGGCAGCTCAGTTTATTGTTTTTATTTTCCACCTGAGCACACTGGATTTCTGTTCGTAAACTACATAAAAGTTTGGTTAAACTTCGCTGTAGCAACTTCCCCGCTGCTCAGAAGAATTATTTGAGGCGTCACGCTGAAATTTCACTGGCAGGAGTAATTATGAAAAGGCCGTGCCTCCAATTTTCTCACAACTATTGTTGAAAAATCTGTCGCCGTTTGTGCTGCAGGTGTGAGCCATAATGTTCCCGTCTCACGGTGATCTCTCCTCGGCTCCAGCAGTGACGCTCACTGCACAATGAGCCGGAGCTCATGCGCCTGCTGATGAAACCAGCAAATAATATCGAACACAGTAGAGTCCAATCATGTGTCACGGTGTGTCGAGATACGCAGGTTTCAATCCAGCCCTGCTCCCCACACCTTGGTGGGGAGCGCTAATTGGGCAGCTGGCTTGTCAAACAGAACGTTAGCTCACAAAAGAGAAAGAAAATGGCACAGAAACTCCATAACCAGCCAAGTAAATTAGTGCACATTGATTCTGCGGCTCACCATTTCATTCCTAAAATAAGAAGGAGCCTGAGGGCGATGAAGTCATCGTTTGGCTCCGGTAAGGGGGATGACTGGGGTCGGTATTTTCAAAAGGACTTACTGAGTTTAAACGTCTCTACTGAAAAAACACCTTCAAGGACCTCCTCCTCCTATAGGTTCAGTTTAAAAAAAAATTGTAAATATGTCATGAAGAACAAAATGTGTATCCTGATCCCTTTGCTTTTCAATGGCTGGTTCTAGGCGTGTGATGGGAGTGCCACGTCTCCCTCTGTGACCCCATTCTTTTTTTAAAATCTATCATGACAACTGCATGCTCAGCACGGCCCCTGAGAACGCAGCCCAAGCTGTTGCCATTCAGACGAGGCATCAAAAGGAAAAAAAGGAAAAAGAAAAACTCTGGTGCAATGTAACTCTGCAAATTATTCTCACGACTGAAAGGTTCCATGGCAGCAATAGGCATTTCTGCCAATCACTCAGAGGACCAAATGTCAAACTATAAAAAACACGAGAGAGAATGTACTGATTGTGTCAAATGTTTGAACATTAGTAGCAGAAAATAGATTTGTGGAAATGTCTGTCGCAGTAGAAGAAATACAGTGTGGCTGTCAGAAGTATCCCTGTAGCTTTTTACTAAGCCACTATTTACAATGTAGGACATATTTCATAAGGTTTCGAATTTGACATTTACATAATTCACAAGCATAACACCAAACAAAGAAGGCCATCATTCCAATGTACTTTTACGTCTTTTGTATATTGCCATTGTTCATATGTGCCGATCCATTTAGCGTATGAAATCTCTCAGGAATGAATCCATTATAATTAGTTTAGTTGTACAGTAATAGTATTTTACCTAACCCCTGTTTATGTTGTCTGCACCTTGTTTTAACATCATGGCCAGGTTTCTCCTAAAAAGCAGGGTTCAAGCTAAATGAGATATTTTATCTGGTTAAAAATACAGAAAGTTAAAGAAATTAATTTAATATAAAGCAAAGTAATGAAGTTAAGTTGCTGTTATGTTATAAATGTTTGCCAGTTCTAAGTGTGCCTTTGTATAAACGCCATTAGTTTTACAAATTGTCCAAAAAATACAATTGTATGGTATTATTTCTTTCTTTGGTATTCATGCGAGGACCTTTCGAAGGGAATTGACCGGCAAACCATTCATTATTAGTTATCTTATACATACAGGCTATTTTTGAGAGGAGAAAAACACATTTTAGAGTCTACTTCTCAGCACTGTCAATCAAACCACAGAGCGACCAACACCCGATTCTGTCAGTCATACTGTCCGTACCAAAACATGAACATAATTCATTTATTTATTTCATTACTGGAGCAAAGCTATGGAGAAGCTTTAAGCTATGGAGAATTTCATACATTCAGCACATGACCATCAGTTTTACTCGTTGCTTCTCAGTGGCCGCTTTGATCTCATGCCTCTAGTGTATTTAATTTGACGTGATCACTTACAAAAACATCATAGACATAATGTTGAATTCAAGCACTGAGGTTACCAAGTTGCACTTATAAGGTTTTATTTATGGGACTTGGTCACAGCTTCAGGGAACAGCATCTTGTTTGGACGCTCGCAAAACCCGCCCTAAATATGAACAAAGCGCCAAAAAACTCACCGTCACTCACCGTCCTGATAAACGACACCCAAACAGCCCAGAACATTGACACATTTAAAATCCACAAGCTGTGATTTATTAGATTTAATAAATAAAAGTGTCAGCCTCAGGTGATTCATTTTAGATGATGCACACTCACTTTTTAATCAGGGTGTTTAGACTACAAGGGGGCCATCCTTTGTGTGTGGGGGGGGGGGGGGAGGTGTTGACACTGACTTTAGGATGAGACAAATGCTGCCATCGTAAATCAGGGCCATTGTCTTTGGGAGTTTACTTCTTTTTCGGCTCCCGCAGTCCCGTCCCTCTGTCCCTGTTCTATTTGGCTGTTATGAATAAATAAAAGCTCTCTTTATGGAGTACTCGGGGCTTCAAAGGAGGAAACTTTCTATCAATGATTCCAAAGTGCAATTTGCCCACGTCGCTCCGCGTAGAGTAGATGAGGACTTACTGAGCAAGTTGGAGCATCTTTAACAAGCTTAACAAATCAAAAGATGGGAAACAATTGCAATCATTTGCAACTAAACTCCTCTCAGAAAAACCGTTGCTTTAGTTTCTTTCCGAGTTGACGCATTTGTGATTATTTATGTTAGTTCAGCGCAGAAGTGTGGCCGTGTCATATCTCTTATTAAACAATAAATACAAAAATAAAATGATATATAGAAATAATAATCACTCACCCTTATTTCCATGCCATCTTTTTTCCCATCCCATGCCCAGCTTCGTTTGGTGAAGTAGTTGACTGTGGCAAACTCAATCAGGGCAGAGAAGACAAAGGCATAGCACACTGCCATGAACCAGTCCATGGCAGTGGCATAGGCCACCTTAGGGAGGGAGTTTCTAGCACTGATGCTCAAGGTGGTCATGGTTAGGACAGTGGTGACCCCTGAGGATGAAAGGAAAACATCAGCAAATTGATCTTTTTTTATAGCACAAACACTTAAATGGAAAGTTCATTTTTTTGCAACCTGGGTCAAATATTGCAGAGTTTTCTATCTACCCTGTCCTTTTGTTGATATTTTGGAAACCAGGACGGCATGTTGATGTAAGACAAACTTTGAACAGGGTTGAATTTTAATTTAGCTCAAGCATCTCAATTCCTTTTTTTGTGAGAAACAGGTAAAAAGGTCAAATATACTGTATACATGAATTAAAGTGTGGTGCATTGCACTGCAGAGCTTCACCTTTACATAATCTACTGTGTGAAATCAGAAGTCTGCTCGGTCAAAATGAAACAAACAAGCTTCTGATTTTCAAACCAGTCTAATGGATGCATTTTCTGACAAAAAAAAAGAACATACATCCTTTAAAATCCACGTCTACAGGACCCAAGTTGGAAAAAATGCTTCATTTCCTTTACCTTATACACAAACCGAGACACACATGCTATTGTCCCGCGTATATATAGTGAAAGCCACCTCAAGTGCACAAGTATTATGCAAAGGTTGACTACGATGAACAACATATGTGAAAGTGAAAAGGAAAACGGACTCCGTCTCCAAATATCATTTTGCATCCTGGCCTTTAAATTCAGTGCTGCAGGGGATGAAATGTGGGTCGGACAATGGTCGCCCATCAAACCACATAAGAGCAATCACTTCAACTGTTCCAGCCTATCTCATTTGATGAAAAAATACATACATAGTAGGCGCTAAAAATTAATATTGTGTTGCCGAACAGGGAGGTCAACCAATTTCCAGAGTCATAGATGAGAAATTTCAATTTGTGACAAAAAGATGGATAGGTAACTATTTACTTTCTCCAAGGACATAGATTTATTTGTTGTCTGCTTCTGCATTTTGCATGATCTTGACTCTTTTAGGATTTAGAAGGTAGTTCTTATAAGGACAGTGTTAAAAAAAGGTTGCTGATTAAGTTGCTGTTGTAAAGTTGCTGATCATTTTCTGGAAAGATAAATCAGGGTAAAAGACCTGTAAAAGTCAGGCATTGAATCTCTGAAACCTGATCACTGCATGATAACACATAGAAAAGCACAGATACTTATTTGAGCTGAAAAATGCGACTGTGTGAACAAGAACAACAAATGTGGAGACTGCAGGGAACTGTGTCCCTCACGGATAATGCCTCAATCATTCCACTGAGGAAATGAAACTTACAGTTTCTCTAAAACTCCTCGTGTGACTGAAGTTATTTTCAAAGTTTCAAGGAAAACGGTTTGTGTGGAGAACTGAAGGACCTTTGTGGTTTACTCGGATGATGAAGATGGCCCTTTGCCTTGCATACTATTCAACATCGACATTGTACGGCGTGTACTACTTCCTGCTCACGTGTGCTTCACTTCCAAATAACAATGCTAGTTATTTAACACTTCTATAGAGAATGCAGCATAACAACAACAATTGGAAGAAGAAGGGCACATTGCATCTAATCTTTGAGCATAAGGTGATCTAAGCAAACACAATGTTCTCATCATGAATGGTGCCGCATGGACAAATTGAATATATTAATCACAGTACAAAAGGATGTGTCACATATGCAGCTCGCTACTTTCTGAATAATAACATATTAGCATATTATTTGGACATTATGAGATACTTGCACGAGCATTCGGTTAAGCGTCTCATTGTCCCCTTCATAACACTGACACTGCTTCCTTAGTGGCGAGGATCTGATCCTGAGCCATTCCCTTGAAACCATTTAGTTCCACGGCTGCTAACGTGTGATCTGACTCTTCCGTGAGGGGTCCACGGTACCTTTGGTGGGGGTACATCTGTTGTTTAACTGATGTAACATATTAAAAAGAGCACAGTGAATAATAACACTCCAGGCTGCCTTGGATATTGTTGACAAAGCAGCTCAACTACACACATTGTGCATCACCTGCTTCACTTGATGGGCTCTAACTTTGCTTTGATTCAGTAGAGTTGGCAGTTACAGAGGCTGTGGAGGGTCAATGCTGTGATTTGGAAATAAGCTAAAAGCTAAAAAACGCTCCTTCACGCCCACAAGCACCTAAGCTACCAGCGATGTTTGTCCACCGTTATGTTTATTAGAACTTTTCAAGGGGAAACTTTTTCAAGCCCTCCAACGGTTTCCCAGTTAGCTGAATCATCTGATGACATGAACACCTGCAGCTCTGCACATTTGGTTCGTCTCACCCCACAATGTATACCAGATGATCTAACCTGTCCAACGGATCGTTAATGCATGTCTTAGTAACATCATGAACACAAAATGGCACTCACCAAATACAGTGCGAGCAGGAACCGATTCTCTGTTTAGCCAGAAGGAGACCTGAGACAGTATGACGGTCATGATGCACGGGAGGTAGGTTTGAATCACAAAATAGCCAATTTTCCTTTTCAAATGGAAATATGTTGTCATCACTACATATTCTCCTGTGGGGGAGGAGAGAAACAGAGAAAGAGATGGAGAGAGACACAGAGTCATAATTATTAATACAGCAGTGCCCAGTCGGGAGATCCATACAACTGAAATATTCAATGTAAGATCTATTCAAGTGGGAGCATTTGTATCATCAGTAGCTCATAGGATTGTCTTCAGCCTCTTAAAGCCTCTTAAACCAGAGCAATGATATAGAAAATGCTGCTTCAGAGGTTTTCGAGAGCTTGTGACTGACCTCGCTCCGAACAGACGTGGAATTTGGAAGGGTGGAAAAAGACGACATTACTGATTTCAATGTTTTTGGTTCAGATCTGATGCTTCACTTAGCAGCACTTGCGCTATTCACATATAAGAAACCTAAAGGGCAGGGGCATGTCGAGGTAAACCTTGAGATGTTAAGAGAAAAATTGTACGGGTTGTCTAAAAAAACAAGCATGTGTAAAGTTGCCCTGAGCAACAATCTTCCCTTCTCACTTGAATTTTTAATATGCAGCTTTTTTAAAGGAATCACCCCGTAATGATGCTTCTGATTCACATGCTGTTGATCCTTCGTGGTGGTCTGCTGGAGCGGTGCACAGTGTTCTCAGATGTTTCGTGGAGTACTGCTTTCAATGCATATGCACATTTCCCCACAGCTCTCTCAGCACTAGATGTAAAGATCATCAGCCTGGGTCATTCTAACTCTTGATATTAAACATTTCCAACAGCTCAGATGTTTGTCACTGACGGCTGCAAATGTTCCCCTCAGCTCCAGCTCTCATTGCCATGTCTGTAATCTGTGTTGCAAAGATATGAGAAAAAAAAAATCATTGTTCCCTGCGGTGTATTTTCTGAGCAGAACCTAACCAGAGACGAACTGGCTCAAATCCTCTAGGTCCCTTGGCTCGCTGTTGTCCATTAGGTTTAAAGAAATTACATGTTCCACCTCCACAAGCCGAACGTATTTATGAAAGTAATCATGTTGAGTCCACCTTGAATATTTGTATTTCTAGCCGGGCTCGTTGGTCCTCTGCAGTTTTGTGGACCGAAGCTTAAACTACCAAACAGCTCTACAATGACGATGGGCTCAAAGGTGTCCTCTGTAGAGTTACACAAGTGCTGTTATCTCTACAACTTTCAATATCCCTTTTTGGCTGAGAGCCATTCAACAAAGCGGTTTCATGATGGTTCAGACTCTAAACACAATATCTCTGGGACTCAATAGCTCACCTCTTGAGAGCTGCATGAGCAAACCGCTTCACTGCAGAGGTTAAATCTCTCAAAATGGAAAGCCAGTGTTACTCTCTCTGTAATTACCAACCGTCCCGCTGAAGCAACCTTTCAATAGCTTTGCAGTAATCAGTACTTTATCAAGTCCTCTTGCACTGTTCCCTGAAGCTGGAGGCTGATGTTGAAAATGTTGCCTGTTAAATCAAAATCTTTCAAAAATAGTAGGGCGACTTATAATTTCTTCTTTTTTTCTCAAATGAATGTCACCAGAAGCATGGGTTGCAGCCCCACGGTGTGAATAAAACCTTCACCTATGGCACACCTCATATTATCTTTGTAAATATGCTGAATAGTTTCCCCAAAGCGGAGTCGTTCTCTCGACGGACCCAAATAATGCAAGCCAAATCCAAACTGACAGAAACTGGAGAAAAGTGCAGACTGTTACTTTATGAAAAACAAACTACACTGTAAAATGTAATAGTAAAGTTTACTTAAAAAAATTAGTGAGCTTTACTCATTTCTGCTTACTTTGTTGACCTTACTTTAAGAAACTTAGTAAAGAACACTTTCTGGTGAGTAAAGTTATTAAACTTATTATCTCAAGTAAGCTTTACTTTAAAAAAATGAGTGAGGCGGACTCGGAAGAAACTCGGGCGCACTCGGCAGCACTCGGCTCGAATACGCATGCGCAGTCGACCACTGAAGACGTTCTTTGGCGGAAACGGATTGGCGGCAGCGAGAAGGCAGTGCAGGTGTGCGAGTTACTTTAAGGTAAGTTTCAGCGTCTCAATAACGTTTTGCCGTTCATGTCCTTAGTAAACATCGTCCTATCTTTGCCATATTGTTCATATGTATATTCGTTGTTGAATGTTAACTTTACGAAGCATTTAATGTAAGCTAGCTAGACCGTCAAAACAAACGAGTCACAATGTTAATGGCGGACATCGTCGTGGCTGTCTCACGCGTGTGCATTAACGCAGCACTACGGGAGTCACACAACGCTACTGTCACTGAGTTAAGACTGAATGCAATGTCAGGTTGAATGTAACGAGGAATAATTCAACCACAAACCGTATGATGGAGAACTTCTCGGCCACAGCGAATGTGGTACAATGTTTTTTTATTTTTTACTTATACATCATTTCTTATTTTGTGATATTTACTGGAAATGACATCCATTATATCCAATAGCAAGTTTGAAACTAAGCTCCCTGCCAACCTCCCTACAGACAATTTATGACTTCAATCTATCTATCTATCTATATCTAGGATAAGCATTTGTAATCATATTTGTCTGTGAAATCTTCCATTAAACTGATGGCTTTTTAGCCGTAAAAATGCATTTTGACGAGGAGTTATTTGCAGTTTGACTAATTGCTTTTGTTGTTTCTTTTGTAGGGTTTGAAAAACCTGGCAATGAATTGTAAGTATTGCTTATTTTCTTCTACACACTACTGCATAACACATGGAAGCGTTGCCAGATTGAGTCCATGTCTTCACACAGAGTGTCTCCTGTGACGACCATGAAGGGCCGATGAGGGGAGCTGATGAAATCTGTTCAATCTAGAAGCCACTAGTTTTCTGCCCAGTGTGATGTAGTATGTTGTAATGTGTTTACTGTAGGTCTAATATGACTAAATCTTAATTTATTTCTCTTTCCGTTAGATTCTGGCTGAATTCTGTCGCTTATCAAGCAAAAATCTGAGTTGCAATCTGAGTTCTTCAAAGATCTCGACAAATACACTCCTCGCTTCCTGGAGAAGTTCAAGACCCAGAGGGGGAAAGTGTCGGACAGAAACTTGAATATCTGCAACAAGTCACACCTGGGGTAAGTTTCTCAAGCAGTCATTTTTCTTTATGTGGTTAATAAAGTAGTGTCACAGCATTGCATGCAGAGCTGTCAAATGATTGTCCTTTAACACTTGTGAATTGTGTGTGTTTAAAATGTTTTTTTAGAGTACAGATGTGACTGGGAGGTGAACAGCAGTCCTCCGTGGCTCTCCCGTCATCCTTGGAGATGACAACGCAGACTTCTTCAAGAATTTGTAAGTATACTTTAGTCAAAATTATTTAATTCCACACCACAGGATGCCCAATCTATCTCATGTGTTCTGCCTGTTCATCTTTTGGTATTGGCTACTTCTCTTCCAATCAGTGCTTCTATACTTTTTGATTCACTTATCCCTGATTGGGGCCCTTTTAGTGGGATCTCCCGTCTTTCCAGTCGGGTCCAGTTGCAGCTCTCTAGTCGCCCCATTCAAAACCCAAAGGCCTTCAAAATAAAAAATTACAAATCATATCACACCTAAATGGGTTTCTGTACACCTTCACATGTCTGCATGATGGTAGAGGGGTTCTACTAATATCTCCTGTTACCAAAAAAGGGTTTTCACTTGTAACATTATCGCTATGTCTTTGTTGCTTTTGGGCAATATGCTCGCTCTACTGCCACAGGAGGTTCAGGAGCAGCCAATATGATGCAGGTGTGACGGCTGAAGATGGTAGGTACCTGTTCAGCCTCCTGTGGTAGGAGCACATTTCCCAGAAGCAGCAGTGACAAAGAAATGTGGATGTTTACCACGAATATGGTTGGTTGCCCACGTATTAAACGTTGGTCTTTCTTTATTGAAGGTGTGAGTTTAGGATGGCGTGAAGCTTCGACTTGACCCTATGGAAACACAGCAGATGCCACCAAAGGGTCCTGATCGGGGTGTGTTGTGATGCAACTGCATCGACCTGTTCTCAGGCCCTTCTACATTCTGTTGTTTACATTTGCTCTATTATTGTTGTTCCATTCAAATATCATCCCTATTTGTAAATATGATAATTCATATTCTTTATTATTAGCTTTTGCAATCATTCAGTGAATCACATGATCAATGAATTAATCATCGCACTCACTCCTGAGCATCTTTCACTTGATTATCTAATAATATCAGAATCCAGGTAACCATTGTGTAGAAATGCAACGTGAAATTTGACATGTAATTGTGTTTTTTATGCTGCTCTTGTTATTAGGACTCTGATGACCTGGACGTGTCCCACACCTCCATTGGGACCCTGACGGTGCTGAAGACATCGTGGCCTCCTCACTCGCTGAACCTGGAGTCTACAGCTACTGCCATCGTTTTGGGAGGAACAGTCGTGATGGGTGACCGTGATCATCTTCCCCGTGCCGTGTGGCTACTCTTCGGACTTATTTACCCTGAATTTGGAGTATCCTCAACGAGTGAGGAACACCTTCTGAATTTATTCATAGAGTGCTTCTCACTTGGACCAAAAACCCTAAAATACAATCACTCAAAAATCTACTGATGCCATAAGGGACTGTGTTCATGATGTGCAGTCAGGCCAGAGAACTTCACCCTTCTATCTCCAATAGAACTCTTTTATAGAAAATGTCTGTTTTTGTTGTTTTTCTGTAGTTAAATTTAGCAAATGCCGAAAACGCTGTGTTCATCATATTTCTGCGTTACAAAACCTAATCTGGCAACATGTTCAGCGTTTTAAGCACGTTGTTTGAGTTTTAAAACATGTGTTTTTCTTCTAAATAAACGTTGTCTTCCATTGTAACTGTTCTCCTTCTTTTGTTTCAACAACTTACAGTTTTTAGTTCAGCTTACTTCATCATTTTAAGGCAATCGGTTTCCTCACTATTTCTAAGTAATGGGATCTCATTGACTAGTAAAGTTAACTAGTTCTTATTAGTACTGTTTACTTAATATAACTTGGATCTTTTAAGTTGTCTTTTTTAAGTTAACCTAACTAATAATTGTTAAGTTAACTATACTAATGTTTACTACAATTACATGAGTTGCCTAAACTTAGTTTCTTTTAGCTTGAAGAACTTAAAATTATTGAGCTACTTTACTTAGAAATGTTGAGGCAATCGGTTTCCTCACCTTTTTCAAGTAAAGTCAACTTATTACATTCTTAAAGATTTTTAAGTTACCTTCACGCGTATCTTTTAAGTTGTCTGAACTGACATGAGTTGACTTAACTTATGTTTACTCCAATTACATCAGTTGCTGAAACTCATTTATTTTTAGTTTTAAGAACTTAAAATTATTGAGCTACTTTACTTAGAAATTTTGAGGCAATCGGTTTCCTCACCTTTTTCAAGTAGATAGATAGATAGATAGATAATTTGTTTTATTCAGTCAAGGGAAATTTTGTCGAGTCAGTAGCAACAAAACAATAAGAAAAAAAACACAACTGGCAAGAGGTGAAATGTTGTAGGTGCTCATGGCCGAACTCAGGGATGTTCTCCTGGCCTGTCGCAGGAACAGCTCTGTATCTCCTGTGGCAGCGGAGGATGAACTTATTACATGATTAAAGATTTTAAGTTACCTTCACTCGTATCTTTTAAGTTGTCTGAACTGACATTATGAGTTTACTTAACTTATGTTTACTCCAATTACATCAGTTGCCGAAACTCATTTATTTTTAGTTTTAAGAACTTAAAATTATTGAGCTACTTTACTTAGAAATTTTGAGGCAATCGGTTTCCTCACCTTTTTCAAGAAAAGTTAACTTATTACATTTTACAGTGTAAATAGTGCCAGTGTATGTCAACATAAAGGAGGGAAGGCAATTTCATTTACTGTATAAATAATGCAGCAAAAGCAATAAGAGTTTATATTTGAAAGGAAGGGGTTCCATCACATGACACACACACTCATTTTTCTTTCACCGCTTGCAGTTTCCTCCATCAAAATAGAAATCGGTGTGTCCGCAGAAGCTGTCAAGCTGCTGTAAAATGTTGCTTGCTCCAGTCCGTTTGCACGAGAGCCATACAAGCTTATTATGGTGCGTCGTTTGGGTCAGGACCCCACTGTGCACTGCTCACTGAGCTGAGGATGACATATATTGTACCTGTGCTGGAACTGATGGTTTCTTTGCCAATGACATGTCCCAGTAAGTCATACTGGTTCAGCCTGGAGCCATCCTCTGCCATAGCAACAGACCGTTCGGCTCCCTGGGTCCACAGGTAGATCACCTCGTTGTTGGTGTACGCATCTGGGCCACAGAGAGAACAGTAATTGGCACAAAAAAGCTGCAAAAGTAATGACATTCCCATCAGCCCCCACTGTATTTAAACCGCTACTAATTAGCAAATGTTAGCATGTTAACACGTGACACTAAGATAGTCAACACTACCTGCTGAATATCAGTCGTACAAGTACAGCCTCACAGAGTCCGCAGCGTGGCTGGAGACTCTTGGGTAAGTGATCAAGGATCAAGGAATTGATCAAGGAATCTCTCTTCCTTCAAGCCAGTGTTTGACTATTTCTGCACTGTTGCGAAACAAAACACTTCTCATGAAAGTATCCCTTAGTGTCATATTCCTAGTGGTGAGGGCAGTTTGAGTCCTTGAAGTTTCTCCAGGAAAGGAAAGGCGCCTGCAGAGAACAATCACCACTTTTTGTTTTTTCTCCTGCAGTGCGATTCTCTATCCTATTAAAGTCTGTGTTGTTGTGACCCACTGGACTGACTTACAACTTCCGAATTTCAGAGGACAGGCGTGTGCATCCATCGGGAAATCCTCCAGGTGCATGGGGCACTCGGCATGGATGGTCAACCTGAGGGGGAGAGACAATACTCCACCGGTCAGGCTGCAGTGTGGCTACAAACACATCGTGACGTATTGTACGGCGCCAGAAACAAAACTGTCCATTTTCATGGACCACAGTTCTACAGTCAGACATCAGGCATTTTTTGAGGCCGCTAAAAAGAAAACCACGGTACCTCTGGGATTTGACTTGTCACAGTAAGTTTTATAAAACCAGAGTACATTCTTGAAGCTACATTGTGTATTATGTTTTAGATAAGAGGAGCTTCAGCACTAGGACAGAAATAACTCCAGATGGAGAAAAGTAAACAAACAAATAAATTAGGGCTGTGAAACGATTACAATTTTTAATCGGGTTAATCACAGGTTTCTGTGGATTAATCATGATTAATCACATATTACCGATATTCTCGGTATATTTTGTGAGAACATAGAGATTTATGACAAAAGACGGATATATACATTTATACATTCTTCTTTACAATGGTGCTGCAACTCAGCAGTTATTTAGCAGTTTTCTTCCATATGGAACATTAATACATCTTCATCCTAAACAGAATGTTTAACCCTCCTGTTACCTTTCGGGTCAATTTGACCCCATTCAATGTTTAATGTCGGTGTTCTTTGGGGTCAATTTGACCCCAGGCTGTTTTTCACTGTGTCAAACATATAAGAAATATCAACTTTTTATTTATTTAAAGGGCTATTTAGGTAGTCAACAAACAAACATAAAGTACCTCACACTTAAACTTGGGAAGCAATATTAATTCTAATAATTTTCTGAGGTTTTAATTGCTGGGGTCAAATTGACCCCGAGGGTAAAATATGTTAGTAAATGTAAAGGTAACAGGAGGGTTAAACAGAACATTTTTCTCTTGTTTGTCAACCATTAACTCCACCATGATACAATCTAAAGGCCTCTAGTCTTCCTCTAGCAGCTGCTGAGGCAAACTGACTGTGTGGGTTTTCTTCATGAACTGGGCCGTGATGAAAGGGACGGCGGGGACACCGCTGCAAAGCTGAACCCTCACCGGGCCGGACACGGGACAGATTGACAAGTGACTTTTTTTTGCTCGGTCGATGCGCGCACGGAGCCCTGTGGCGCGAGACGGAGATCGATAAGTGTTAATGCAACGCGAAGAGACAGAAATGACATGCTGCTGTGGAGATACGATCAACAACAGACATTTAGTTTAATAAAAGAACAAAGACGTGCTATAGAGAACATGTCAGGGGGCGGGCCAATCTCTTTAATGTCATGCGATCTACCGACACTACGCCGCGATCGACTGGCAGGTCGCGATCGACGTGTTGAGACCCTGATCTACAGGAAGTAAAAGTCGTAACAAGGTTTCCGTAGGTGAACCTGCGGAAGGATCATTACCGATGAACAGACCGTCTGCATGAGAGCGGACAGAGTTCAGATTGAAGTGGTGTATTGGAAGCTCATTTTGCAAGTGACTTTCTTTCGTCCCAATGTGCGCGCACACGCCGGCATCCGAGCTCTGCGGCGCGCGAGACGGAGATCGGAGTCGTGTTAACGCGACACTAGAGACAGAATGACATGCTGCTGGTTAGAGACGACCAACAACAGACGGATTGGAAGCTCATTCTGCGCATGCGTTAAATGCGTTAAAAAAACAAAACTAGTTAAACCTGTAATTTAATTAACTGAGTTAACGCGTTATTTTTCACAGCACTAAAATAAATATATATGTAGTAATAGTAGTATATTATAGTAAAAATAGAAACTTTACAAGAGCAATTACACTCAAGATTACAAGGCAAGCAGTAAATATATTACATATATAATAATCAGTTTTGTATATGCACTAATAGTGCAGTACTGCACTGAAGTTACAAACTGGATAATGTAATGTAGTCTAACAGTAATACCAGCATACACCACGATCATTTATATATGATTATGTAATGATAATTGGTGTTTGTCTGTTTAAAAATATAAAGATAGAGCATAATGTAATAATGCAGTAACAAATTGACATGTTATAGTTTGGGATATGAAAATACAATATAAGATGGCATGTAGTAGTGTAGTATCATGTAATATTTAGTGTACATATAGCATTGAATATGACATTAATGTATAATAAGTATAGACTAATGTATAATTCTATGTAATAAATATATATATATATATATTTGGTGTGTTGTATAAGCTGGTGGAAGAACAGATATGGCACTCTTCCCTCCCGCAGACACCTCCCTCCAGCTGAGTGACAGCAAAGAAAAAAGTCTCCGGAGAACACCGGAGTTTATTTCGTTTTGTCAGATGGCCGAGCCACACAACGCACTCTGGGAAGTAATTGGGGAAACGGTGCACATTATCTCACTCATACATGTTTAATCAACATGGGGATTACATTTCAAACCAAACAGCAACCCAGCAGCGGATGGAGGTACTCATGAACGGACCACGAACCGGGTTCTCCTCACTGGATTACAACATCCACAGTCATCGATTCAAAACTGGACTATTTGAGCAACCGAGATAGGAACAGAATATCTGAGCAAGTAAATGTAGTTTTATATGTGTAATTAGTTATTGTACTGTCCGTATTGTAGGCCATAGTAATGCGTTGTAACATGTAAACTTCGAAGAACATGATGAAAGAAGTAATGTATACCCACCATTGGAAACAGTTTTACGTTTATTGCAGCCCAAGTACTAAAACTAACGTCACAGACCACTTCTTCAGACAAACTCACTGTTCCCAGTTAGCTGCTTGTGTTGCCCTTGCAACAACCCGTGACCCTTTTTACACCCTCTTGGCTGCTCTTTCGTGTGGCCTCATTACTGATAAGTGGCTCAGTAAATACCCACATTGACGCAATACAGCATGAATCAAACTGGAGCAGCGCACGGCTACATGTCATACAGCACTTTAACCAGCAACTAAATGATGAAATTCATTTCATTCCTCTCGGCTGTACTGATGTTTTTATACAAACTAAGGCAAACTACATAAATAACAGAAACTGATAACAACATGACATTACTTTGATTAAATACAACAACAGCGGGCTGTCCTTATGCAATCACAAAAGCTCACATAAAATTTGAAGGGGACACGGTCTTCAGCCATGGTGGTGGCATGTGAGGCTTTACTTCAGCACTTTTAGCGGCGTGCTAACATGCTCATCATGGCACTGTTTATCTGGTGTGCTCTCCACCTTAGTGTACCCTGTTAGTGTGCTAAAATGAGCTAATTAACTCTGAACCAGGGACGTGCGGTCAGGGGAGTAAAAAAAGTAAAAAAATAAAAATAATAATGAGAACATCAAATATATATTAATATTTGTCCACCGATCTTTATGTATGACTAATTTCGAACATTTTATAGTCAAAATCGCTGAATTTGCCTATTTCCTGTTCAAACACAGGATGAAACGAGAGTTGAGGCGACGAGTCGAGCCTCACCTCTGATTGCGCAATCCATCACAAGCTGGGTTGATGCATGCAATTGGCCCGTGCGGGTTGCCGTATCTCTGCATGTCACCAATATAATGTTTGCAGATATGTTTATTTGCCCTGATAATCCACAGTCTGGCTAAGGTCTTTAACCATTACAGTTTAATGTTTGTAAGTGACATATTTAGTTTTGCTGATGGGAAATAAAGCCACAGTGAAAAGGCGCATGGTGAGGAGATAGTACTCTGCCTCACTGAAGGGGGCGCTCGTGGGCCAACGGGTACTTGTTGCTGCTTCTTCTACGCAGAGGCGCCAGGCGAGTCAAGTCCGTTTGTTTTTGTATTTTGCTACGCCAGACTGCCAACATGGAAGAGGATTATATATCTAAGCTTAAACATGTCTCAAAACTGGACTTTCAGTCAAAAGTGGACGTGATTAACACAGGTAGACCAACGCCGGAGCTAAAAGGTTTGCTTCAAACTTTTCCTTACCTTTACGTATCTATAATATGTACTGTGTGCGTGTGTGCGCGTGTGTGTTAGAATGATGATGAGACATGAAATAACCAGTAACCAATTGAATAAGCCCCTTTTGGGTTTATATATTTGTAAATCTGACACTAAAGGAGTCAGTGCCTCACCAACCATGAACCTCACCGCACATCACTGCTCTGAACATACAGTTCAACTGGGACTGATGGGAATTAAGTTTTATAGGCGTTTCGTCATAAACCAAAGTATTGAAAAAAATTCAGACTTAATGGGGACGCTAAATGAAAAGTAATGGATCAGTAAATGACTACAATTCATCCCTAGGGGAACACAGATGGCATCTATCCAAGAGGGATTTAGATATTTCAGTTTGAAGCAAAGTGGTGGACCGACCAATTTTGCCGTCACCGAAGACGATATATATATATATATACAGTATATACTTTTGAGCTAGACAATTATATATATTAGATTTTTGCTTCATATTCTTCCTTCTTCCTTGTTTTGTATATCCTTAAAATATGTAGAACTCCCTTTCTATAAAACCTTCAGGAGAGCAACATAGGAGGATCCCTCTCCAGGATGGACAGGTGCAATAGATGTAATGTGTACAGAAGGACAGATTTATATACACATATGCATATATATATATATATATATATATACAGTATATCCCATTTATAAAGGGAGCGATACATATTTGAAGGTATCTGCTTTAAGGCAGTATTGCACCAACTGATTCACATGTATATTTGTTTCTGCTGGTTCATGGGCGGTTTAATCCAATTAGGGGATTTACGAATAGATCAATTCTGTCAGTTGAAACCAAAAATACCAGCGCCTTCAAAGCAAAAATAATGACGCAATCCTGCAGAGCAAAGGCCTTCACAGAATTTGTCAGTTTAGATGCTGCAGACGTGCTTATTAAATGGATTTAGGCGGTTGTTTTGGCCGAAGTGTAAATAAACACAAGGAGCCATGGTAATGCATTTCTGACTAAACTTTCTATAAATAGATGGATTTATATTCTAAAACCTAATACCTGTGACGGTTGTTCAGGCACATTTAAGTTATCAGTCTCTCCTTTAGGAGTGTTACCCAGTGCCTCTAACAATAAAGTCGAATTATGCCTAATATCCCTTCAAATAATCAGCCAATGCTCCATTATGATGGCCAGGAAATCCGTGAATTGGACAATTAAAAAATAATTTTAACTACTTATTAGAACAAACTTTTCAAATTGGCCTTAGGATTTCTTATATTTATATGCAAAATGTAATTAAAATTTTTTATTTGTTGCTTTTAATACCACAAGTAAACTACAGGGTCTGAATAAATCCCTTTCCAAATGCAAAACAAAAGATAACCACTCCAGAACTGAAGGGGCCTTGAAATTTAATAGAAATGTAGCTTTAAACTGGATATGTGATGGCCGATAATCTACTTCCAGAACAAACTTTTATCACACTTCATCTTGCCAGACATGTAAACACAACCATCTTTGTAATACTCCATTCTTGGCCTTGGAAGAATTGCAGACACATCACAAATCTACTCTTTTGAGATTACACAATGATTTTTTTTTCTTCATTATTTCACTTCAGCCTCGAAAATCAATACTGACCTTGTGTCCGACATATACTGCATACATATTGATATAGTTTCAAGTGTCAGATGAAACGGCTGATTTACAGAGTCAAGGATTAGATGGGTTGAAAACAATGAATTATTTCTCCAGTCAAGCAGATGGTGTTACTCACTGACTGTGAGTGTCCTGGTAGGTGTTACTACATACAGTGTGTTTTAGGCACGGCGTATGTACAATGGCACTCTCTGATCAAGTGATTATTCACTGAGTTCTCTGTATCGGAAACATTTGTGGCTGAGACTGGCTGCAGGTCAGAAATGATCCAGAGAGCTGCAGGAGGTAGCGCCCTGGATGTGAGGTTTTAAGTGAAACATCTATCTTTTAACAACTATTTGACTAATTGCCATTACAGTTCTGCACAGATATTCATAATAATATATATATATATATATATATAATAAATCAATATAAACTGCATGTGAATGCAGAATCTATAGGCGAAGGGACAAGACTTTTCAATCAGAGTTGTTTGGTTTGTGATAGTAGTTTTGAGGTCTGAGGCGTATTGACCAACCACGTTTCAGCGCGATCTGGTTGATTGCCAGTAAACAGTTCTTGGAACTCATCATTGCTTTTTATTAACCTTGTCAATTGGCTACTCGTGAAACAATCATGTCCCTCAACTCCAACTCCATTTTGCGACCTTTGTGGAGAAGGAAGTCTGCACCGGAACCGCAGAAATACTGTCCAGTGACCCCAGAGGGTAAATGAGCTCCAAGGTGGACCAGTATTCTCCTCTCAGGGACAAGCTGCTCCTTCACTTACTCAACTTAATATATATATATATATATATATATATTATTTTTAACTGTTCATCCAATAACATGAATTGGTTAATTAAAGAAATTAAATGTTTCATTGTTAAGACCCCTACCACCAGCAGATGAACAATTTACTATGTCCATTACTTTTGTTCATTAACTGCAAAACAAATTACATTCCCACTGCAGGTTAACATTACAAATTACTTTTCCGATTTGAATCATTTGGTTTATTGGTTTGTTTTCCCCTTCATCCCTTTTCTGTTAGGACTATCTGTTATGCACCAAATTGAGTTTTCTAGTCTCGATTTCAATCCCAGGGCTTTGGGTATCAGTCAATACTGAGTACTGATACCAGTGTATCCTCCATTAGCTGTGTGGGGCTGACTGGGATCATTCCTTCATGTGTAAGGCGACATCAGGCCGGATTCCCAGTTCTACTTGATGTTGAGTGCTCGGTAGTGAATGCTATGCTCAGCATGCTAACACGCTAACCCATACCTGCAAGCTAGTGTGCTAACTGTAGCATTTAGCTCAAATCCTGACTGTGACTGAGTACATCCTCATGGAGCCGATGGCATGGCAGGTGATTTTTCGCCTCGATGAAGTCAAAATGTGTCCAAACGTGGCTCACCTCATCGTGTAGAGAAGCGTGCCGTTGTCGACCAGCCGTAGCAGTTTGTTAGGAGTCGTCATGTTGTGGGCCACCGATTTCTTTCCATTGTGGAAAAATGTATCGGGAGTCCAGATTTTACTGGCCAGGAGGTTGTTGAGGGGTAAAACTTGCATGGGCCCGTCAAACTTTAGCCGCTCGTCCCTCCAACTCTGACGGAAGAAGACATCGATGGTGTACTCCTGAGGGAAGGAGAGTGCCACAGATTAGTTTGACAAATAACACAAAATTGGTTATTTCGTGTGAAATCATCTCTTTGCATCTGTATGTGAAAGTGCTTTAGCCGGTCTTTGTTTTCAATAAGATACAGGTGTGTGCCATGCTTTACCACTACACGGCACACCGCTTCAAAGGAAATAAAAGCGTCCTGGCAGCACACGTATCCTCTTTTCAACAGGGTACATGTGCTCTCACAAATATTCATAATAAGTCATGTAGTTCTGCATCATGTAATGTTTACCGTTTAGGACTGAGACACAAATTAGCCTCTTGCAGAAACCTTGTTACACATCTTTTTCATGTTTTAATAATATGCAACAAAGTCTTCCTATGTGGTCACCAACATACGGACAACAAAAAATTAAACAAAAAAATAACTGCAGGAAGTAGCCCCTCAAAAGGATTTTATTTCACATCGCTCATTCAATGGGACTTGGTGTCCTAGCAACATACTTCCCTCATCAGCTGCGTACAGTGGCTTTGCAGACTGAACGCAGCTGTCTTAACCCTCCTGTTGCCTTAGGGTCAATTTGACCCCATTCAATGTTTAACCCTCCTGTTACCTTTATATTTACTGACATATTTTACCCTTGGGGTCAATTTGACCCCAGCAATTAAAACCTCCAGAAAATGATTAGAATTAATATTGTTTTCCAAGTTTAAGTGTGAGGTACTTTATGTTTGTTTGTTGACTACCTAAATAGCCCTTTAAATATATAAAAAAGTTGATATTTCTTATATGTTTGACACAGTGAAAAACAGCCTGGGGTCAAATTGACCCGAAAGAACACCGACATTAAACATTGAATGGGATCAAATTGACCCTACAGAGTGAGATGGAAATAAGCTGCGTCCCGCACAACAGTACGCATGCTGGTGATCAATACGTGCACGCCGTATGTGTTTCTTTCCCATTTGCGTGTTGCACCGCTCACCAGTGAGCTGTAACCGGCTTCTCCTTCCCGAGTGAAAAACTGATGAAGTCATTTCTCAGTGGCCTTAACAACAGGAAGCCATCATCCCCAGCAGGAGAGGTGAACAGCTTCCACTCAACCCATCAACAGGCCCCCTCTAAACGGCGCAGGGCGGACACCTCTTAATTGATGTGATTGGCCTCCTGGCGGCCGGCATACAGAACCATAAAACAATTACGCTGCATCTGTCCACGCGGCAGTGCTCTTCTTAATAAAGCCAACAGAAAGCTCCACAGCCCCCCCCCCCTCCCCTCCCCTCCTTCACGCACACACATACACACACACACATGCATATTGAGTTATGCTCCTCTCATTTGATTATTTTCCGTTCCGAAATGTCTGCGGTGTCTACAAATCTAATACAATCATGGAAAGAGGACTAGAATATTATACTCAAGAAAAAGGTAATTACTTTAAATACATTTTAGTCAAGTAGAGGGTTATATGTGCTATATAATGATGTTTGGTACAACTATTAAATTAAAGAAAACCTTCAAACTACAAAGTAATGTGCATTAGAATGTAAACTTATACAAACTAGTGAGACGACATCACACCTTAGAATTAACTAGAAAGGACAAAACTCAACACGTTAAAATTAAACAAATATTACAACAATTAATAGATGAAAGGTGCTTTGGACATCGTGGTGGGTGCAACTAGCATTTTAGGCTACTTTAGACTAATTATGAATATTATATTACATTTCTGCTAATAAATCGGAAAAACTAAAAAATAAAACTCTGCACTTAATCACTTGTATTCACTTGTTTAAAATTGTATTACGTATTTATAGTATTTATATATATATAGTATTTATAGTCTTTATATATAGTATTTATAACAACTGTACGTGAATCTTTATCTTTATGTTTACTTAGTATTAGGAAATGTCTTGTCTTATCTGTTGTGCCTGTGCACTTTTATATGTTTCACCGTGGGAGAGTGGGAAACGTCCTATCGATTCCTTTGTATGTCTAACATGTGAAGAAATTGACAATAAAAGCTACTACTAAATCCTCCTAAATCCTACATACTGTTCCTTTTGAGTATGGGTCAAATGAATGATTTAAACGATGGAAGTATTTTTTTTTCAGCGCCGCAAGTAACACATTACATTTAATGTCTGACTAAGTTTAAAAAGTAATTTATCTTCCTTCACACCAATTACTTCACATTGAGTTTGGTCATGAATTAAATGCCCAGTGCAGACAACAAAGAACTCTCTGGGTCACAAGAAAGACTGATGAGAACACATCGAGGACGCACACTACATGGTGATTTATTGCCCTATGTCCAGTCTGTCTTCGACCAGAACTTTTTGGCAACACTACAAGAAAGTTTGCTCTGTCCTGGCACAGAAAGACCATCCAAGCATTTAAATCTCCATTACCAGTTTCACTCTTGATAGCACTTAACTATTCAGACCTTTTCTGAATGAGATCCAACAACAATGCCAGATCCCATCCCAATCAGTGTAAAACATCCCGTGATGAATAAACAGACAGTGGTGGGCTTGGCTTGGCCGGGCGGAGCCCTCATTTGTTTGTTTCCTTTGGACAGGAATCTCCCGTAAACAGTGTATTCATTTGAATATTAAAGACAGGAATGGGGAAAAGCATAGTCGATTTCCACACTCCTCCAAATGGCACAATCAGTTCAAATGCCAGCTGGTGTTCCTCCAGGGACTTAGTGATTGATTTCTCCTGGAGAGAGGAGACAGAGCGGAGCTCTCGATCCAACAGTAGTTTTCAAATGTCTATTTTTTATAGCAACAAGGATCATGAATGGATTTACTATAGCAAGCAACTGTAATTTAAATGGCATTCATGGCAACGGTTACAAAAAGATTCATGAATATAAAATCATCCACATAAAATACGGATGCCTTTTTATGATGCCCCTGTGTGTCAATATGAATACATATATATACATAAATATATATCGCCTCTATTTTGGCATCCCACCTTTACTAGAAAGCAAAGAGACGCAGGATATGTGGGGAGGGAAGGAGGGGAACGACCGCCCCAGGATGGATGAGAAGTGGGACCTCGAGGTAAAACAACATTTTTTGTTACTAACAATGGATCAAATGCCTTCGAGCATTTTGAAAGGGGTCACTTGTTGTGACGAACCCACAGATAATGAACACCGACTCTGCAGTTCATCACAGTTCTGCAGAGCGTTTCAGCGTCTTCGGCTCATTGTTTTATGTCTCTGGCCTACAGTTGTGCTGTTGAGGATTCTCTCTTATCAGCACCGTTTTCAGACACAGCCGGCAGCTGTTTCCAGTGACGCAGCTCTGATGAACCCAGTGCACACGCCCGGCCCGACACCAAATGGCAGACAAACAACCTTAGCAACGAGCTGGGGAACAACCAAAGAGCAATTACATTTTTTTATTTTTAAAGAGAGTGAATGTGGGACTTGCACTAAATTCATCAAGTGAACATAATCAGGACCGTTGTGGAAAATAAGCAACTTCCACCTCGTGAAATGTAGGAAAGAGGCTCAGGATGCTTTCACATTCTTTAAGGTTCAAAGTCGTTCCTGATTACTATATATATATATATATATATACTCAAGAGAGCTGGACACGAGTAAATACTGCAAAATGGTGTTGAAAAGAACCCACAAACAGAGACAAATAGGGATTACGAAATAAGGGAGAGAACAAGCTTGTTATGCACATATGTCTCCTCTGCTCATATGTGAGCGGTGGAGAGAGTTAGAGAGGGAACAAAAGGAAATGAGAAAAATTACATGAAAGGCTGCTAATGTGGCAGTTAAGGTAGGATGTACACTAGACAAGGCTAAATGAGTCCAGACGTGGAAAAGACGACAGTGTCTGGTTCTCTGATAATGGCAGGAAGGTTGTGTCTAATATCTGATAGAATATTAATGCAGCCTTTTATCTTCAATTAATAGGTTCATTAAATTCGAAACATTTAGATATTAGATCCCATTTTAACAATGTCATTATGTTTTAGTTTTAGTTTGGTTTTACTCAAGAGAGTTGGACATGTTAGTCTCTTGTTCCGGTCACTTGATCTCTCGTGGTTTTCCAGCAGCTCAGTGCAAGCTTATTATTAGTCTTTTAATTGAATTATCTGGTTGATAGAACTACATATCTGCCATTCGACATCTCTTTCCTTTTCCAAATATATTACAAAAACACAAATAATGTCATATCCTGAAGATGGTGAGTAGCTGAGTCTCAGATTATTTCTGCACAGTAATTTATCCTCCGAGGGTCCGATTTGATCAGCTGAGTGCTTCGACGGGTTTGATTTGGTGCCCCTTCCCAGATATTCTGTGCTAGAGAGACGTTTCCCAAATGTATTATGCAGAAATGTTCCGTCTTACAATGTCTTGTTTTCTTGGCGGTAAACAGCAGACCAGAGATACTACCTGACGAGCAGGTGTGGTGATGACGCAGGTGGTTCCCTGGACGCAGTGCAGCCATGCGACTTGGCTCTTATGAACTTCTCACTCAAAGACTTGATTAATGTCGAGTCTAATTACAGGTCCTTCTGGCTCCCGGTTGTCAATTATTCTCTCTTGCTTCGCTTCTTGTGTGCTGTTCACCTTTTCCCTGCTGGGAGTGTAACCGGTGTGAGACTTTTCAATGAGGTGTGAATCCCATACCAACTGCAATTATCTTCAGTGTTCATCAGTTTCTGCAGCTCTGAGGCATAAACAGGCTTTGGCACTTTCATTGTGTAAAAGTAACATTCTGGGCCTGGGATATAATCAGTCTGGAATCAGAGAGCGGTAAAAACATGAAGGATGTGTTGCAGTAAACACAACAGAACTGTTTAAAAACAGAAACATGATAGATTTTTTTTTTTTAACTGAGGGACATTATTAAATCAGTGTTTTTTTGAGCTGCTCTCAGGGGAATGAACATCAGTTGCTCACATTTAACAAGGAGATGAGGGTGAAAAGAAATGTTGGTCAACATGTAGAAGAACAATGGCGCAAACCCTGCACTTCATAATCTTTTTAAATGTAAGTGCAGGGTTTATTTTATTCATTGGCAACGTCCACAAAGTGCTCCGCTAACGGGGAAGTCGTAACTCGGTGATCGGGCGGATAAGGGCTTGACAGAGACTCCAGACTTTGATAACAGATACAGATGTTGTGTAACTTCTCGGCTCCGTGATACAAAGTCTATATATTTTTCAGCTTTACACACACAGCTTGAGTGGTTGTGGTTTTGAGTCCTGCCAAATCTTGGGTGGAGTACACTCAATTTGGTGCTTGAATGCATCATGTGTCACTATTGACCTTTTCGTTATTTAAAGTAACATTATGCAACAATTGTACCTTA